>NC_083581.1:11667597-12005812 GCF_027579695.1 Neoarius graeffei
TCTGTAACACCGGTGCAGAAGGAGAGCCTGGGCCGGTGTGCTGGCGCTGCAGGGAGCCGGGACATCTCCAACATCAGTGCTCTGCAATGGAGGTGGCCGTGGTGGTCCGGGTCCCCAACGCGCCAGAAACTGCCCTCGATCAGGCCAGAGCATATTGTATACTGGTAAGTGTCCAAGGGGATATGCACCAGGCTTTGGTGGATTCCGGCTGTAACCAGACCTCAGTCCACCAAAGCCTGGTGCAAGGTGAGGCATTGGAGAGAGCACGAGGGGTGAAGGTGTTGTGTGTGCACGGGGATGTTCACAACTACCCTTTACTGTCCGTCCACATTCTATTTTGAGGGGAAAAGCGTAGTGTAAAGGTTAACCCTTGTCTCACCCACTCGTTGATTTTGGGGACTGATTGGCCGGGTTTTAAGGAGTTAATGATGCACATAGTAAGTAGTGGGTCCTGCAGTAATCTGTCTGGGGAAAGCCCCGGAGTAGCATTGGTGGGAGAAGCTGTCACAGAGCCGTCTACGTCAGCACAGTGTCAGGGCGATACGTGGAGTGAGGAGCGCCCTTCCCCTCCTCCCTCTCTCGGAGATACCCTTGGGGATTTCCCGTTAGAGCAGTCGCGAAACGGGACTCTGTGGCATGCATTTGACCAAGTGAGAGTAATCAATGGTCAAATTCTCCAGCCAAATGTGACGCCGGCCTTCCCCTACTTTGCTATTATTAAGGATAGGTTATACCGAGTGACGCAGGACACTCAAACTGGCGAAAAGATAACACAGGTATTAATTCCAAAGAGCCGCTGGGAACTCATATTCCAGACAGCTCACTTTAATCCCATGGCCAAACAGTTAGGGCAGGATAAAACACTAGCCTGAATAATGGCCCGGTTCTATTGGCCAGAGATTCATGGGGATGTCCGTCGGTGGTGTGCGGCATGCTGCAAATGCCAATAAGTAAATCCCGCGGCCACTCCAAAAGCACCTTTGCACCCTCTCCCCTTAATTGAGACCCCTTTTGAAAGAATTGGGATGGATCTCGTTGGGCCATTAGATCGGTCAGCACGGGGATATCGCTTTATTTTAGTTCTGGTGGGCTATGCAACGTGATACCCAGAAGCAGTGCCTCTCCGCAATATCTCAGCACACAGTATTGCAGAAGCACTCTTCCGCTTTATCTCCCGGGTTGGGATTCCAAAAGAAATCCTGACAGACCAAGGCACTACATTCATGTCACGCACACTGCGCGAGCTGTATGGGTTACTGGGGATTAAGCCTATCTGCACCAGTGTCCATCACCCGCAAACTGATGGCTTAGTGCAACGTTTTAATTGAACTTTCAAAAATATAATTCGGAAGTTCGTAAGCAAAGATGCATGAAATTGGGATAAGTGGCTCGAGCCCCTGTTATTTGCAATACAAGAGGTCCTGCAAGCCTCCACAGGGAAATAAAATTGGTGGTCAGTCAATTGAAATGCAGCAAAGCCTCTGGTGTTGACGGAGATCTTCAAGCACGGAGTTGAAGATCTGGTCAGATGTGTTCACAAACTTATTTCCATCATCTGGCAGACGGAGGACATAGCATCGGACCTACAGGATGCAGACATAGTGAGGATTTTCAAAAAAGGGACAAATTGGAGTGTGGGAACTATCGTGGAATCTCCCTTCTTGCTGTTACTGGCAAGATCATTGCTCTAATCCTCGCCAATTGTCTTCACCCATATGCCGAGAGCTTCCTACCAGAATCTCAGTGTGGCTTCCAAGCTAACAGAGATGGTATTCACTGCCCGGCAGTTACAAGAGAAATGTCGAGAGCAGGATCAACTGTTTTACATGGCCTTTATAGACCTTACAAAGGCTTTTGACTCAGTCAATCGAGAAGCACTGTGGCTACTACTGGCTAAATATGGATGTCCTGTAAAGTTTATCTCCGTCCTGAGACTTCTTCATGACGGCATGTCTGCCAAAGTTATTGCCAGCTCAGGTGACAGCGAAGCCTTTGAGGTGCAGACTGGTGTAAAACAAGGCTGCGTTATTGCACCTACCTTCTTCTCCATTTTCATATCGGCTATCTTTCACCTGATACAATACAGACTACCCGATGGGGTAGTGGTCATCTATAGAATGGATGGGGGGCTGTTTAACCTCCGAAGACTGAAGGCAGGAACCAAGACTGCTACGATTTAAAAGAGATAAAATGTATGGGTGCTGTGGGAGATGGCTGCCTCTCCAGTAGCTCTGTAGTTTTTAGCTCTTTAAACCTCTTTTTTCCACCTTTTTTTACTTTTCTGCTCTTCTTACAAAGACATAGTGCGTTTTACTTACATAGTATGGATATTTTTAACTTTAACACGCAACCAGGAGCCAGTTTTCTCACTTATTCGAGAGAGGAGCTGCTGGCCCTGAAAACAATTAGACGAGCCGGGATACAACACCCCATCCCAGCAGAGCTGAGGAGGAAACCCAGGGTCTGCAAAGCTGGAGCTAACCTAAAGGCTAGGCTAGCGGACAACCGGCGGTGCTGCAAACCATCCATTCCCTCTGTTATCATGGGAAATGTGAATTCGCTGACGAATAAAGTCGACGAGCTTTCTGCTCTGAACAACCAGCGGATTTACCGGGAGAGCAGCTTATTTATCTTTATGGACACATGGCTAACACACCTTGTACCGGATGCTAACGTGGACCTGCGGGGATTCACTGCTGTGAGAGCCAACAGAGACACTAACACATTCGGGAAAAGCAAAGGTGGGGGACTCATCATGTATGTTAACAGCCGCCGGTGTAACCCGGGACATATCTCCGTAAAGACAGTTTTATGTTGCCCAGACTTGGAGCTGCTAGCCGTTAACCTGTGGCCATATTATCTGCCGAGGGAGTTCAGTCACGTGATCACCATCTGTGTTTACGTCCCTCCGAGGGCAGCCGCAGCCGCTGCATCTGAGAGGATTCACTCTGTCACAGCAAGGCTGCAGACACAGCACCCTGAGGCATTTATGATCATTTCTGGGGACTTTAATCATGCTACTTTGGACTCTACTTTGACTGCTTTTTACCAGGCTGTGGATTGTCCAACAAGGAACAACAGGACAACTGACTTGCTGTATGCTAATGTGAGGGATGCATACAGAGCCACACCCCTCCCCCCACTAGAGAAGTCTGACCGCAACCTGGTTTGTCGACAGCCAAAGTACACCCCCCTGGTTCAAAGGTAGCCTGCAACAGCTAGCTCCATCAGGAGGTGGTCCCCTGAAATGGAAGATGCCCTCAGGGACTGCTATGACATCACGGACTGGGATGTGCTGCTTAGCCCACACTGTGAGGACATAGAGGGGCTGACACACTGTCTGATAGATTACCTCAACTTCTGTGCAGATGTGGTCTCCCCCACTAAGACTGTACAGTGTTACCCTAATAACAAGCTATGGGTAACACAGGAAGTCAAAGCTGTCAACAGGAAGAAGGCCACCTTCAGGAGCAGGGACAGGGAGGCGATGAAAGCAGCACAGCAGGAGGTAAAACGCTGCGTGAGGGAAGCTAAGCACAGCTACAGGAGAAAGGTGGAGCAGAAGCTGAAGGAGAACAGCATGAGGGAGGTCTGGGAAGGTGTGAAAACCATCACAGGCCACAATACAAACACCAGAGTCGTTGAGGGGACAGTGGAGAGGGCGAATGAGTTGAACGACTTTTTCAATCGGTTCAACCAGCCCACATCACCCCCACGCTCTCCCTCACTGCAGCCATCTCTCCTTTTTCCCTCAGCACACCTCCCCCCCAGTCATCACAGCAGCCCCCTCATCCCCCACCTCAACACAGACTCCTCCATGCATTACTGCAGACCAGGTCAGAGGTCAACTGAGGAAGCTTCACCCCAGGAAAGCAGCAGGCCCAGACAAGGTGTGTCCCCGACTACTGAAGACCTGCGCTGCTGAACTGGGTGAACCACTCCAATGCATCTTCACCCTCAGCCTGCAGCTGGGGAGAGTGCCCACCCTCTGGAAGACATCATGTATCGTTCCAGTTCCCAAAAAGAATCAGCCCAGCGAGCTGAACGACTTCCGACCGGTGGCACTCACTTCACATCTGATGAAGCCATTGGAGCGGCTCTTCCTCAGCCTCCTCAGACCCCAGGTACAACATGCCCAGGACTATCTGCAGTTTGCGTACCGGGCAGGTGTTGGTGTGAAAGACGCCATCCTCTACCTGCTACACCGAGCCCACTCACATCTGGATAAGGGAAATGGCACAGTGAGGATCCTCTTCTTGGACTTCTCGAGTGCCTTCAACACCATCCAGCCCCTTTTGCTTCAGGACAAACTGAACAGGATGCAAGTGGACCCCTGCCTGGTCACCTGGATCTCCAGCCACCTCACTGACAGGCCGCAGTACATCAGGCTGAAGGACATCACGTCTGACACTGTGATTAGCAGCACCGGAGCACCCCAGGGCACGGTGCTAGCCCCACTTCTCTTCACCCTGTACACCACAAACTTCTGCTACAACTTGGAGCTGTGTCACATTCAGAAGTTTGCCGATGATACAGCCATCGTTGGGTGTATCAGTGACAACAGAGAGGAGGAGTATAGGAGCCTAGTGAGAGACTTTACTGTGTGGTGCAACAGGAACCATCTGCAGCTCAACACCTCAAAGACCAAGGAGCTGGTCATTGACTTTGGGAGGTCCAGACCAAGGTCACGACCAGTTCTGATCGAGGGAGTTTAAGTGGAGGCTGCGGATTCCTACAAGTACCTCGGGCTGTGGCTGGACAGCAAGCTGGACTGGACTTGCAACACCAAACACTTATACAGGAAGGGACAGAGCAGGCTATACTTCCTTAGGAGGCTGCGGTCCTTTAACATCTGCAGGAAACTCCTGCGGATGTTCTATCTGTCCATGGTCACCAGTGTCCTGTTTTACACTGTGGTGTGCTGGGGGGGCAGCACATCCAAGAAGGACACATCCAGGCTGGACAAACTGATTAGGCGGGCCGGCTCTGTGGTCGGCATGAAGCTGGACTCTCTGGTGATGGTGGCAGAGAAGAGGTCTATGGACAAACTGTTGAACATCATGGATGATGCCAGTCACCCTCTGCACACCGTCATCAGCAACCAGAGGATCCTGTTCAGTGACAGAATGCTCCTTCCCAAGTGCAGGATGAATAGACTCAAAAACTCCTTTGTCCCTCATGCCATCAGACTGTACAACTCCTCTCTGGGGGGGAGGAGGGGTAACAGGAGGACAGAGGATGGGAAGGAGCAGTGGCCTATCCTATCCTAACAATAAGCAATACCGGACAATGTGCAATATAATGTGCAATATCTCTCCTTCTGCCCCCACCTTCTTTTTTTTTCCTCCTCCCCCTCCCCCCTTCCTCTCTTCCCCATATCTTATTCTTTTTATATTTGTATATGTAAGTACTTAATTATTTTAATTTATCTAGAAGTTTTCCTCTATTTCTTTTCTCTGTTTATTTGTAATGATGCTGCTGGAATCTTAATTTCCCTGAGGGAACCCTCCCAAAGGGATCAATAAAGTTTTATCTAATCTAATTTAATCTAATCTAATCTAATCTATTTCCCTGATTGAGCTTCAGTACACTGATGACAACTGTGTCTGCGCCACCTCAGAGAGTCAGCTACTGGCCATTTTAGATGCATTTGCATATGGGTACGAAAGTCTTGATCTCTCCGTAAACATCAAGAAAATGGAAGTTCTCGACCAGTCAGCTCCTGGTCAGCAACCCATATCCCCTTCTCTTAAGATTAGTGGGACTTTGCTGAAGAATGTCCAGACCTTCCCTTACCTAGGCAGTATTCTCTCCACAAAGGTTGATATTGATGCTGAGATCTTACATCGTCTCAAGGCTGCAAGCTGTGCCTTTGGCAGGCTGCGTGAGAGTGTGTTTGAGGAGAAAGGGATAAGGACTGATACAAAAATTTCGGTCTACAAGGCTGTTGTGCTACTTTCCCTCCTGTACGGTTCAGAATCCTGGACAACTTACAGGCGTTACCTCAAATGCCTTGAAAAGTACCATCAGAGGTGTCTCCGCTGCATTCTTGGCGTGAGTTGGCAGGATCGTCGAACAAACAACAGTATTCTCGAGGAAGCCGACTGCACAAGCATTGAAGCTTGTTATCAAAAACAACTCTGTTGGACTGGGCATGTCATCAGGCTAGAGGACTCACGCCTTCCAAAGCAAGTCCTATATGGGGAGCTGGGCCAAGGACATAGATCACAGGGTGGACAGCGGAAATGTTACAAGGATAACATCAAGGCAAATCTAAAATCCTGCAAAATTGGCCTAGCTGGCTGGGAAGACTTAGCTCATGACAGAGCTGAATGGAGAAGAACAATTCGGGCGGGCGCGGCGCTATTTGAGCAAGGCAGATGATAAACGCCAGCGCCGCAAGGAGCACAATGGGGCTACTGGTCAGCCATCAGTTACCATCCACACATGCGCTTCTTGTGGCAAAAGCTGTGGCTCTCGCATCGGACTGATCAGTCACCTATGGGTGCACAAATGAAGCTTTTTTTTCTCTAATGGACAATCTTATTCTTAATGAGGGATACCTATGATGATTTGCAATACGAGAGGTCCCGCAAGCCTCCACAGGTTTTTCACTGTTTGAATTATTATATGGGCGTAAGCCGCGTGGCATTTTGGACGTGCTACGTGAAAATTGGGAGGAGGGACCTTCACCTAGTAAGAACGAAATTCAATACGTTCTCGATCTGCACGCCAAACTCCACACACTCACGCACTTAACCCTGGAGAATTTGCGGCAGGCGCAAGAACGTCAAATCCAACTGTATGACAGGGGCACGTGCCTTAGGGAGTTCCCACCGGGAGACAAAGTACTCGTATTACTGCCCATGTCGAGCTCCAAATTGATCGCCAAGTGGCAAGGGCCCTTTGAGGTCACATGGTGAGCCGGGGACGTCGACTATGAGGTGAGGCGAATGGACAGGGGTGGGGCATTGCAAATTTGCCACCTCAATTTATTTAAAATGTTGGAATGAGGAGGTCCCCGTGGCGCTGGTGTCAGTAATCCCGGAGAAGGCGGAGCGGGGGCCGGAGGTTCAAAAAAGAAAATTGACATCGCCCACCACTCCGGTCCCCTGTGGAGACCACCTCTCCCTGGCCCAACTCAAGGCGGAGTAGGGGCCGCAGGGAAAAATAACCTAAACCACAACCCGAACCCTCCTTGAACCACAGCCCTTGACTCCTCTATCCCGAGAGAAAACTGCCTTTTCCACACCGTTTGGCTTACACCAATTCGTCATGCTTCCTTTTGGGTTGTTTGGGTCGCCCGCTACGTTCCAGCGGCTTATGGACAGGGTCCTCCACCCCCACACCACCTACGCAGCTACGTATCTCGATGATCTTATCATCTACAGCAATGACTGTCCGTGGCACCTCGAACATCTTAGGGCCGTCCTAAAGTCGCTGAGGTGGGCAGGTCTCACAGCCAACCCAAAGAAGTGTGCAATTGGGCGGGTGGAAGTACGGTATCTGGGTTTCCACTTAGGCCATGGGCAGGTGTGTCCCCAAATTAATAAGACAGCAGCGATTGCGGCCTGCCCGAGGCCCAAGACCAAAAAGGGGGTGAGACAGTTCCTGGGGCTGACTGGCTACTATCATAGGTTCATATCTAATTATTCAGACGCCACCAGCCCGCTGACTGATCTCACTAAAAAGGGAGCACCAGATCCGGTCCAGTGGATGGAGCAATGCCAGCGGGCTTTTTCTAGGGTAAAGGCTACACTGTGTGGGGGGCCACTGCTACACTTCCCTGACTTTTCTCTCCCCTTTATTTTACAGACAGAGGGCTGGGGGCCATTCTGTCCCAGGAGGTGGAGGGAGTGGAGCGTCTTGTGCTGTACCTTAGCCAGAAGCTGTCAATGCGGGAAGTCAGGTACAGCATGATAGAGAAAGAGTGTCTAGCCATAAAGTGGGTCGTCCTCGCCCTCCAGTACTACCTACTGGGACACCCTTTCACCCTCTGTTCAGACCACACGCCCCTGCAGTGGCTCCACCACATGAAGGATGCCAACGCACGGATCACCTGTTGGTATCTTGCACTCCAGCTATTCAAATTCGATGTGGTCCACAGGCCAGGGGCGCAGATGGTGGTGGTGGACTTCCTGTCCCGTCGGGGGGGGGGAGTCCGCTGCAGGCCGGATGGCTCCCCGGCCTGAGTCGGGCGATGGGGGTATGTGGCAGCGGGGACGTGGCCGAGCATCAGTCTGTGAATGGAGGGCGGAGTCAGGGAAAGTAAGTCGTCGTATCGCTACACCTGTTGTCAATTAACGTGTGCTTGTATGTCCCCTCCAGTGACCGCGCCCTATAAAAGGAGAGTGAGAAGGGGAGGTCGGCACTGAGGGCTTGATAGTAGCCTGTGTGTGTGCACGAGAGAGAGCTTGAGTTGTATGCTGAAAAGCAATAATAAAGATAATAATTAAGACGCAAACAACTGCCTACCGTGCTTCTGTGCTCCACCCACATCATGGTCTCTCTGCACCATGTTTGAGCTTACCTTTGTCATAATAAGGTATTTTTCTTTATCGGAAATTTCACATAACATTCTGACACGAAACCTGCCTCGAAATATTCGTAGGTATCTGTACTTTTGTCTACCTTTAGCATCTCAGGTGTATTTACAAATCCCAAATATGTAAATGGTTCAGGATGTCGTGGTATCCCATATCTGGTTGCTGGTTTGCTGTACAACTTTTAAGTGGAATAAATACATTTGTGGGTAAATTAAGAAGAACAAGCCTTATTTTTTTATTTTCGTCTAATGTAAATTCAAACACAGAGAAATTCCTCCTATGCATTTAACCCATCTGAAGTGGTGAACGTGCATGCGCATGCATACATGCACACAGGCGCACGCACACAGAGAGAGAGAGAGAAATGTGTAGAATAAATAATAATTAGATAGAGACTATGACTAAAGTCACAGTAATTTGCGCTAGCTGTTACTAACCTGGACGTCTGGTCACTGTACCTGTCAGGGATGGGTGGAGACTAATGTATGTGCAGAAGATATTTATTAAGAAAAGTGCAATCAGGCAAACAGTCTAGATTGGCAGGAATAAGAAATTGTAGGCACAGACAAAGGCAGAATGAAAGGACTAGGAAAATGAACTAGGAATTCGGAAACTAGAACAACGCACCAGAACAAGATTCAGAAACCAGAACAACCAGGAAACCAAAACAACACATGACTCGGTAATGTGTCTAAACAACTCAATGACATGCAGTTAGGTTAACGTGGGGCGGCCTTGGGCTGAAGTGCCCTTGAGCAAGGTACTTAACTCCTGACTGCTTCCCGGGCGCTGTAGTGTTGCTACCCACTGCTCTGGGTGTGTGTGCGTGTTCACTGCTTCAGATGGGTTAAATGCAGAGGATGAATCTCACTGTGCTTGAAGTGTGCATTTGACAAACAAAGGTTTCTTCTTCTTCTTAATACTTTGCAACCTGAGTTAGTCTTTGGTGTCCTTGTATATGGACCCTGATTGTGCCTTAATCCAATGCCGGTGTGAGTCATTAGTGATGCGCGCACGTGAATCAGTTCACAGCGTACACCATCCAGAGTGCACGAGTCAGCGAATGTGTGTGGATGTGACAGCACCCTATAGATCCGGAATGGTAAGAGATAGAGAATGATGCTTAGCAAGGAAAAGCTGCGCCCTGCCGCCCTGAACAAAATACAAAAAAAAAAAAAAGGTTGAAAAAAATCATGAAAATTGACAGAGTTATAAGTGATTGAAAAAATCCCATTTTCCATGGATCATTCCAGTTCGCTGATCCAGATCAGCACCAAAAGTCATAGCAACATAATTTAATCCAGAGGTGTTCTGCATGTGAAATTTGGTGAAGATTGGTTGAAAACTAAGGGATAAAAAGCATCCTAAATATGTTAGGATAATAATAATAATAATAACTAGTTCGCTGCAGGTTGCTGACCAGCTCATGTCTGACACTCTAATTATAGGCATATCAGGTGAAAATTCAAATTCAATCCAAATTGTGTGACACTACCCTCACTGAATTCAGAATTGAATGCAGAACAATATACTTTTCACAGAATTAAAATATGTTTATCTGTTCTTGAGATATTACAAATCAAAGATTGAAAAACCGGCTTAATTTTTAGAAAACTGACTAGCAGTTCCCTGATGTGGGTGGAGTACAGAAGCACGGCAAGCAGGAGTTGATGTTCGCACACACTCTTTATTTTCTTTATTTCCAGAGCTTTTCAGCTTCACACACTCCTAGTCACACACGCACATACACACACACGTGTTCGGGTCAGGAGAGCTCCCTTCTCTCTGCTCTCTCTCTCTCCTTTTCTATCCTCTGTCACTGCAACACAGACACACAACATTAATTAGGCACAGGTGCATTGACTTTGCCACTTACCTTCCCTGGCCCCGCCTTACATTCACAAACCGACGCTAGGCCATGCCCCCGCTGCCACATACCCCCACTGCCCGACTCAGGCCAGGGAGCCATCCGGTCTGCAGCGGACTCCCCCCCCCCGACAGGACAGACTACCATCTGCGCCCCCGGCCTGTGGACCATCTCGAATTTAAATGGCTGGAGGGCTAGATACCAACGGGTGATCCGCACATTGGCATCCTTCATGCGGCGGAGCCACTGGAGGGGCACGTGGTCTGAACAGAGGGTGAAAGGGCACCCCAGCAGGTAGTACCAGAGGGTGAGGACCACCCACATGATGGCCAAGCACTCTTTCTCGATGGTGCTGTACTTACTGTCGCACATCGAGAGCTTGCAGCTGATGTACAGCACAGGGCATTCCTCGCCCTCCACCTCCTGGAACAAAATGGCCCACAGCCCTCTGTCCAATGCATCCATCTGCAAAATAAAGGAGAGAGAGAAGTCAGGGGAGTGTAATAGTGGCCCCCCACACAGTGTAGCCTTTACCCTGGTGAAAGCCTGTTGGCACTGCTCTGTCCACTGGACCGGATCTGGTGCTCCCTTTTTAGTGAGATCAGTCAGTGGGCTGGTGATGTCGAATAATTAGGTATGAACCTATGATAGAAGCCAGCCAGCCCCAGGAACTGTCTCACCCCCTTTTTAGTCTTAGGCCTCCGGCAGACTGCAATCACTGCTGTCTTGTCAATTTTGGGATTCACCTGCCCATGACCCAAGTGGAAACCCAGATACTGTAATTCCACCCACCCAATTGCACATTTTTTCGGGTTGGCTGTGAGACCCGCCTGCCTCAGTGACTCTAGGATGGCCCTAAGGTGTTCTATGTGCCACGGCCAGTCACTACTGTATATAATTATGTCGTCTAAGTAGGCTGCCACATAGGTGGCATGGGGGCGGAGGAGCTTGTCCATTAGCTGCTGGAACGTAGCGGGAGCCCCAAACAACCCAAAAGGAAGCGTGACAAACTGGTGTAATCCAAATGGTGTGGAAAAAGCCATTTTCTCTCCGGATAGAGGAGTCAAGGGGATCTGCCAATATCCCTTCGTCAAATCCAGTATCAAATAAAAGTGAGCCACGCCTAACCAATTGAGCAACTCATCAATGTGAGGCATTGGGTATGCATCGAATTTAGACACCGCATTGACTTTTCTATAGTCCACACAAAACCAGACTGACCCATCAGCCTTGGGTACCAGGACCACCGGGCTCCTTCAGTCATTGTGTGACTCCTTGATTATGCCCATATCAAGCATGGCCTTGAGTTCGTACCAAACCACCTTTTTTTTGTGTCTGGGTAAGCGGTACAGGCGACTACGCACCACTACCCCCAGGGGTGTTTCAGTGTGGTGTTCTATGAGGTGGGTGCGGCTGGGAAGGGGTAAGAACATGTCAGAAAATTCCTCCTGCAACTTAGCTACCTCTGTGAGTTGGGCCAGTGAGAGGTGGTCTCCCCAAGGGACTGGAGCAGTTCGGGTTGTGGTTTAGGTTATTTTTCCCTCCGGCCCTTACTCCGGCTTCTCCGGAACTAACGATGCCAACGCCACAGGGATCCCCTCATTCTAGTGGTTTAATAGGTTGAGGTGGCATATTTGTAGAGCCCTGCCCTACCCATTCACCTCACCTAATAGTCAATGTCCCTGACGCGCTGTGTGACCTTGAAGGACCCTTGCCACTTGGTGACTAATTTGGAACTTGATGTGGGCAATAATACGAGTACTTTGTCTCCCGGAGTGAACACTCTAAGGCGTGTGCCCCTGTTGTACAGCTGGGCTTGACGTTCTTAGGCCTGCCACAAATTCTCCTGGGTTAAGTGCGTGAGGGTGTGGAGCTTTGCGCGCAGATCGAGAACGTATTGAATTTCGCTCTTACTAGGCAAAGGTCCCTCCTCCCAATTTTCCCGCAACACATCCAAGGTGCCACGCGGCTTTCGCCCATATAATAATTCAAACAGGGAAAATCCTGTGGAGGTTTGTGGGACCTCTCGTATTGCAAATAACAGGGGCTTGAGTTATTTATCCCAATTACACACCTCCTCACTTACGAATTTCCAAACTAGATTTTTAAGTGTTTGATTAAAACTCTCTAACAAACCATCCGTTTGTGGGTGATAAACGCTGGTGTGGATGGATTTGATCCCCAATAACCCATACAGCTCACACAGTGTGTGTGACATAAATGAAGTGCCTTGGTCCGTCAGGATTTCTTTCAGAATCCCGACCCAGGAGATAATACAGAAGAGCGCTTCCACAATACTGCGTGCTGAGATATTGCGGAGAGGTACCGCTTCCGGATATCACGTTGCATAGTCCACCAGAACTAAAATAAAGCGATATCCTCCTGCTGACCGACCTAATGGCCCAACGAGATCCATACCAATTCTTTCGAAGGGAATCTCAATTAGAGGGAGAGGGCACAAAGGTGCTTTTGGAGTGGCCGCAGGATTTACTTATTGGCATTTGCAGCATGCTGCACACCACCGACGAACGTACCTGCGAATCCCTGGCCAATAGAACCAGATCATTATTCAGGCTAGTGTTTTATCCTGCCCTAAGTGTCCGGCCATGGGATTAAAGTGAGCTGCATGGAATACGAGTTCCCTACGGCTCTTAGGGATTAACAACTGGGTTATTTGTTCACCTGTTTGAGTGCCCTGTGTCACTCGATACAGTCTATCTTTAATAATGGCAAAGTATGGGAAGACGGGTGCCGCATTTGCCTGGAGAGTTTGATCATCGATTACTCTCATTTGATCAAACGCATGCCACAGAGTCTCATCTCATAACTGCTCTAAAGGGAAATCCTTGAGGGAATCCCCAAGAGCGGGAGGAGGGGAGGGCTGCTCCTCACTCCTCATATTGTCCTAATGCAGTGATGATGTGGACGGCTCTGTGACAGCTTCTTCAGTCAATGCCACACCGGGATCCCCCCATGACATTTTATGGCAGGACCCACTCCCTACTACATATTCCAATAAAGTTCGAAACCCTGGCCAATCAGTTCCCAAAATCAGTGAGTGGGTGAGATGAGGATTAACCATCACCTTAACTCTATGCTTTTGGCCCTGAAATAGAATATGGACAGACACTAGAGGATAATTATGAACATCTCCTTGGGGAGGGTCCGCCATGGTACTGGTTGAAGCCCCTGCCGACACGAGCAGATGGCGGAATGCTTGGCGATCTTCCTGCTGGGCCAGCATCAAGGCTTCAAAGCGTTGCTCCTGCTCCTTCCAGAGGGTGGTCAGCGTTTGATGCTGGTTCTGCTGGCCGGTAGCGAGGGCATGGATGAGCTCTTTGAATGGACAGGACTCCATGTGGTTCCTTTCTGTACATCTCGGGTTTCGGCACCACTGTAACAGTTCCCTGATGTGGGTAGAGTACAGAAGCATGGCAGGCGGGAGTTGATGTTTGCACACACACTTTATTTTCTTTATTTCCAGAGCTTTTCAGCTTCACACACTCACTCTCCTAGTCACACACACACACAAACATGTGTTCTGGTCAGGAGAGCTCCCTTCTTTCTGCTCTCTCCCTCTTATGTCCTCTGTCACTGCAACACAGACACACAACATTAATTAGGCACAGGTGCTTTGACTTTGCCACTCACCTTCCCTGGCCCCACCCTCCTTTTGCAAACCGATGCTAGGCCATGCCCCCGCTGCCACACTGACGTAATGTTATGTATTAGGATCACATGGTCCAAAATGGGCCTCATTAACGAATGAGATCAAAATGCTTTTTTTAATAACTTTTTTTATTTTTCAAGATATTTACATGGAAATTAGCAGGTGCATAGATGGTTGTACACTGAATATAAAGTTTGAAAAATTAGGAAAAACAAATTCTGAAAATTTGTATTTAATATTAGTTTAATTATGCTAATTAGGTAAACCATTAAACCGGTACATTCAATTAAAAAGTAATAAAAGATTATTTCTAATACTCTCTTTGTGCTCTGTAGGTCTTTGTATTTCTCAGAAGTAGGGACTACTGGTGTTTATATGAAAGAATATAAATGATAATATTCACAGCTTTCAAGGCTATCCTCGAAAAAACTGTGAGCCACATCCAATAAACAACTCCAGTTAACTGAACTGAAATTGACACTCATGTTTCTGACTTCCGGTTTTTAAAAAATATCATTCTGACTACTAACATCTCAGTGTTTATCAAAACAACTACAGTTATATTCTAAAATAGTTATTTATTTACAGGAATCAGTTTGATTTGAAAAAATAAGTCAGTAACGCTATGAAAACTCACTTCAGAGTCTCCCATGCATCAGAACATCAAAACTAGCTGAAGGAAAATTTTGCTGAATACTTCATCAGAAACAGTGAAAGCGAGAGAAGATCCCTATAAAAGTTATCTGATTGATATTCATGAGTAATCCAGTCAGAAACCGATCAGAAGAGAGCCTGACCGCTTTTCCCTCATTCAAAAAGCACTGGTAGTTTCCTGACGTCATGCGAGCAGAGAGCATACTCTGTTGTACCAACTTCAACCTGCCGTTACTCCCAAAGTACTGAACAGATCTTACCAAGATAAATGTCTTTGGAAAGCAACGATTATAAGCTTTTTAATGATATTATTTATGATAAAAAATATTTAAGAGTTAAGCAATGACAGATTTGGAAACTCAGATGAGCATCTGCATGCACAATTTTCACAACACGACCAGTAAGTGTCTGATATGCCTACTGTTAACTATTTTTTTAAGGACAATATCAGTAAATAATATCAGTGTTATTGTAAATGTGTGGTTTTCCACACACTTGTGTTTTTAAATGGCACCTTCATGATAAGTGATACTGTGAAACTGATTTTTTTAGATTCTTATCCCATTAAAATGTCAAATATTGGCTAAAACATTTGTCTTTCTGTGACACACAGGTGTAGAAATGTCTCGATTCTATAGTCCTGAGTCCGCTTCAGATTCTGGAAATGAAACTAATTCCTCCGAAATGATAGAAAGCTCAGAGCTAGCAGGAGCTCACAAAATCTCAGATAATCCGCTGAAAATGTTTGTGGCCACTGCTGAAGGGTGTCAGATGCTGAATGCAGAGAAAACAGAGTTTCGTTTGAGGGCCACATCTAGAAACCAGGAGGAAGAACTGAAGTCCACAGCTGTGGCTTAATGTCAGGCCCTCCATTCAGACTACTTGGAGATGGAACCTGAAACAATGAAGACCAAATTGCTGTCTGATTACTTCAAAAAAATGCACATGGACGCCATGATGGGCAAGAGACAAGGAAAAGTTGATGAGGGAGACTGCAGATTGGGAAGGCAAGCAAAAATGAATCAACACAAATAAAGCCAGTTGGATCTAATGTAGAGGACATTGTTGGGAGATACAACAATGTAAATTCAAGAGAACCTCTTCACACAGGGTTTGACCTTCAGAAGATGACTTTTCCACTTCAGGACAAGAATGTGCGTTCACAGTAGGTCCTGAACTGTAAATCAGAGGAGCCCATTTACTCTAAGACACCAAAGCATGGCAGCTCTAACACCATCATTGAGCATCTGCGTGCACAATTTTCACAGCACGGCCAGTGAGCGTCTGATATGCCTAGTATTTAATCATCCGCACTATTGCCAAAATTTGGTGATCACTATTTTGAACAACTCGTGCCATGTTGCATCACCATTCACTTTGTTTGATGCGAAATGAACTGCAGTCTCCTTTGGAACAATACAATGCTTGTGAGATGTAAGTGGGTATTGTATTGACTTTGTTTTTTTTTCTGTTTTCAGGACGGGAATTCAGTAAAATTATAAGTAAAATATAGCCTTTTCCCCAACATGTTGAACTGATATAAATCAGCTCTAGAGGTCACCAGAAGCCATGAAATGAACCCTTATATTTCAAAATTTTCTGGGAAACATGCCCCCGGATCCCCCTAGGTTACACACCACCTATTGCTGCGTGCTCTTTGCACCTCGCTGTGCTCAGAGGGCCACTACTCTTTCCAGGTTTTCTAGGGGAAACCCTGATCAGGGTTACCTCAAAAAAAGTCTGAACCTTCTAGCATATTCTAATAGCAGTACATAGTATGCAAAATCCACTTTTTAAATATTCAGGTTGTTTCAGGCTGTGTAAATAATTTCTCATTATCTCTAGCCACTTTTATCCTTCTACAGGGTCGCAGGCAAGCTGGAGCCTATCCCAGCTGACTACGGGCGAAAGGCAGGGTACACCCTGGACAAGTCGCCAGGTCATCACAGGGCTGACACATAGACACAGACAACCATTCACACCTATGGTCAATTTAGAGTCACCAGTTAACCTAACCTGCATGTCTTTGGACTGTGGGGGAAACCGGAGCACCCGGAGGAAACCCACGCGGACACGGGGAGAACATGCAAACTCCACACAGAAAGGCCCTCACCGGCCCCGGGGCTCGAACCCAGGACCTTCTTGCTGTGAGGCGACAGCGCTAACCACTACACCACCGTGCCGCCTAAATAATTTCTTTAGTTGTTAAATCTAATGTCACAGTTCCCCCTTTTATGTCTCTCAGGTTCACATCAAGTTCACTTTTGTTTCTTTTGCATGCTTTGGTTGTAGTCTCATCTCCACCTCTGTTCTGTCATTGGTTTGTTATCACTTTGTGTTCACCTGTTTTGTATGATCCTTGATTTGTTAATTAAACATGTATTGAGTTTAATAACTACCATACAAAACTTACTATAACGTACAATATCAGACTTTGATATGCAATTTCTCTTATTAGTTTTTGGTGTTATACTCAGATTTTTCTGGACTGGCTGTATGTAGCCTTATTTAATTTTTTATTTCTCATACAATGCATTCTGTTTAATTACTTTGCCAATACAAAGCACACAGCACACAGCTTAGCAACTCTTCAGCTGGAGAGTGTATATCACTGTGTGCTTTTAAATAATTTAACACAGCAGAAGCTAAGAGTGGAGGTGAAATTAATCCTGTTCACTGACACCAATTACCAGCCAGTTCACCTTCCGTGAGTAAGAAGGCCCTGCCCACTTTCGCTTCAAAAACATCCAATTCAAGGAAATGTAATAATGGTCCAAAAGTTAGCATTCATGAAGAACTAAAACAACATATTTTATGTAGTTGATCTTTGATATGCGACATCATATAGCCCCAGTTATTCCTCTCTGTGAAGGATACATTCAGTTATTTTAGCAGTTTGGGATGGACTTATTTCTGATACATAAAGGTGCCCAAAACATTGTGTACGTATCCCTAATGGAATACAGTGGCATGTTGAAGTGGCTGCAATTATAATATAATGAGGTATACCATGCAACTGATGATCAGATTTATCCCTAGCAATCATACATTCCTGTTTGGTAGAAGCATCTAATATTTGACCTTAATCAGACATTTGGATTAAATTTTTCAGCTTTTGGTTTTAAGTGCCCTTGGTCAATAAGAACACAAAGTGCACACAACTCTGGTTCTCCCAACATGCTGTAAATAAATGTGACAGTAAGACAAGCACGCAGCTATCAAGTGATACACAAATGTTTCCATTTCAGGAACAGAGCAAAAGAGTTGTTGGGGATAAAATGGAGACTCAAGGCAGGCTTTCGTCTAAACGGGGGAACAGGGGCGCTGCGCCCTCTTACTCTCGGCGTGCGCCCCCTTACCAACTCCGTGAAAACATCCCAGCAACACTACGTGACAATGTGTCTGATCATCAAATACATTATAATTGCTCCAAAAATATTCCAATCATAGTAGATACACCGCCAGACGGTGCAAAAACAATCCGAATTGGCGTTTTCCAGGCTGAGGCGCCATGTTGTTTAGTTGTTTACTTGTCGCGGCTGCTCTCGCGAGATTTGACATGGGTTACATACAAGGTCAGCTGACTTGTAGAGCGAGATTTCTCGAGACTGAATGACCTTTCACCCACCGGCACGGGAGCTTTTGACAGAAGTAGTTCGCGAGTTGTTTTTGTTGACACTTGGGCATTTAAAGATGTCATCCCGCGGCACGAAGCGGAAGAAAGCCAAAGACTGTCCGGGGCAGAAGAAGATTACTTTTTTCTTTTTCAATATTGACAGACAATTTGTTACAATTTCCCTCTCAGATAACCATCCCCCCCCCCGGTCGCTTTGCTCCCTCGCCATGGTGAGCGCCCTCATACTAAATTTTTCTAGAAAAAAACCCTGCAAGGTCAAGGCCAACTATGGAAAATACACAGTGCAATTGAAGGATAAAAATAATAACAACAAAGAATAAAAATATAGAGATGGTAAAGCAGAATCCAATCTGATCATACAGCAGTTAACATAAAATTTAATCGGCGCATAGAGCCATTAAAGCAGAATCCAATCTTAGGATAGAGCTATTAAATCCAATCTTAGTATAGAGCTATTAAATTCAATCTTACAATAGAGCTATTAAATTCAATCTTACAGTGGTGCTTGAAAGTTTGTGAACCCTTTAGAATTTTCTATATTTCTGCATAAATATGACCTAAAACATCATCAGATTTTCACATAAGTCCTAAAAGTGATAAAGAGAACCCAGTTAAACAAATAAGACGAAAATATTATACTTGTTCATTTATTTATTGAGGAAAATGATCCAATATTACATATCTGTTAGTGGCAAAAATATGTGAACCTTTGCTTTCAGTATCTGGTGTGACCCCCTTGTGCAGCAATAACTGCAACTAAACATTTCCGGTAACTGTTGATCAGTCCTGCACACCGACTTGGAGGAATTTTAGCCCATTCCACCATACAGAACAGCTTCAACTCTGGGATGTTGGTGGGTTTCCTCACATGAACTGTTCGCTTCAAGTCCTTCCACAACATTTCGATTGCATTACGGTCAGGACTTTGACTTGGCTATTCCAAAACATTAACTTTATTCTTCTTTAACCATTCTTTGGTAGAACAACTTGTGTGCTTCGGGTCGTTGTCTTGCTGCATGACCCACCTTCTCTTGAGATTCAGTTCATGGACAAATGTCCTGACATTTTCCTTTAGAATTCACTGGTATAAGGCCCACTTTACACGGGGACGGTCTGAAACAAAAACGCAAAAGTCCGTTTTCGTTCTCACTTTTTTTCCGCGTTTACACGACCATTTTCAAGGAGGAAATGTGCGTCTATACGGTGACGCATAAATGTGTGGAGTTCAATTGGATGTGCATGCCAGGCGGCTAGGTGGTGCTGTGAAAGACCTCCGCTATGTCTGCACGCATGCGCAACGTCTTCCGTCTTGTCTGATCTGCACATCTGCGCCGCGAAGACTTTGACTACTCTGCCTATGGTAAGTAAGAAAGTAAGTAAAAAAGTAAGAGCATACTATACCCGCCTCTGTTCATTAACGGTATATGTGCAGATTCGGTATAGATGTTCGAAGGACTCCTGGACGTTTATTAAAGCTACCAGAGCAGCTTGAAGGTCCGTTGGATCGATGTAATCAGACATGCTCTTACTTTTTTACTTACTTTCTTACTTCCCGGGCTGGCATGTACAGTATATGACATATGTATGACGTAAACGCATACCCGACGTGAGCAGATCCGAGCAGAGTTTCGCGTATTGGGTAGTTTAGACGGATATGCAACGGGGGCTGTTTTTAACTTATCCACTCTGGAAGGCGTTTTCAATTTTTTCCATTTTTCAGCCTCGGAAACGCCGTCCCCGTGTAGACGAAAGGCACTTCCGATAAAATATTTAGTCGTTTTTACATGACAGCGTCCTTGTGTAAACGGGCCCTAATTCAGAATTTATTGTTCCATCAGTGATGGCAAACTGTCCTGGCCCAGATGCAGCAAAACAGGCCCAAACCATGATACAACCACCACCATGTTTCACAGATGGGATAAGGTTCTTATGCTGGAATGCAGTGTTGTCCTTTCTCCAAACATAACGCTTCTCATTTAAACCAAATTGTTCTATTTTGGTCTCATCTGTCCACAAAACATTTTTCCAATAGCCTTTTGGCTTGTCCACGTGATCTTTAGCAAACTGCAGATGAGCAGCAATGTTCTTTTTGGAGAGCAGTGGCTTTCTCCTTGTAACCCTGCCATGCACACCATTGTTGTTCAGTGTTCTCCTGATGGTGGACTCATGAACATTAACATTAGCCAATGCGAGAGAGGCCTTCAGTTGCTTAGAAGTTACCCTGGGGTCCTTTGTGATCTCGCCGACTATAACACGCCTTTCTCTTGGAGTGATCTTTGTTGGTCAACCACTCCTGGGGAGAGTAACAATGGTCTTGAATTTCCTCCATTTGTACACAATCTGTTTGACTGTGGATTGGTACAGTCCAAACTCTTTAGAGATTGTTTTGTAACCTTTTTCAGCCTGATGAGCATCAACACTTTTTCTGAGGTCCTGAGAAATCTCCTTTGTTCGTGCCATGATACACTTCCACAAACGTGTTGTGAAGATCAGGCTTTGATAGATCCCTGTTCTTGAAATAAAACAGGGTGCCCACTCACACCTGATTGTCATCCCATTGATTGAAAACACCTGACTCAAATTTCACCTTCAAATTAACTGCTAATTCTAGAGGTTCACATACTTTTGCCACTCACAGATATGTAATATTGGATCATTTTCCTCAATAAATAAATGACGAAGTATAACATTTTTGTCTCATTTGTTTAACTGGGTTCTCTTTGTCTACTTTTAAGATTTGTGTGAAAATCTGATGATGTTTTAGGTCATATGCAGAAATATAGAAAATTCTAAAGGGTTCACAAACTTTCAAGCACCCCGTGTATAGAGCTGTTAAAGCAGACTCCAGTCTGAGTATATAACTGTGAAAGCAGAATCCATTCTTAGTATAGAGTGATTAAATAAAAAATTAGTAGAGAGTTATTAAATCCAATCTTAGTATAGTTCTGGTGGTATGATAGTGTAGTGGTTAGCACTGTCACCTCACAGCAAGAAGGTTCTGGGTTTGAGCCCAGTGGCCGAAGGGGGCCTTTCTGTGTGAAGTTTGCTTGTTCTCTCCATGTCTGTGTGGGTTTCCTCCGGGTGCTCTGGTTTCCCCCACAGTCCAAAGACATGCAAGTTAGGCTAATTGGTAGCTCTAAATTGACTGTAGGTGTGAATGAGAGTGTGACTGGTTGTTTGTCTCTGTCAGCCTTGTGATGATCTGGCAACTTGTCCAGGGTGTACCCCGCCTCTCGCCCATAGTCAGCTGGGATAGGCTCCAGCTTGCCCGCGACCCTGCACAGGATAAGTGATTATGGATAATGGGTGGATGGACTGATGGATTAGTATAGTTCTGTTAAAGCAGAATCCAATCTTAGTATAACACTATTAAATCCAATCTTAGTATAGAACTATTTAATTCAATCTTAGTATGGAGCTATGAAAGCAGAATCCAGTCATAGTATAGAGCTATTAAATCCAATCTTAGTAGAGAGCTCTTAAAGCAGAATCCAACCTTAGCAGAGAGCTATTAAATCCAGTCTTAGTATAGAGCTGTGAAAGCAGAATCCAATCTTACTATACAGCTGTGCAGTGACTTTTTATGTTTGGAAAATAAGGAACTGGAGACAGGTGTGACAATTCAAGGTGCCCTTTATTGTAACTTTCACTTTTCAGTGAACTACGAAACACACACACACACACACACACACACACTGTTTTATTAATGTTTTAAACCCTGGCTTATCCAGGATAAGTGGATGGGTGAGGCTCTGGCTAACCAGCATGGCCACGCTATGCTTTTCTCCCTGGAAATGAATAGTGATGAGCATTAGTGGATATTTGTGAACATCCCCATGTACACACCTCACCTTCACCAATCGTGCATTTCCCAGTGCCCCGCATTCAATCAGGCTTTGATGCATGGAGGTCTGATTACAACCAGAATTTACCAAAGCCTGAAGTATACCCTCTTGAATACTCACAGAGACTCGGAACGCTCCTGCTCAATTGGGGGAAGCCCGTGGTACATCAGGAGTGCGAATCAGTATCTCTGCCCCTTTGCAGAAGTGCTGATCCCAGGAACTCCAAGCCTTCCTGCTGCGCCGGCAGACCTGCCCGGACTTTCTCCCAATTTTGGTGGGCATGGATTGGCTCACCTGTGGAAAGAGAGAGGGGGTTAGTGGCAGCACAAACATGAGAGGAGAAAGGGGTGCAGAGACATGAGGACAGACACGAGCGCGAGGAGTGGGTATCGGGGGAATTGGCTCCTGTCTCTGCAGGGCAGGGGTAGGGAAGGGGCGAGGAGAGGTAGAGAGTAAGAAGGATTCAGCAAGAGGAGCTGCAGGAGCGCCTGGTCCCGGAAATGCCGTCAGGCAGTCCTTGGCCAGTCAGACTGCCTCCTTCAGCAATGCTGTGTGGTGACACTGGATCCACATTGCAGTCTCGCTTGGCAGTTGGGCGACAAACTGCTCCAGTGTCACACGATCGATGACGTCCTCCATGTCGCATTCGCCTGCCAGCAGCCACCATTGGCAAGCATCTTGAGCTGCTGCATGAACATAAACGGGCGTCTCGAGCTGCTGCGTGAATGTAAATGGGTAGTACACAGAATTGCTGGCGATGTTCCTCGGAGCTGCGGCCAACCCATTGCAGTACAGCCCGCTTCATTTCCGGGTACTCCATCACACTGGTGGCTAGGAGCTGCTGAGCCGTGAGCTATGCTTCCACTGACAGGAGTGGCAACAGGTGAGCTGCCCACTGTGAGATTGGCCATGAGCTCGCCTCTGCAACACACTCAGACAGCTCGAGGAAGGCTTCTAGGTCATCTTGAGGCCCTATCTTGACCAGTTGAAGAGGAACACTGGCCATAGGAGTGACCGCTGGAGTACCCGCTGGCTAGACCAAACTCCACACCACCTGCCTGTCCTTTGCCTGGGCCTCTCACAGAGCTTGGAAGTATTGCCCCTGCTCAATGGACAGTGTGAGCAGCTCTTGATGCTGGCATTGGAGGTCAGCAGTGAAGGTCCTGAGGAGCTCCCTAACTGGTTTGGACTCCATAGCGGCATTTGTCCCTCAAGTACCAGGTTTTGGCACCAGTGTAACGACTTTTTATGTTTGGAAAATGAGGAACTGTAAACGGGTGTGACAATTCAGGGTGCACTTTATTCTAACTTTCACTTTTCAGTGAACTACGAAAAACACACACACATGTTGAGGAATGCAGCTCTCATTCTCGTTACTGGCTATCTGAAGGACACACAGAGACACATGTTAATAGACAACCAGTAATTAGACACAGGTATGTCATGTTAGGTAATGTCGTGGTAGGTAACATAACATGTTATCTGCTGGTTCAACCTGACTCCTTGCCGTTCACAGCTGGCACTCGACCATCCCCTTGCTTCCACAAGCTGTTACAGCAGAATTCAGTCTTAGTATAGAGCTATTAAATCCAATTTTAGTGTAGAGCATTAGCGCAGAATCCAATATTAGTTCTAGAGTGTTAAAGCAGTATTCAATCTTAGTATCAAGCTGTTCAAGCAGAATCCAATCTTAGTGTAGCACTATTAAATCCAATCTTATTATAAAGTTGTTAAAGCAGAATCCAATCCAAGCATACAGATGTTAACATAGAACATAATCTGAAAATAAAGATAGTAATTATAGAATCTAATCTGAGCATAGAGCTGTTGACATTGAATCCAATCTGAGTATGGAACTATTAAGCCAATCTGAGCACAGAGCTATTAAAGCAGAATCCAATCTAAACATAGAGCCATGAAGCTAAATCCAGACTGAACATAGAGCTGTAAACCAAAGTCCAATCTGATAATAGAGCTTTTAAAGCAGAATCTCCAAACACAAAATCCTATTTAAATGTAGAACAGAATCCAATTCAAACATCATGTTTTTAAAATGAAGTCCAATCTAAGCATGTGACTTTTAAAAGCTCCATGCTTGCAGAAAATACCTGAATGAATGTCACTAAGTTGTGTAGCTTGCGTGATTGATTATATGAGAGATGAGCAGAGAGAACAGTGATGAACATCAGCCAATCAGGTTGTGAGAATAAATTAGTGGGTGGGGCCAACCAAGGCACAGCAACATGTAATGTCGTACCCAAACGACTGGATTTGTAGGAGTGGCATGTAGCCAAACAAAGCCCCCACAGTTGAAAGGGAAGGGTTACGCTGGTCATGAATTGTTCAGCACACATTCCTCCACATGCTACGTCATTTATTAATGACTGTGGAGCGTGTTCAGTTTCACTGTGCACTGCAGGCACAGTATTACAGCACTGAGGCGCCCACTCTGAGGATTAAAATACAACACACAAACATCTGTACAGGAAAATGAATTCATCCCAATCCGCGTGCTGTCCTAACAATGCGTCATTTCAAACGGTGAGTCACTTCAGCTCTTCATCTCCCTCTGAGCTAAACCTACAGGAAACGTTAACCAACTGCTAATTACTGTCTTTGGAATTAAACTGATACTAACTAACCAGGTTAACTCGATACTGATTACTTTATTCTGGAAATTATTCTGGTTATAAACAACCTACATGATACTATTTAATATTTATGTCTCATTGTCTCTATTTGTTTTTATAATATCTGTATGTATGCCTTACACTATTTAATATTATATGAGCTGTTAATGTATTAATGATAGCTTATCTGTTAATGTAATCTGTTACCATGCAAAATATAAATAATGAAATATCAAACAACTGTCTGTTAAAAGTAAAAGTATGAAGATACATTGCTGAGTCTTTGTGTGCAGGTTTTAGGGTGGAAGAATGTTGATTTTGGCTATTAATTAATTTTTTATTTACTCTTCTCTGTTGAAAAGAAATAAAAAAAACAATTATTTCATTGATTATTAATTACTTTTGGTACTTTGCTCTGTAAAAAAGAAAAGAAAAAAATGTTTTTCAGTCTGGTAAATATTTACCTCTGCACACACAGTGTTCGTGTGTGTGTGTGTGTGTGTAAGATGATACTGAGTATAAATAAATCTGTATTTAAATGTTTAAAGGTGGACTGCCTTTCAAATTTTTCAAGTGTAGGTCACAAAAAGAATTTTCCCTGACACCCAGTTATTTTTGTTTAGTGGACCGAAAGCTACTGAATTCGAATCACTGACTTCCAATTTTATTTGTTTTTTTTAAATAGAACAATTAATAAATTTAGGGCCACATGGTCCTAAATTCTCCACTATTTTTGCCTGCTTCACCATGACCCAATTCAAGATACTATGTCATGCATCATGTGGTGGCTTTCCCTGTTCGCGCAAGGCATTGTGGGATACAAATTTGAAACAGGAGAGAAAATTGGAGGATGTGAGTGTGTGAATGAAACGTGAAAGACCGACTACTGTAACGGAAAGTGAGATGAAAAGATGTTATGTTGCAAAGGAAAGGAAATGCAGGACCAACTTAATAAATATCAGTGGTCTGCGAGCACCTTGGTGTGATCAGCTGTTTGTTTAGAGACAGAATGATGTAACTGTCAGTGCACGGTCAAGGTAAACCTGCGCATGTGCACACAGACTTTCTCTGTCTGCTTGATTGCGCGAAGCGAGCAATTTCATACGCATTATTTGCTAGGGAACCCCTAATTAAATAACTTCCCAGCCACAAAATGGCCTGATATTTTGAGAGATATTACAGAAATAAACATGTATCACAATGATCAAATTTCAGAGGGAGCTAAATTTCACCGATTTTATGAAATCAAAAGACCGTCCCGCATTATATGAGTAAAGTAGTTCAGTATGGCCGCTGCTTCATTTTACAGCTTTGTTGATACCCTACTTAAGCAACAATAATAAAAAAAAAAAAACGTTTAAGCACTTATTAGCATCATGGTTACTACTAATCATACCCTTGCATCAAGCATCACATTGCCTCTCTGGTGGTCCTGGGATCTGAACTCACACCTCACATCCTTCTCCTTATGTTTTATGTTTTCAGCCACAGGACCAAAGCCTCGAGCGGGTGGACGTCTTCATCTCACGGTCCTGTAGACGGATGGGACACGTTGTCCAGTAGAGACGAACGTGACTGCTTCATTGAGTGAGTCACATGCAAACAGCATGTTTGGTTTACACCACAGCAGCAATACTAGGGCATGATCTGGTGTCTCGCTCTCTCTACAACTGTGTGATTTATTTTTTTTTATTGATATCACATTGTTGTTTTGATCTGTTTTTTTTCATCCCATGGTTTCTTTTGTTACAGACTTACACATCATAAAATAATTTTTTGGTTATTAATTGAGATTGAGTCTAAATGCTGTTCATCTAAAATCCACCAATAGGAGCCTGCCAGACTCATGGGAGGGTTACATATATGACAGCTGCGATTAAATGAAACTAAGTTTAATTGAGCTCACGTTGAAGAATGTTTGTGTTCTGTCATAGGTGATTTCCAACTCATGCTGACTGATGATGTCACACAGCCTCTTATTGAATTCAGCCCTGATTTTACTGTGACAGTATGGCATGACAATTAATAATCATAACGCTGTGCTGAAATCTTGCTGCTTTGTGTTAAATGGTGGTTGTCGGGTGTAATGTTCATGCTGAGCACCGCTCCGACTGCTGTGCTTGTAGGAATCCGAGTCTGAAGAGACCCATAATCTGTGTTTGGCATGAAAGACAGTGTGTGGGCGAGGGATGATCTGAAATTACAGTCTTTAAAACAAGGCCTTCCATCGCTTCAGCTCCGTTTCGTGTCACGTAACGCTCTGCCAAATGACTACCAAGAACTGTTTTTACTTCATCAGTTATCAGAAAACGAACAGTGAGACAGTGGACTCATGGTAAAACAGTGTTAATGTATCTGATTAAGCTGTTAATGAATGCTGCACTGTGATGACTCTATGCATATTAGTGAACATATGTGAAGGTGGGTGTGGCCTGTTTAGCAGGTGACCATGCCAATGCGCTCTAGCATACAGTATAGTGAGGATGTTATAATCGCATTGCAGGTTATATACATCTGCCTGCCAGCAAGCATACAACACAAGTCACACACCAGCTGAAAATGTGTGTGTTTGTGTGTGTGTGTGTGTGAAGCACAGGGCTTTTAATTCACATTCTGCTGTTAGCTAGTTGTTCTGTGAAAGTCATGCAGATATCTGTAGCACCAACATGTATTACTTCAGTCTCTCTCTTCTTGTCTCTGTCTGACTGTCTGTCTCTGGTGACACTTCATGGAAACAGGAGGTGATGTTGAGGTTCAGAAATGGTGCCTGCAGTATTTGACTGATTTCTATCTTCACTGTACCCTCTGTGTGAAGTTGTGTGTTGGTAGGCAACAGTGTAACGAACCCTAGTAAGACATTTGTGGGCTGTTTCTTTAAATGTGTGTATGTTGAGCTGTAGTGATTTGAAGACAAGCTCTGCCCTCGCTCCCTCATGTGAAAGAATAATTGTAGGCCTTCAGCATGGAGCGCCACATGTGTCAGGAGCATTGGTGATTTGAACACAGCCACTGTTCTAATTAGTGAACATTATGGGAGAAGAAAAAAAGAAGAAAACAGGGATGAGTTTCAGTACCAGGAAGCATTTTGTATTGACGCGTCCATAATGTAGACCTTTAGGCTCATGAGTTTTTTTTCTACTGCAGTGTTGTATTTATTAAAGTCAACAAACTGGCTAGCAAAAGCATTTGAAAAAAAATGAAAAAGGCACAGTTTACATTGTGTTTGTGTCTCAGAAATAACAAAACCTTTGGGCTCCCGAATTTTTTCCTGAATATGAGCTGAGAGTAAATGGCCAGAAATCCATAATAAAATGTATAGTACTGTGCAAAAGTCTTACACTGTAAAAAATGATTTGTTGTTTTAACTTTAAAAAGTTAGTACCTGGGCTGCCTTAAAATTTTGAGTTCATTGAAATTCATATAAGTTAAATTGTTCACCTCATTGTGTTAACTTACTATATTAATTTCAATGAACTCAAAATTTTAAGGCAGCCTGGGTACTAACTTTTTTAAGTTATAGACTTCTATTTTATGACTTCTACATTATCAAGTCAGTACAAAAACATTTTAGAATTCCAAGTGTTCATTTTCCAGCACAAAATTAAATGTTACAGGAAAAAAAAAATAAAAAATAATATATATATATATATATATATATATATATATATATATATATATATATATATATATATATATATGTGTATATGTATAAGTGTGTGTGTGTGTGTGTGTGTGTGTGTGTGTGTGTAAAACTTAGACTATAGCACTGTTTGCAGTTTGCTGTATCCCACAGTAATTTGTCTTATTTTAAAACAACAAAAAAGAGGCTGGGCAAATTGCTGTGGTGTAAGATGGGAAAACACTTGGGGGCTTTTTATTTTTTAAACAATAACTTGATCCCAAAATGGAAAGATCCCAAAAAGTGTTGATTCCAATAAGAGACAATCCCAAAATGAATCTGTACCAAAAATGTAAATCCCAAAATGAGTTGATCTCAAAAAGTGTCAACACCAAAATGAGACATTCCCAGAATGAGATGATCTTGAAATGAGACAATTCCAAAAATTGTCGATCCCAGAAAGAGTCAATCCTGAAATTGGACAGTCCCAAAATGAGGTGACCCCAAAGATTTTCAATCCCAAAATGGGTCAATCCCAAAATTAGTTGATCCCAAAAAGAGTCAAGATGTTAGTCAATCCACAAATGAGTCAATCTAAAAATTTTCAATCCCAAAAAGAGTCAATACCAAAATAAGGTGATCTTGAAATGAGACAAATCGAACCCAAAATGAGATGATACCAAAATGAGTCAGACCCCAAATGACATGAGATTTAGTGCAAAAAAACAATGGCAATTAAAAATTAATTTAGCATCAGAGTGTTTTAGTGTAAATACAGTATTTAATACCTGTATTTAACAAAAGATCATAATCAAACAAATCAGGTAATGACTTGCAGTTTAGAGCCCTTCACAGCAATTCATACCATTGGGTCACTGAACACTCTGAAACATAGTTCCATAAATATTTAGGTGTCTGATTTGAAAAAAAAGTGGAGGAAGTTCAGCGAGCACTTGATAACATTCTCATGGTGTGACAGAAAAACGTCAGTAGGCTACAGAACACAGAAGCACAGGATACGATGCGCTGGTTCAGACAGAGCAGAGAACATTCTCAAAGTAATGCTGTTGGCTTACATCCATGTGGAGTTTGATTATTTTACCCTGATGATCAACCTTACAGTTGGTTTCAGTGTTTTAAGCTACGAGTTCAGTTCTTTTTAAGTTGTAAAGTAAAAAAAAAACCTAAAAATTGGTGAAAAGTTCTATAAAGTGGTGTTAAACCTCTCTGTCTCACTTTCAGCCACATCTCCCAGACAAGTTCTCTGGAGGAAGTGCGTCTTGGGTTGGAGAGCGATAAGTTAGCGCCTCGGAAAGTTGAAATGAGACGAGACCCAGTTTTAGGCTTTGGCTTTGTAGCAGGAAGTGAAAAACCTGTTGTAGTTCGTTCCGTCACTCCAGGTAATAGTTACTGTTTCTTCTCAGGCACATTAGAGAAACTGAAATGAGCATAAAAAGTTTCACTTTTACAGCATTGGTCCATGTATGGGAGAGACTGTCAAAGGTTAACAAGTAAACTGAAGAGATTTCATGTCAACCACAGGAGGTCCATCAGAGGGAAAGCTGATTCCTGGAGATGAAATAATTATGATCAATGATGAAACAGTCAGCAGCGCTCCCAGAGAGCGAGTGATCGACCTGGTCAGGTACTGTAACACGCCCACTGTGGACTGGAGGCAAGTGTGACATGCAGAAACACAGTTTAATACAAAATGCACCAATACACAGAAATACACTGATCCGATACTGAGCATCTGTATTAGCAGAGCTCCATACTAAAGAGAATATGGTCATGCATCGAACTGATTTTGATGGCTTTTGACCGTACAGCGTCCGTACTACAAACGACACATGTGTCCCACCTCAGGGAACCTCATCCAGACTGTAGGGCAACGTCTCTCATAAACACTTGACCACCAGAAAACAAACTTTGTGTCTTTATTTACAAAAGATAGATGGATTTTTATCGAGCGCTTACTTTTAATTTGCTTAAAAAAATAACATGCTTATTAAAGTTATTTTAAAAAATATATATAACTTTAAGAACACATTTTGCACTCACCAGGAGCACTGCTTTTAGGCAGTGCCGAAATCTACATCACGGCTCCTACTCATAACTGATTTGATACATTTTCTGATCTAGCACAATAAACAGGTTACAAAATTATTTTAAAAAACACACCACCATCACACCTGTGATGGTTGATGAGCACTGTATCCTCCATTGCTGACATGTTTGCATGCAGTAACACCCAGTGCCTTAAACCTAAAACCATAAAACATTGAAAATCATCTCCATTTTTTTAAAGAAATGGGGAGACCAGTTGGATTGCCTGATATTATTCCAAATCAACCTTTTTTATTCACATTTTAAAATGACAGGATTATTACAGCTCTAGAAAGGATTTGAAACGTGACAAACTGTACATTGATGTCTTCCTAATGAGAACTAGTTCATGCAAACATTCAGACATGGCAGATTCACACAGTTCCGCTGTACACAAGTTTGAATATTTTTCCATTCATTTTCTCCTCTCTTTCAGGAGTTGTAAGGAGGCCATCATGTTGACGGTCATCCAGCCATACCCTGTAAGTGGGCTTCATTTTCTATTATAAACAGACTCAAGTCTTTCCTAATTTCCTAATTATGTTGTTCAGTGAATATAGTATCTAATATATTAAGGTAAATATGTCATATTCCTCAATTTAGATGTTTTTTTTTGTTCTGAGAAATTCATTTTCATGTTCAAATTTATTTGCAAAAATTTCTGCCTTTCTATTCTTGTTTTAATTTTTTTTTTTAAGTCGCCCAAGTCTGCCTTCATGAGTGCTGCCAAAAAGGCAAAGCTGAAATCGAACCCAGTAAAAGTTAGATTCGCTGAAGAGGTCATCGTTAATGGTCAAATTCCTGTAAGTTAAAAAAATGCACTGTTTCAACTAATTCTCTTTACAGCTTCTCGTTTCCATTTACTGCCACATAATTTCTATATCTATAGAGTAACTAACATTCGATTGATAATTTTTTAAGCCTATATTTGATAATTTTTTAAGCCTATATTTTTTAACTTATTCTATACTGCCCTACTGATATATTGTCATAACTGTAATTACTGATCTGAATCATTTTTAAATTGCACTATTTACATATGAAAATACAGTATTAAGCGCTATATTTTGCTATTTGCCTGATTACAGGAAATGGTGAAGGATAATTCACTTCTCTTCATGCCAAATGTTTTGAAAGTGTACCTCGAAAATGGCCAGACAAAATCGTTCAAGTTTGACAGCAACACATCAATTAAGGTATTTAAATCATTCATCCATTACCTATGCTGCTTATCCTTTTGCGGGTCGCAATTGCAGATGAGTTGGAGCCAATCCCAGCTGACTTTGGGTAAGATGTGGGGGTCACCCTGGGCAGGTCTATCACAGAGCTAACACAGAGACAAATAACCATCACACTCATACCAATGGGCAACTTAGAGTAGCTAGTAGTCTTTGGACTGTGCAAGGAAACTGGAGCTCCCAGAGGAAACCCACACAGACACGAGGAGGAGAACATGCAAACTCCACACAGAAAGGCCCCAATCAGCTGCAAAGCTCGAACCCAGAACCTTCTTGCCCTGATAACCACCATGTTGCTCTATTTAAATCAAGTTAATTAAAATTTGCTGTCCGTTAATGAAGAAAATACCAATAAGGCTAAGCCACTTGTATTATAGAAATGGTGCTGTAATTCCCATAAAAATGTAAATCTACTATTGAGATTAGCTTCATTGTTAATTTTAGAAAGGCTAATAGAAAACAATTAACACTGTCAGGATTGTGATGTGTTATATTCTGGATTTAATCTATAATTAGAAAAGATCCTGAAGCAAACATTACACTCACTGGCCACTTTAATAGTCAAGTCAAGTCAACTTTATTGTCAAATATGCTATACATGCTCGACATACAGCACAGATGAAATTTCAGTCCTCTCTGACCCACGGTGCAAACAGGCAATGCAATAAATAAAAATAGAATAACTGAAATAAACAATATAAACAGTATAAACACTCTAGATAAGAAAATAGACAGAATAAACACTCACAGGTACATATATATATATATATATATATATATATATATATATATATACATACACACACGTATGGGAGAGTGGCTCCAGCAAATCCCAGGAACAACATCTGAAGCCTCAGTCCAGAAGAGCGCAGTACTAGGAACATCGAAGATACTGCGCAGAACCCTCAAACTCCCAGGCCTCTGGTAGAGGACCCGAGCTTGAGGATGACATGGATACCACCCCCCCGCCGGGGGTGAGAAGGAGATTTTTTTTTTATATACACACATACACACACACACACACACACACACACATACATATATATATATATATATATATATATATATATATATATATATATATAATAGGAACTTGTTGTTGATTCTAAAATTCCTGTTCTTGGCTGCAGGAGTGGAACCGAATGTGGTTCCACTGCTGTTGCATGCTGAGATCCTTTTCTGCTCACCACGGTTGTAAAGAGTGATTATATGAGTTACTATATCCTTCCTGGCAGCTCAAACCAATCTAGCCATTTTCCTCTGACCTCTCTTATCAACAAGGCATTTCCACTCACAGAACTCTCACTCACTCAATGTTTTTTTGTTTTTTGCACCATTCTGTGTAAACTCTAGACACTGTTGTCTGTGAATATTCTCATTCATCCAGGTCATGGTTATCTCAAGGAAATTGAATTGAACGCAACTGGACTTGGTTTTAAGTCTTTGAAGACGTTTCACCTCTCATCCAAGAGGCTTCATCAGTTCACTTCATCAGCTTGTCTGACTAGATGGGGATAGTCTCACCAGCTGGTGTGAGACCCTCTGGGGTCTGAGGGTATTTTCTGGCACTCTAATGATTTTGACATGCTCTGATTTTGTTGTCAATTTCAATAAATCTAAGCAGTATTTTCAAAGTCATATGACTTTTTTGTATTCAGCACAGGTTCAGCTACAATAATATCTATGTAGTATGTATGTCATGATTGTACTTTGAGAAAAATAACAGATAAATGAAGATGTTGTAAAAAGCAGTTTTAGAACTGTGTTGGAATGTGTGAAAAAACATGACCTTACAGTCAAGCCGGAAAGTCTGCACACCCCTTTCATCTTCTCCCCGTTTTATCATGTTACAGACTTATTCTGCAATAGATTGAGTTCCTTTTTTGTCACAAAATTCTACACAAAATAGCCCTTCATGACAAAGTGAAAGCAGGTTTTTAGACATTTGTGCTAATTTATTAAAAATCAAAATGTAAAATATCATATGTACACAAAAGTGAGCTGAGGTGCATTTTGTTTCCATGGATACTGCTTGAGGGCGGCACGGTGGTGTAGTGGTTAGCGCTGTCGCCTCACAGCAAGAAGGTCCGGGTTCGAGCCCCGTGGCTGGCGAGGGCCTTTCTGTGTGGAGTTTGCATGTTCTCCCCGTGTCCGCGTGGGTTTCCTCTGGGTGCTCCGGTTTCCCCCACAGTCCAAAGACATGCAGGTTAGGTTAACTGGTAACTCTAAATTGACCGTAGATGTGAATGTGAGTGTTAATGGTTGCCTGTGTCTGTGTCAGCCCTGTGATGACCTGGCGACTTGTCCAGGGTGTACCCCGCCTTTCGCCCGTAGTCAGCTGGGATAGGCTCCAGCTTGCCTGCGACCCTGTAGAACAGGATAAAGCAGCTAGAGATAATGAGATGAGATGAGGGATACTGCTTGAGATGTTTCTATAACTTAATTGGAGTCCACCTGTGGTAAATTCAGTTGATTGGACATGATTGGGGATTGCCAACACCTGCCTATATAAGGTCCCACAGTTGACAGCGCATGTCAGAGCAAACTACAAGCCATGGGGTCAAAGGAATTGTCTGCAGACCTCAGAAACAGGTTTGTGTCAAGGCATAGATCTGGAGAAGGGTACAGAAAAATTGCTGCAGCTTTACAGGTCCCAAAGAGCACAATGGCCACCATCATTCGTAAATGGAAGAAGTTTGGAACCACCAAGAATCTTCCTAGACCTAGCCACCCAGCCAAACTGAGCAAGAGGGAAGATGGGCCTTGGCCAGGGATGTGAGCAGGAACCCAAGGGTCACTCTGACAGAGATCCAGTGTATCCTTGTGGAGATGGGAGAACCTTTCAGAAGATCAACCATCCAGGCAGCACTCCACAAATCAGGCCTTTATGGTAGAGCGGCCAAACGGAAGCCAGTTCTTAATAAAAGGCACATGACAGCCTGCTTGGAGTTTGCCAAAAGGCCTAGAGGACTCTCAAACCATGAGAAACAAGATTCTCTGGTCTGATGAAACCAAACTTTTGGCCTGAATACCAAGCATGACGTCTGGAGGAAACCAGGCACCGCTCATCACCTGGCTAATGCCATCCCTACAGTGAAGCATGGTGGTGGCAGCATCATGATGTGGGGATATTTTTCAGCAGTGGGAATGGGGCAACTAGTCCTGATAGAGGGAAAGATGAATGCAGGTAAGAACCTGCTCCAGAGCACTCTGGACCTCAGACTGGGGCGAGGGTTTACCTTCCAACATGACGACGACCCGAAGCACACAGCCAAGAGGACAAAGGAGTGGCTTCGGAGAAAGTCTGTGAATGTCCTTGAGTGGCCCAGCCAGAGCCCAGACCTGAATCCAATTGAACATCTGTGGAAGGAGCTGAAAATGGCTGTGTACCGATGCTCCCCATCCAACCTAACAGAGCTTGTAAGGATATGCCAAGAGGAATGGGCAAAAATGTCCAGAAACAAGTGTGCCAAGCTTGTAGCTTCTTTCCCAAGTTGCCTTGAAGCTGTAATTGCTGCCAAAGGTGCATCAACCGAGTATTAGGCTAAGAGTGTGTACAGATATTTAACCCCTAAATAACCTATTTTTGTCAGTAAAATAAAACTGCATATTTTCTAAAAACCTGCTTTCACTTTGTCATTATAGGCTATTTTGTGTAGAATTTTGTGACAAAAAAACGAACTCAATCTATTGTAAAATAAGTCTGTAACATAAGAAAACATGGAAAAGCTGAAGGGGTGTGCAGACTTTCCGGCTTGACTGTATGCATTGTGTTGAACCGTTTTGGTCACTTGAGGTGATTCTGTTCAGTGTTAGGAATGCATCAAGCAGAAAAACTTAAATCGGCTCCATTGATTTGGACAATTATCTGGCCATCAAAAAATGTATGTCCTATTGTTTTGGGATAAAGGGTTGGCAGTGGGAGGGGTATTCAATGAGAAGGGTAAAAAATTTCCATTCCATTTTATAAGTGAAAATCCCTCCCACTGCCATCTCTTAATCCTGTCAGGTCAAGTCACAATGGGTAAGGTAATGTTTTTCATACATTCCAACACAGTTCTAAGCCATTCACTGCTTTTTACAACAGCTTAATTTATCTGGTATTTGACTCTATTCAGTGTGTCTTGAAATTAACTCTTGTACTATTTTACTCGGCGGCACGGTGGTTTAGTGGTTAGCGCTGTCGCCTCACAGCAAGAAGGTCCGGGTTCGAGCCCCGTGGCCGGCGAGGGCCTTTCTGTGCGGAGTTTGCATGTTCTCCCTGTGTCCACGTGGGTTTGCTCCGGTTTCCCCCACAGTCCAAAGACATGCAGGTTAGGTTAACTGGTGACTCTAAATTGACCGTAGGTGTGAGTGTGAATGGTTGTCTGTGTCTATGTGTCAGCCCTGTGATGACCTGGTGACTTGTCCAGGGTGTACCCCGCCTTTCGCCCGTAGTCAGCTGGGATAGGCTCCAGCTTGCCTGCGACCCTGTAGAACAGGATAAAGCGGCTAGAGATAATGAGATGAGACTATTTTACTCAGTTCAGAGCCACAGCCAAATTTGCAACTCTATTACTCTGTAATTTTGCTCCAACTCCAAATTTTACTCTCTAAACTCAAAATAGAGCAAAATTAACTATTTTTGAGGAAAATACTTTTAACTCTGGAAAAATTGCTCAGTCATTTTTCCTGTGTAGGCACTACAGTGCATGTATACTGTATCAACCCATCTGCTCATAATAAATAGAAATATTTACACTTATTTGAGTTGATCTTTGGCTGGATTGAGTCAAAGTGTAAAAAAAAAGGCACCGCTCATCAAGTCAAGTTTATTTGTATAGCGCTTTTAACAATAAACATTGTCGCAAAGCGGCTTTACAGAATTTGAACGACTTAAATATGAGCTAATTTTATCTCTAATCTATCCCCAACGAGCACGCCTGTGGCGATGGTGGCAAGGAAAAACTCCCTCAGACGACATGAGGAAGAAAGCTTGAGAGGAACCAGACTCAAAAGGGAACCCATCCCCATCCGGGCAACAACAGACAACTTGACTATAACATTAACAGTCCTAACAAAGTCAGCTTCGTTGATGCTATAAACCCCCCACCAACTAATACAATGTTTACGAATAATATCACCCAGAGGTAACATATATAAAGAAAAAAGCAGTGAACCCAAGACAGAACCTTGTGGAACACCAAACTTTACCTCAGTATGTCTAGAAAAATCACCATGTACATCAACATACTGATAGTGATCAGTTAAATAAGACCTGAGCCAGGAAAGGGCCATTCCCTTAATTCCCACAACATATTCTAGTCTATCCAGAATAATGGAATGGTCAGTGGTATCAGATGCTGCACTAAGGTCAAGCAACACAAGCAGCGAGACACAGCCCTGATCAGACGTCAACAGTAGGTCGTTTACTACTTTAACCAGAGCTGTCTCTGTCCTATGATGGGGTCTAAATCCTGACTGATACATTTCATGGATGTTATTCCTATGTAAATATGAACATAACTGCTGTGCCACAGCTTTTTCAAGGATCTTGGAGATAAAGGGGAGGTTTGATATTGGCTGATAATTGGACAGCTGACAGGGATCAAGGTCGGGTTTTTTAATCAGGGGTTTGATAACTGCTAGTTTAAAGGATTTGGGTACATAGCCAATTCTAAGAGAAGAATTTATTATTTTTAAGAAGAAAGAAGAAGAAGAAACCTTTATTTGTCACATGCACACTTCAAGCACAGTGAAATCCATCCTCTGCATTTAACCCATCTGAAGCAGTGAACACACTCAGAGCAGTGGGCAGCCACACCAAAGTGCCCGGGGAGCAGTCAGGGGTCAGGTACCTTGCTCAAGGGCACCTCAGCCCAAGGCCACCCCACGTTAACCTAACTGCATGTCTTTGGACTGTGGGAGAAACCGGAGCACCCGGAGGAAACCCACGCAGACACGGGGAGAACATGCAAACTCCACACAGAAAAGCCCTTGCCGGCCGCTGGGTTTGAACCCGGAACCTTCTTGCTGTGAGGCGACCGTGCTAACCACTACACCACCGTGCCACCCAAAAGAAGCAGTTCAATTACTTTCGGTATTATCTGTTTGAATAGACATGTAGGTAAGGGATCTAGTACACAAGTTGAGGCTTTTGATGCCGAGATTAATGAAAGTAATTAAATTTCTCTAATGGGAGTAAAACATTCTAATTGCTGATCTGATACAGTTATATTATTAACTACAGGGTCACTTACATTGTCTGACCTTAAATTAGTAGTTTGAAATTTGTCATATATTCTCAATTTTGTCATTAAAAATATTCATGAAATCGTTGCTACTACATACTACAGGTGTGCATGTGTCTATAGAGGACTTATTCCTGGTTAACTTTGCGACAGTATTAAATAGGAATCTTGGATTCTTTTTGTTATCTTCTATTAGGGAGGAGAGATGTGTTGATCTCGCAGCACTAAGAAATTTTCTATACATCAGGAAGCTCTCCTTCCACGCTAATTTCAATGCTACCAATTTTGTTTGACAGCATTTACGTTCCAATTTTCGAGTGGTCTGTTTTAAAGTGTGAGTGTCATCATTATACCAGGGTACTAATTTTTTTCTTTCTGATCATTTTCCTTTTAAGAGGAACTACATTATCTAAAGTATAGCGGAATATTGGCTCTAAGCATTCAGTTGCCTGATCAAGTTCTGTAGGGACTGACAGTGACCCAGTCAAAGTTGATAACTCTGGGAGATCATTTATAAAGCTCTGTGCAGTAGTTGACGCGAATGTACATTTAATACAGTAGCGCGGTGAGGTGCATATACTCAGACATATTTTGAATGAGATGAGATAATGATCTGAGATAACTTCACACTGTGGAAGTGTGACTATATTTTCTATGTTTAACCTGAATGTTCGTATTAGATCGAGGGTGTGACCACAATTATGGGGTTGGTCTTTTGACATTCTGATTAACCCTTACTGAATCTAAAATGGACACAAATGCTGTTTTCAAAGGGTCTTCTGTGTTATCGAAGTGAATATTAAAATCTCTGACAACTGAAGCTTTGTCTAAGGAAATAACCAGGTCTGAGATAAAATCTGCAAATTCATAAAGAAACTCAGAATATGGCCCCAGGGGCCTGTAAATAATAAGTAACAGAATTACCTGGGTAGACCTATTTTTCAAGGCTACATACATTATATGAGTATGAAGAATTTCAAATGTTTTAAATTTATAACTAGGTTTGTGTGTTACACCTAGATAATCATTATAAATAACCACGATGCCTCCTCCTTTGCCAGTTAGACGAGGCTGGTGTATTTAACTGTATCCAGCAGGACTATATTCATTTAATGCTATATATTCATTTGGCTTAATCCATGTTTCTGTTAAACACAGTACATTAAACTCCTGATCAGTAATAAGTTCATTAACTATTCGCACTTTAAATGTCTCATCTCATTATCTCTAGCCGCTTTATCCTTCTACAGGGTCGCAGGCAAGCTGGAGCCTATCCCAGCTGACTACGGGCGAAAGGCAGGGTACACCCTGGACAAGTCGCCAGGTCATCACAGGGCTGACACATAGACACAGACAACCATTCACACCTACGGTCAATTTAGAGCCACCAGTTAACCTAACCTGCATGTCTTTGGGGGAAACTGGAGCACCCGGAGAAAACCCACACGGACACGGGGAGAACATGCAAACTCCACACAGAAAGGCCCTCGCCGGCCCCGGGGCTCGAACCCAGGACCTTCTTGCTGTGAGGCGACAGCGCTAACCACTACACCACCGTGCCGCCCCGCTTTAAATGTAAGAGATCTAATATTTAATAGCCCCACCTTTAGATCAAAGGTGCTGGCAGCAGCTGTACAGTCAGTATGATCTAATTTTATATTGATTAGTTTACTGGAACAAACTCTCTGAATATTTCTACCTTTTTGTTGAGCTTGGGGAACAGACACAGTCTCGATGTAGTGGACCCTGAGTGATGACTCTGTGCAGCTAGCAGACAGTCAGTTTAGCCTGCTCGTCTGCTCCCTGGCCTTGGCTCTGGATTGTCAGAAATTAACTAGGCCTGTTCTGAGACTATGAGCTATGCTGCAAGAAATGAGAGCAGCACCTTCCCAAGTGGGATGGATATCATCCCGCCCTAACAGGCCAGCAGTGCCCTCAAAATTAGCCCAATTACCTATAAAGCCCACACTGTTTTCAGAGCATCACCTGGACAACCAGCAGTTCAGCGACCATAACCTGCTGTAAGCTACATCGCCACACTGCTTTGGGATGGGGCTAGAGCATACTACAGCATCGGACATCGCCTTTGCTAATTTAAACACCTTTACAAAGTTACTCTTAGTAACCTCAGACTGACGAAGGCATATATCATTAGCCCCTGCGTGGATAACTATCTTTGAGAACCTGTGCTTGCCTCGGACCCTAAAATTACCTGCTATGTCCGGCTCCCTGGCTCCCAGTATACACCTGATTAAAGCTGCTGGTGCCCCTAAAGGCTGAGCTAATTTCACATGCCGTATGATAGAGTCTCCTATAGACCCCTTCGCGGTAAACGTCATTCATACGTAAGAGGAAATTGCGCGCGCAGCCTGGACCCAAAAAAGACTCAGCGACGGTAGAGACGAGAAGAAATATTTGGAAGAAATGCCTAGTTGTTGTATTGTCGGGTGTCAGAATCGTAGCAGTGATGGGGTTAAAATGTACAGAATTCCAGCAGAATCTCACCCATTCCAAAAAAATCGCCGACGTCTATGGCTACAAGCCATCAAACATGTAGACTGGGATGAAAGCACTATCAAAAATGCACGGGTTTGCAGCGCCCACTTCATCACAGGTAAGATCAGGCTATTTATTAAATCTTTCTTTTTTATTCTTTCTAGTCTTCGTTTATTGATGTAGCAAAATACTTTGGTAACGTTTGTCTGATTAGCTGGGTCATAGTTACACAATGTAATAAATATTGTTAGCATGTTAACTTAGCTTTGCATGCAATTTTGTTTGTAGGAGAGGTCTCGCTTGACTCAAGCAGTCCAGATTTTGTGCCATCATTATTTGTGTATGCCGAAAATCACAATTTTAAAGCAAGGATGGAAAGGTAAAATTGTACGCCCTCACTCTAAATGCCAACTTACGTTGACTGCTCTAACCTAGCTCCCGCCCCGTTCAGTTTCATTTCTGGTCTCTGCCTCTCGCTTTTTACGCAGCTCTGATTTCTCTTAGCTGCACTCTTTACACTATCATTCCTTTCATGCCATTACCTCCTGCAAATTGCTGTTTAGTGTTGGTATTTGCTGTTGTAGCTAAAGCCACATTGCCATCACATCACTGGCATAATTTGATTAAAACAAAATGAATATGAATGTCCCATTGTTAATCAAGTTGTAGTCTCGCTGTAACCAGAATGTTGATGGCACGCTACTTTTGTAAATAGGTTTTTTTTTTTTGAGTTTGACATTTTTTGTAAATAGTATGACTGCCTTCAGGTATCAGAGGAAAATGAGGAGGGAACTTACTAACATCGTCCGTCCACTCTTTAATTAAATACGGATCCGGTAGGCGATGTCCACTTGTTAGAGTTAACTTATTTATGTAGCATTCTTGATCTTGTAACGACAATTGTTTTGCATAATCTGACAGCTCATAATGCCGGTCTATGGGCAGCGCCATTGTTTCTGAGTCCAGGCTACGCGCGCATCCTGGCAACGGTCGGTTTGTTTACAAACATGCGAAGGGGTCTATAACCAGAGCTCTTTCAGGTTTCTCAGTGGGTGCATCACTAAGGAGAGCAAACCTGTTTGACACATGAAGCGGAGAGGAATGGTGCTCCTGTCGGGCGAGCCTCAGCGGTAGCTTTGGCTCTACGCTTATGCCGCCATGTCATCACCCATTCACCCTGCTGTAAGGGCTCTAATGCCGGAGTTGGGGGATTACTAACTCCACCTAGGGCATCCAGATGTTCCCCTCCAGAAACTACACTGTTCTCATTCTCACTGGCCTTCTCTAAAGCCTGGATATGCGCTTCTAAAACTGCAGTCTTCTCCGTCAGAGAGCTAAGTAATCTGCACTTATCACAAATAAAGCTGTCGCTAGCAACGGAGGAAGAATGACTAAACATCCTGCACTCAGCACACTGAACAGGCTGAAAGTATGCCATGATGAAAATATTCATGTACCTTAATCGGAGATCTGTTGATATTAAAGCAGATCCAATGTGGATGGCCCCTGCTTGTGGTCTTAATGCAGGAGGAGAAAAAAAGAAAGCTTCCGGTCTTGGCGTTCTTCCGAAAAAAAAAATGGATAAAGGAAAGCGAAAGTGGAAAGTACAAAAAGGAAAGCGAAAGTACAATAAAAAATGAAGAGGATAGTGGAAAATTATTTATAGAAAAAATTAAAAAGTTTGGTGATTAACTCCAACACTCGCGGAAAAAAGACTCGTTACAAACAACTCGGAAACCAGGAAGTGCATAGCACAGAATGCGCATGCGCCAACTCAACTCTCTCTCATTCCCTAAGTGCATGGGTAGAGTGCGTGTCAAAAGCCGACAAAAACAAACAAAAGCCGAGTCAGTCTGCAGAGTGATCTGACTCCCAGTCACAAATCATCCATTTTTTTTATAGTGTTCTGGCATAAAGCTTGATAAGTATCATGAATTCTGATTGGTTCACACATCTCAACATTCAGATCTTGTCTCCACCAATATTTTCAGCGTGGCATTGATGTCATTTTTTTAAAAAGGTACTCCCAGGTCTCACGCCACCAATATTCTTATTGAATTCTGCACACTCTTTGTAGCTATTTGGATTTGGAACTACAACTATCTTTGTCATCGGAGATGGTGAGCATACCAAACCATCAGACATGTTAAAGTCTTTTGCTGTGAATCGAGTCCACTGATACCATCTATTGTTTCTAGCTCTTCCCCAATATCTGTTTTCTCTTCACTCAGTTATGCCTACTGTCTCTCTCTTTGCCCTTTCAGCCACAGTTGTCATTAACTCTTTAGCTTTATCAAGCTCCATTACCTTTGTTGTCTCTAGATTCACACAACTACTTTTTACACTACTTTTCCAGTTTGTTTGCATGTTCATTCACTGCCCATCCCCAAAACACTACCTTTGTTGTTAGGTTGCCAATCATTCCTGGACCCTTAACGTTGTCTTTAACAAAACTCAATGTAAGTACCTTACCTAAGGGTATGTCACCATGGTTGGCTGCTATTACAGTTAAAGCTAGGGCACAGTTGCTAAATTGTCTCCCTTGCTCCCTATCCTGTCTTTCTGTTACCTCATCTACGAAGCTAGTGTTGGGATTATATTGGCCAGTCAAGGGCTGAGAAATCAATTTTGTAGACCTCTGGTTCTTCGCTGGCTTCACCTTGAGTAGTTGCACTTGGCCCAGCTGTAGCATGCATGCTATTGACAGGCAAGCCAGTGTGACCAGATAGACTGTGAATCATCCTCCCAGGAATATCATTGTGCTCACCTGATCCTGCGTCAGACTCTCTGATGTCTGAGTTACTTTCGTCTGAGTCTTCACGTGGTTCTTCCGGTTCTTGTTCCCTGGGGGGTCCCTCTTGTTGTTCACCAGGGAGAACTTCAGAAGGCTCTTCATCTCCAGAGTCTGAGGGTTTCTCCTCATCGGCTTCACCTGCTGTATCTTCAGGTGTTCCTTATTCTTCAGGTTGATCTCTTGGTAAGGCCTGTCTAGGAAAGCTAGTACAATGGTTAAGATGATACCATGTAGTGCTTCCCTGCACCTGGACAGCCTTTGAAGTTACTCTTACCACCACGTAGGGACCTTCCCTTTTTGGCTCATTCCTCTTTCTTCTGAACACTCTGTGTTGTGCCTTGTCTCCAGGCACAATTGGATTTTCTGGTTCCGCCTCTGATACTGGTGTCCTGCTTTGTTCCTGTGAATATATAACCATATGTATAGTAGTTAACTGCCTCATGTATTCTCTCAGCTCCATCTGCGGTTGTTCAAGAGGTGGGTCTTTTTAAGGTCTTCTCAAGTGCGGAACTAGCATAGATTGGATTAGAGATTAGATTAGATAGAACTTTATTGATTCCTTTGGGCGGGTTCCCTCAGGGAAATTAAGATTCCAGCAGCATCATTACAGGATAAACAGAGAATAGAAAATAGAGAAAAAACTTCTAGATAAATTAAGTATTTACATATACAAATATAAAAAGAATAAGATATGGGGAAGAGAAGAAGGGGGGAAGGGGCCAGCAGGAGAGATACTGTACTTTATGTTGCATATTATATTGCACATTGTCCAGTATTGCTTACTGCTAGGCTACTGCTCCTTCCCGCCCTCTGTCCTCCTGTTACCCCTCCTCCCCCCCAGAGAGGAGTTGTACAGTCTGATGGCGTGAGGTACAACGGAGTTTTTAAGTCTGTTCATCCTGCACTTGGGAAGGAGCATTCTGTCACTGAACAGGCTCCTCTGGTTGCTGATGACGGTGTGCAGAGGGTGACTGGCATCGTCAAAGTCAAAGTGAACTTTATTGTCAATCAGACCATGTAACAGTTAATTACACAGAGGATTGAAATTGCATTTCACCAAACTCCAAATGTGCAGTATTAAAAATTTGACACACAACTAAACATAAAAGTGCACACAGACATCAACAGATAAGCAAATTAAGACAACATATAGACAGACAGTGGGCATACAGTTCCCAGAATATTCACAGTGTTCCAGAAATGTAGTCAAGTTTGAGGTATGTTACTGGAGTGCAATAGTACAAGAGTACAATAATAGAAGGTGCAGTATGGTAAAGTACAAAGAGCAGAATGCAGAATAGCAGCATGGAGATAAATAAGTATTGTAAACTTGTATGTTCTTGTGCAAAAAAGAATATTGTCATATGTGCATATAAAGAGCATTGTGTAGACATTGAGTTTACTGTTTTGACAGTTTGCTGGTCTTTTGTGTGTGTGTGGGTTATGTTCCTGGAGTTTTCATGTGTGAGTTGAGCAGTCTGATGGCCTGTGGGAAAAAGCTGTTGCTGAGTCTGGTAGTCCTGCAACACATGCTGCTGTAGCGCTTGCCAGATGGTAGGAGGATAAACAGTTCGTGTGCAGGGTGGGTGGGGTCTTTGATGATGTTGATGGCTCTTTCATGGCAGCGGGATGGGTATAGGTCCTGGATGGATGATCTGGTGATCTGGTGATCTTCTCTGTTGTCCTCACCACCCTCTGTAGGGCCTTCTGGTCAGCAACAGGGCAGCTACCATACCAGACTGAGAGACTGCTGGTGAGGATGCTCTCAATGGCACCCCTGTAGAAGGTGGTGAGTGGAGAAGGGGGGAGGGCAGCTCTTCTCATCCTGTGTAGGAAGTGGAGGCGTTGCTGTGCTTTCTTGACAAGGGAGGTGGTGTTAGTTGTCTATATCAGGCCATCTGTGATGTGCACCCCCAGGAACTTGGTGCTTTTCACTGATTCCACAGGACTGCCATTGATGGTGAGGGGTGTGTGTGACGTGATTTTTCCTGAAGTCCACAGTTATTTCCTTTGTTTTATTGACATTGAGGTGTAGATTGTTGATGTCACACCAGATGATGAGTTGGTGTACCTCCTCTCTGTAGGCTGAGTCGTTGTCGTTGCTGATGAGGCCCACTACTGTTGTGTCATCTGCAAACTTGATGATGTGGTTCAAGTTGTGTCTGGCACAACAGTCATGGGTCATCAGTGTGAACAGCAGAGGACTCAGCACACATCCCTGGGGGACCCCAGTGTTCATGATGGTGGTCTCTGAGGAGTTTTTGCCAACTCTTACTGTCTGTGGTCTGTTGGTGAGAAAGTCCAGTAGCCAGTTGCATAGCGGGGTGTTGCTGCCTATAGCACTGAGTTTATTCACCAGGTGTTGTGGGATGACTGTGTTGAAGGCAGAGCTGAAGTCGATGAACAGCATCCGCACGTAACTGTTTTTGTTTTCCAGATGAGCCAGTGCTGTTGCTATGGCGTCATCAGTGGAACGTTTGGGACGGTATGCAAACTGGAATGGGTCAAATGTGGTGGGTAGGCTGGATGTTATATGAGCCTTGACCAGCCTTTCAAAGCACTTCATCATGATGGGAGTGAGTGCTATGGGCCGGTAGTCGTTCAGTGTTGTGGCTGGGGATTTCTTGGGTAGCGGTATGATGGTGGTGGCTTTGAAGCATGCTGGTATGATGGCTTGGCTCAGAGAGGTGTTGAAGATACAGTTAGGTCCATAAATATTTGGACACAGACAACATTTTTCTAATTTTGGTTCTGTACATTACCACAATGAATTCTGAACAGAACAATTCAGATGCAGTTGAAGTTCAGACTTTCAGCTTTAATTCAGTGAGTTGAACAAAATTATTGCATAAAAATGTGAGGAACTAAAGCATTTTTTAAACACAATCCCTTCATTTCAGGGGCTCAAAAGTAATTGGACAAATTAAATAATTGTAAATAAAATGTTCATTTCTAATATTTGGTTGAAAACCCTTTGTTGGCAATGACTGCCTGAAGTCTTGAACTCATGGACATCACCAGACACTGTGTTTCCTCCTTTTTAATGCTCTGCCAGGCCTTTACTGCAGCGGTTTTTAGTTGCTGTTTGTTTGTGGGCCTTTCTGTCTGAAGTTTAGTCTTTAACAAGTTAAATTTTTTTTTTCTCTCCGTGCTTCCACGGAAGGCGGTCACATTTTCTGCTCTCCCTTTCCCTCCCTTTTTTCCCTGCTTGTGCTTCTGTGTCTTGTCTTGTCTGCTGTACTTTTTGAAGAGACTCTCCCTGCATTACTTTCTAAACTAAAAAAGCATGGAATTGATAAACTGGTCTCCTAACAAAATTGACACAGTTTTCTCGACAAGAAGCCTGGGTTCGGGGGAACCCATCTGTCCTGCCGGAACATTTGTGGCTGGTTACACGATGGACGCGTGGGAGCGGTGGCGGGTCGTGTGCCTGGCGATTCTTTCTGTGGAGGACATTGAAGATATCTACCTATTCGGAACCATGATTACAGGACTTTTGCTGATTGGATTAGGCATTGCCCTGGTATATCGAGGAAATCAGACAACGGTGACAGCTGTTCAAAGCCCCACAAAGCTGCCCAATATGATTGGAGTGGTGGGCAAAGCTGTTGGCACTCAGACTGTGGACATTCAAAACTTGAACCACAATATGGTTGTTATCTCGGAGAAGCTTTCAGCTTTGCAAGGGGACCAATTTGAACAGAATGGACGGAATGGACAGATATGGACGAGCGGTGTGGACATGCAAAGACTGTGTCTGGAAAGACCAAACAATTTATATCTTATCGACATTCAGCTCCCTGAGACAGCACCGGCCTAGGTTAAGGCCATTGCTGAGGCAACATTTACCCCTGAAGGTCACTGCTGGGAGATGCTCTCGCATTCCTTCTCCAACTTTCCGCGGTCGCCATTTTCATCCCCAGTGTGGCAAGCGGGTGCATGACCAGCGGCGTCATGGCTGCAGGAGCGGACGGCTGCTTGCTTGCACTGGATTACCTCTACCTCCTCCCCTCCCCCCCTTACCCCCTACCCCTGATTGCCCCCTCCTTTCCCCCCTTCCCCCCCTCAAGTCCCGTGTTTAAAGTGGACTTATGTTATTGTGTGCTTATGTGCAAAGTTTTTTTAAATGTTCCCACACTGTACTCCTGACAGGAGCATAGTGGGGGGGGGGGGTGTTCTTTTTTTCCTTATCTCTCCTCATGTTGTGTTTCCTTTTCTTTTATCTTCATCCCTGTCTTCCTGTCCTGTCTACCCTGTGTCAATTGTATGTCGTATATGTACGGACAGGTTGACGGCTAATTTCGCTGGTACATGTGACTAGTGACAATAAAGGGCTTATCAATCAATCAATCAATCAATCAATCAATCAATCAATCAATCAAATGCATGTTCAATTGGGTTGAGATCAAGTGACTGACTTGGCCATTCAAGAATATTCCACTTCTTTGCTTTAATAAATTCCTGGGTTGCTTTGGCTTTATGTTTTGGGTCATTGTCCATCTGTATTATGAAACGCCGACCAATCAGTTTGGCTGCATTTGAGCACACAGTATGTCTCGGAATACCTCAGAATTCATCCGGCTGCTTCTGTCCTGTGTCACATCATCAATAAACACTAGTGACCCAGTGCCACTGGCAGCCATGCATGCCCAAGCCATCACACTGTCTCTGCTGTGTTTTACAGATGATGTGGTATGCTTTGGATCATGAGCTGTACCACGCCTTTGCCATACTTTTTTCTTTCCATCATTCTGGTAGAGGTTGATCTTGGTTTCATCTGTCCAAAGAATGTTCTTCCAGAACTGTGCTGGCTTTTTTTAGATGTTTTTTTAGCAAAGTCCAACCTAGCCTTTTTATTCTTGAGGCTTATGAGTGGCTTGCACCGTGCAGTGAACCATCTGTATTTACTTTCATACAGTCTTCTCTTTATGGTAGATTTGGATATTGATATGCCTACCTCCTGGAGAGTGTTGTTCACTTGGTTGGCTGTTGTGAAGGGGTTTCTCTTCACCATGGAAATTATTCTGCGTTCATCCACCACTGTTGTCTTCTGTGGGCGTCCAGGTCTTTTTGCATTGATGAGTTCACCAGTGCTTTCTTTCTCAGGATGTACCAAACTGTAGATTTTGCCACTCTTAATATTTTAGCAATTTCTCAGATGTTTTTTTTCTGTTTTCGCAGCTTAAGGATGGCTTGTTTCACCTGCATGGAAAGCTCCTTTGACCGCATGTTTTCTTCACAGCAAAATCTTCCAAATGCACGTACCACACCTCAAATCAACTCCAGGCCTTTTATCTGGTTAATTGAGAATGACATAATGAAGGAATTGCCCACACCTGCCCATGAAATAGCCTTTGAGTCAATTGTCCAATTACTTTTGGTCCCTTTAAAAACAGGGTGGCGCATGTTAAGGAGCTGAAACTCCTAAACCCTTCATCCAATTTTAATGTGGATATCCTCAAATGAAAGCTGAAAGTCTGGACTTTATTTTCATGTCCAATATAACTATGACCTGAATATGTTTCAGTAAAGAGGTAAAAAAACAAATTTGTGTCAGTGTCCAAATATATATGGACCTAACTGTATCTGTGAGAACATCTGTAAGTGAGTCAGCACAGTCTCTAAGCACACGCCCAGGTATATTATCAGGACCAGCAGTTTTTCTGGGGTTCACCTTTTGAAGGGTCCTCCGCACGTCAGCAGGGTCCAGGTGAAATGTTACATTGTCTGAGCAGTGAGGGGCTTTTGTTGGTGTGGTGGTGTTGTTTTCTTCAAACCAGCTGAAGAAGGTGTTAAGTGAGTTTAGGAAGTCTGCTGTCCTCACACGGTGGGGGTGTTGGCCTGTAATCGGTTACTGGCTGGATGCCTTGCCATAGGCGTCTGGGGTCTTTTATGTCAGTGAAGTGTGATTGGATTTTCTGTCCATCGGCACGCTTGGCTGCTCTCATGCCCCGGTTCAAGTTGGCCCTAGCAGTTCTAAGAGCTTCTTTGTCCCCAGACTTGAAAGCAGTATTCCGTGCTCTCAGGAGCTCACGTATCTCCCTGGTGAACCAGGGTTTTTCGTTGGCCCTTGTGGTGATGTGTTTGATGATGGCCACATCTTCCATGCATTTGGATATTGTAGAATGTCCCTTATGTGTAGGTGGAGCACAGAGGACGGCAGGACAAAGCTTAAAGTACGTAACAGGCTTTATTGCCAGACTTTTCAGTTTAACAATATCTCAGCCACCCACACACGCTGTGTTCTCGTCCCGGGAAGAGCTCTCCTCTGCTCTCCCTCTGTCTCCTTAAATAGGGCGCAGTTACTGGGAAGATACACAAACACAGGTTAATTACCGTCAGGTGTAGTGATTCTGCCACTCACCTTCCCTGGCTCCGCCCTCCTGTCACAGACCGGCGCTTGACCACGCCCCCGCTGCCACATACCCCCACCGCCCAACTCAGGCTGGGCGGCCATCCGGCCCGCAGCCGACTCCCCCCCCCCCGGCGGGAGAGGAAGTCCGCCACGACCATCTGCACCCCCGGCCTGTGGACCACCTTGAAATTGAAGGGTTGGAGTGCCAGATACCAATGGGTGATCCGCGCGTTGGCATCTTTCATGCGGTGGAGCCACTGGAGGGGCGCGTGGTCCGAACAGAGGGTGAAAGGGCGCCCCAGCAGGTAGTAACGGAGGGCGAGGACCCGCCCACTTGATCGCTAGACATTCCTTTTCAATAGTGCTGTAGTGCCCCTCACGCACCGACAGCTTCCTGCTAATGTACAGGATGGGGCGGTCCTCCCCCTCCACCTCCTGGGACAAAACCGCCCCCAGCCCTCTGTCCGACGCATCGGTCTGCAACACAAAAGGGAGAGAAAAGTCAGGGGAGTGTAATAGTGGCCCCCCACACAGTGCAGCCTTTACCTCAGAGAAAGCCCACTGGCACTGCTCCGTCCACTGGACCGGGTCTGGTGCCCCCTTTTTAGTGAGGTCAGTCAGCGGGCTGGTGACGTCCGAATAATTAGGTATAAACCTACGATAGTAGCCAGCCAGCCCCAGGAACTGTCTCACCCCCTTTTTGGTCTTGGGCCTCAGGCAGGCTGCAATCGCTGCTGTCTTATTAATTTGGGGACGCACCTGCCCGTTGCCCAAGTAGAAGCCCAGATACCGTACTTCCACCCGCCCAATCGCACACTTCTTCGGGTTGGCAGTGAGACCCGCCCGCCTCAGTGACCTAAGGATGGCCCTTAGGTGTTGCAAGTGCCGCTGCCAGTCGTTACTATAAACAATTATATCGTCCAGATATGCGGCCGCATAGGTGGCGTGGGGCCGGAGGACCCTGTCCATCAGCCGCTGAAACGTAGCAGGCGCCCCAAACAGCCCAAAAGGAAGTGTGACGAATTGGTGTAAGCTGAACGGAGTGGAAAAGGCCGTTTTTTCCCGGGATAGTGGAGTCAAGGGGATCTGCCAATATCCCTTTGTCAAATCCAGTGTCGAATAAAAGCGAGCCGTGCCTAGTCGATCGAGCAGCTCGTCAATACGAGGCACTGGGTCCGCGTTGAATTTAGAGACCGCGTTGACTTTTCTATAGTCCACACAGAACCGGACCGACCCGTCGGTGTTAGGACTAGGACTGTTTTGGCCTCTAGAGGCCGCTGTTATTTCCTTTTCGTGTCATGTTTATTTTGGCCTCTAGAGGCCACCACTGTTCCTGTGTTTTGTGTTTGTGTTAATTGCCTGTTTAGTCCTGATTATCTTCACCTGTGTTCAATTTAGTTTGTGTATTTATACCCCCTGAGTTCAGTCCTCTTGTCACGGAGTCTTTGTGCTGTTATGCTTATCTCCAGTTTCCTCTGTACCGTGTTCTTTGTTTTGCACTTTGCTTTTCTTTTGGACCTAGTAGTTACTGTGTTTTTGGATCTTCTGAGCTTTGGTATTTTTGCCTTTTCTTTTCTGGTTTTTTGGCTTTTGTTTTGTACTTTTGGATTTTTTATTTTTTTCCCTTATATCTTCTGAGCATTTTTGGATTATTACTTTTTGGATTTTTTGTGTATATATTGTAAATAAACCTTTTGATACGTTTTTCTACTTCTGCCTCACGCCTCTGCATTTGAGTCATCCCCCTGGTGGCCTAGTGGGGGTTTGCTGGATTATCACACCAACGAACCAGGTTCGAATCCCAACAAAACCCTAACAGAAAGACTCTGTCATAACTGACTCAGCAGAGGCTGCTTCAACTGTCTACCCGGCCAACTTTCAGGGAATTATGGCAGCTTTGACATGCTTCGGAGCGACCATGGACGCTCATGGACGTACGCTCACCAGCCAGCGTGAGGCCCTTGCTCGCCACGAGGAACTGCTTCAGCAAACTGGGAAAACCCTGGCACAGCTGACATCTCTGCCTGCATCTCCTCATCCTGATCCAGCTCCCGCTCCTGCTCCAGTGCCTCCTGCCATGCTGCCTTCTTCACCTCGCGAACCCAGCCTTCCTGCACCACAGAGGTATGACGGCAAGCACAGTGAGTGCCGAGAGTTCCTTACCCAGTGTCAACTCACCTTTGAGCTTCAGCCTACCACCTACACTACGGATCACCGCAAGATTGCCTTTGTGATAACCTTATTAGCTGGTAAGGCGCGAGCCTGGGCTACTGCTATCTGGCAGAGACAGGGACCTGAGTGCCTTGATTTCCAGCTGTTTTCTGAAGAGATGCTTCGGGTCTTCGATCAGGCAGACATCAGTACCGACGCAGCCCGAAAGCTCATGTCCATCCGGCAAGGAGGAAGCGTCGCAGATTACGCCATCTCGTTCCGGACGCTCACAGCAGTAAGTGGATGGAATGAGACTGCCCTGGTGTCAGCCTTCCACCATGGTCTGTCTGACCCCATCAAGGATGGTCTGGCCTCTATTGGATGCCCAAGTGACCTCGAAACCCTCATCTCACATGCTATTCGTCTGGACAACAGGATGAGAGAACGCCACCAAGCCTTGAGCCCCCCCAGCCTCCCTACCTCTACCTGGAGACCGTCTACCTCCTTCAGTGACTGTCCAGAACCCATGCAAGTGGGTCGTACTCGCCTCTCCGCATCTGAGAGGGAGCGCAGAAGGAGGGACAAGTGCTGCATCTACTGTGGCAAGCCTGGTCACTTCCGAGCATCATGTCCCGAACTCTTGGGAAAAGGACCGCCCCGTCCAGCCGAGGGAGGGTTGTGACGGGGCCTACCCTCTCTCCCGGACTCCCTGGCCAAGGAATCTACATCCCGGTCTCCATCTCCTGGGGTGAGTCTGTCCATTCTTGTCAAGCCTTGTTAGACTCAGGGGCGGCTGGAAACTTTATGGATATTCACTTCGCCCAAAGCATCAATATTCCGACTGCACCTCTTGAAGTCCCACTGTCTGTGTCTGCCCTCGATGGCCAAGCGTTAGGTGATGGAAGAGTCACCCAAGTCACTTCTCCAGTCTTCCTCCAGTCTCAAGGTCACAAGGAAGAAATATCCCTGCACCTGATTCCTTCACCTGAGTTCCCAGTTATTCTAGGCCTTCCTTGGCTTACTCGCCACAACCCTCGCATAGACTGGGTAACAAGCCAGGTTGTGGAATGGGGCCCTGCATGCCATGTCTCTTGTCTGCTCTCTAGCTCTCCTGTGTCTCCTGCCGAGCCCCCTGATCTCACCGAGTTATCTCAAGTTCCCACAGAGTACTGGGATCTCAAGGAGGTATTCAGCAAGAGCAGGGCCGCCGTTCTTCCTCCGCACCGGGCCTATGACTGTACCATCGACTTGCTCCCTGGGACTACCCCTCCTCGTGGCAGACTGTTTTCCCTCTCTCAGCCAGAACGCAAGGCCATGGAGGAATACCTCAAAGATGCCCTGGTCTCTGGGTTCATTCTACCCTCCACCTCACCTGCTGGTGCCGGCTTCTTCTTTGTCGGCAAGAAGGATGGGGGTCTCTGACCATGTATGGACTACAGGGGCCTGAACAAGATCACTGTGCGCAACCGATATCCCCTTCCACTGATGTCCACTGCTTTCGACCTGCTCCAAGGCGCCACCGTCTTCACCAAGTCGGACCTACGGAACGCATACCACCTTATCCGTATCCGACAGGGAGACGAGTGGAAGACTGCCTTTAACACCCCGTCTGGGCACTACGAATACCAGGTGATGCCCTTCGGACTCACCAACGCACCAGCTGTTTTTCAGGCCCTAATCAACGACGTCTTAAGGGACATGATTAACCTGTACGTTTTTGTCTACCTCGACGACATCCTTATCTTTTCCAAGACCATGTAGGAGCACCGCCACCATGTCCGCCAGGTTCTCCAGAGGCTGCTACAGAACAATCTGTTCGCCAAGGCCCAGAAATGCGAATTTCATGTTCCTGAGGTCTCCTTTCTGGGATTTATTGTACGGACAGGCCAACTCCAAATGGACCCTGCCAAGACCCTGGCCGTCCGGGACTGGCCTACTCCCAAGTCCGTTAAGGAGGTTCAGCGGTTCTTAGGATTCGCTAACTTCTACCGCAAGTTCATCAGGAACTTCAGTTCTGTAGCAGCACCCATGTCGGACCTCACCAAAGGGACAGGTGGATCTTATGTCTGGTCTCCTCAGGCGGAAAAGGCATTCAAAGACCTCAAGGACCGCTTCTGCACGGCACCCATTCTGGTCCTCCCGACACCTCCCAACTTTTCATCGTGGAGGTGGACGCCTCGGACAGTGGTGTCGGCGCGGTGCTCTCTCAACGTTCGGAACGAAAGCTGCACCCCTGCGCTTACTTCTCCCACCGCCTGAGTCCTGCGGAGTCCCGGTACGATGTGGTGGATCGAGAACTGCTAGTGGTCAAACTGGCCCTTGAGGAGTGGAGGCACTGGCTGGAGGGAGCGCAACATCCATTCCTGGTTTGGACTGACCACAAGAACCTGGAGTACCTCCAGCAAGCCAAGAGACTGAACCCTCGACAGGCTAGGTGGGCCCTGTTTTTCAGTCGGTTTGACTTCACCCTCTCGTACCGCCCCGGCTCCAAGAACACCAAACCTGATGCACTGTCCAGGCTGTTCTCTGCCACTAACAGGGAGAATGAAATCGGGCCTATTATCCCTGTGTCCCGGATTGTGGCCCCTGTCCGCTGGGGTATTGAGGAGGCTGTCCGACGAGCCCAACGCCAGGACCCCGGTCCTGGGATGGGGCCACCGGGCCTCTTGTACGTCCCACATCAAGCCCGGGCCAAGGTTCTCCAGTGGGGTCACTCTTCCCCTCTCACCACCCACCCGGGAGCTCGGAGGACCCTGGACTTCCTGAAAAGACGCTTCTGGTGGCCTAACATGGAGAAGGAAGTGAGGTCATTCGTCCTGTCCTGTGAGGTTTGCACCAGAACCAAGAACCCACGACAGCGTCCCCAGGGTCTCCTGCATCCTCTGACCATTCCCCGGCGTCCCTGGTCCCACATGGCAGTCGACTTCATCACAGGTCTCCCTGAGTCACAAGGTAACACGGTCATTTTGGTCATAGTTGACAGATTCTCCAAGGCCTGCCGCTTCATACCACTGTGCAAACTCCCCTCTGCTCTTGAAACAGTGAAACTTATGTTTAATCATGTCTTCCGAGTCTTTGGTCTTCCACAGGACATCGTCTCAGACTGAGGGCCCCAGTTCTCCTCCCGAGTGTGGCACGGGTTCTGCAAGGTCATCGGAGCCACTGCCAGCCTCTCCTCTGGGTTTCACCCACAGTCCAATGGTCAGACGGAGAGGCTCAACCAGGACCTGGAAACCACCCTGCGAGGCCTGGCTATGGATAACCTGACATCGTGGAGCACCTGGCTGCCATGGGCAGAGTATGCCCACAACACCCTGCAGTCATCGGCCACCAAGCTGTCGCCATTCCAGTGCCAATTCGGGTTCTAGCCACCTCTGTTCCCGGACCAGGAGGAGGATGCGGGGGTGCCCTCGGTCAACCAATATGTGAGACGGTGTCGCAAGACCTGGAGCAAGGTCAGGAAGACCCTCATACAGACCTCCAGAACCAACCAGACTCAGGCCAACCGCCATAGAAGTCCTGCACACACTTTCCGCCCTGGGCAGTGGTTTGGTTGTCCACTAAGGACCTTCCGCTGTGGGTGGAGAACCGCAAGCTTGCTCCTCCCTACATTGGCCCCTTCAAGGTGGTGCACAGGGTGAACCCTGTCTCCTACCGGCTCCAGTTGCCCCGGACTCTGAGGATCAACCCCACTTTCCATGTTTCCCTGTTGCGGCCCATACTGATGTCTACGTATGCCCCTGCCCCTAGGAACCCCCCACCCCCCCGCATCTTCCAGGGTCAGACTGTGTTCACTGTGCATCGCCTGCTTGACTCCCGCTGGGTCTGCGGCGGGTTGCAATATCTGGTGGACTGGGAGGGCTATGGTCCTGAGGAGCGCTGCTGGGTTCCTGCTCGGGATGTCCTAGATAAAGAACTGTGTCGGGACTTCCATTCGGCCCATCCGGATCGCCCTGGGAACGTCAGGAGACTCTCCTAGAGGGGGGGGTCCTGTTAGGACTAGGACTGTTTTGGCCTCTAGAGGCCGCTGTTATTTCCTTTTCATGTCATGTTTATTTTGGCCTCTAGAGGCCGCCACTGTTCCTGTGTTTTGTGTTTGTGTTAATTGCCTGTTTAGTCCTGATTATCTTCACCTGTGTTCAATTTAGTTTGTGTATTTATACCCCCTGAGTTCAGTCCTCTTGTCACAGAGTCTTTGTGCTGTTATGCTTATCTCCAGTTTCCTCTGTACCGTGTTCTTTGTTTTGCACTTTGCTTTTCTTTTGGACCTAGTAGTTACTGTGTTTTTGGATCTTCTGAGCTTTGGTATTTTTGCCTTTTCTTTTCTGGTTTTTTGGCTTTTGTTTTGTACTTTTGGATTTTTTATTTTTTTCCCTTATATCTTCTGAGCGTTTTTGGATTATTACTTTTTGGATTTTTTGTGTATATATTGTAAATAAACCTTTTGATACGTTTTTCTACTTCTGCCTCACGCCTCTGCATTTGAGTCATCCCCCTGGTGGCCTAGTGGGGGTTTGCTGGATTATCACACCAACGAACCAGGTTCAAATCCCAGCAAAACCCTAACAGTCGGCCTTGGGGACCAGGAACACCGGGCTGCTCCAGTCACTGTGGGACTCCTCGACGATGCCCATTTTGAGCATGGTCTGAAGTTCTTCCCGAACCACCTTTTCTTTGTGTTCGGGCAGCCTGTAAGGGCGGCTACGCACTACCACCCCCGGGGGCGTCTCTATGTGGTGCTCTATGAGGTGAGTGCGACTGGGCAGGGGCAAGAACACATCCGAAAACTCGGCCTGCAACTGGGCGACCTCCGTGAGTTGGGTCGGGGAGAGGTGGTCTCCACAGGGGACCGGAGAGGTACGTGATGCCGATGTCCCTTTTTGAACCTCCGGCCCCAGCTCCGCCTTCTCCGGAACTACCGACACCAATGCCACGGGGACCTCCTCGTTCCAGAGTTTAAGCAGATTGAGGTGGTAAATCTGTAGCGCCCCACCCCTGTCCGTTCGCCTCACCTCATAGTCGACATCCCCGACTCGCCGTGTGACCTCAAAGGGTCCTTGCCACTTGGCGATCAATTTGGAGCTCGACGTGGGCAACAGTATGAGTACCTTATCTCCCGGAGTGAACTCTCTAAGGCGCGTACCCTTGTTGTACAGGCGGGCTTGCCATTCCTGGGCCTGCCGCAAATTCTCCTGAGTTAGGTGGGTGAGCATGTGGAGTTTTGCGCGCAGGTCCATAACGTATTGGATTTCGTTTTTGCTTTGTGAAGGTCCCTCCTCCCAATTTTCCCGCAGCACGTCTAGGATGCCGCGCGGCTTACGCCCATATAACAATTCGAATGGGGAGAACCCCGTGGAGGCTTGGGGGACCTCTCGCACTGAGAACAGCAAGGGTTCGAGCCACTTATCCCAATTACGTGCGTCCTCACTTACGAATTTTTTAATAATATTCTTGAGGGTGCGGTTGAACCGTTCTACTAAACCGTCCGTTTGTGGGTGATACACACTGGTGCGGATCGGCTTAATCCCCAATAACCCATGCAGTTCGCGCAGTGTCCGTGACATAAACGTAGTGCCTTGATCAGTCAGAATCTCTTTCGGGATTCCAACTCGGGAGATGACGCGGAAGAGTGCCTCCGCAATACTGCGTGCGGAGATATTGCGCAGAGGCACTGCTTCCGGGTATCGCGTTGCATAGTCCACCAGGACTAATATAAAGCGGTACCCTCGTGCTGACCGATCTAATGGCCCGACGAGATCCATCCCAATTCTTTCGAACGGGGTCTCGATTAGAGGTAGAGGGCGCAAAGGCGCTTTTGGAATGGCCGCTGGATTTACTAATTGGCATTCGCAGCACGCCGTACACCACCTACGGGCATCGCCGCGAATCCCCGGCCAATAGAATTGGGCCATTATTCGGGCTAGTGTGTTATCCTGCCCTAGGTGTCCAGCCATGGGATTAAAGTGAGCCGCCTGGAATACCAATTCCCGGCGGCTCTTTGGAATTAAAAGCTGCATGACTCACTCTTTCGTCTGAGTGTCCTGCGTCACTCGGTATAATCTATCCTTCATAATAGAGAAATAGGGGAAGGACGGGGTGGCGTTCGGCTGGAGCATTTGACCATCGATTACTCTCACTTGGTCAAACGCATGCCGCAGAGTCTCGTCTCGCGATTGTTCTAATGGGAAATCCGCGAGGGATTCCCCAACAAAAAGAGGAGGAGCTGGCGGCTCCTCACTCTGTCGCGGAGATGACGTAGACGGCTCTGCGACAGCAGCTCCAGCCAAAGCGACACCGGGACCTCCCCCTGTCAAATGGCAGGACCCACTCTTTACTAGGCGCGCCATTAAACCCCGAAATCCCGGCCAATCAGTCCCCAAAATTAAAGAGTGGGTAAGGCGAGGATTAACCGCCGCCTTCACTATAGATTTTTCCCCTCTGAAAAATATGTGGACCGACACGAAAGGGTAGCTGTGAACATCCCCGTGCACACACAACACCTTCACCCCCTGTGCTCCCCCCAATGCCTTGTCTTGCACCAGGCTTTGGCGGATCGAGGTCTGATTGCAACCAGAATCCACCAACGCCTGATATGTAGCCCCTTGGACATTCACTGGTATGCGATATGCTCCGGCCCGATCGAGGGTGGCCTCTGGCGCGTCGGGGATCCGTACCACCGCGCCCACCTCCATTGCTGCGCACTGTTGTTGCAGGTGGTCCGGCTCCCCGCAGCGCCAGCAAACCGGCCCGGGCTTTCCCTCTGCACCGGTGCTCTGGGGCTCACTCACCTGAGGGGGGGGAGAAACAGACACAGAAGGGAGAAACAGGAGGGCACCACGGGTGCGGCGGGCCGGCTGGGGTGGAGCCGGCCCCCGTCTCCGTGGTGGGGGAATGGGGCAAGGACGGGACACAGAAGGGAGGGGAGAAAGAGAGAAGAGGAGAGAAGAGAAGACGTCATCGGCTGTCCTGCCGCCGGAACAGCCGCCAAATGATCCTCCGCCAGTCCTACTGCCTGATCCAGCGACGCCGGGCGGTGGCACTGGACCCACTCTGCGGTTCCGGCTGGTAAGCGGGCGATGAACTGCTCCAGCACCACCTGATTGATGATTCCCTCGGCGTCGCGATCGTCAGCCCTCAGCCACCGCCAGCAGGCGTCCCGGAGCTGCTGGCCGAACGCGAACGGCCGGCCGACTTCCTCCAATCGCAGCACGTGGAAGCGCTGGCGCTGTTGTTCTGGTGTGCGCCCCACGCGCTGGAGGATGGCCCGGCGAAGGTCCGTGTAGGCCAGCCGGCGGTCGGCGAACGGGGAGGATTCCATGGGTCTGCTGGGTTGGTGCTCCACCTTTCCCGGGTTTCAGCACCACTGTAGAATGTCCCTTATGTGTAGGTGGAGCACAGAGGACTGCAGGACAAAGCTTAAATCTCCTCTTACTCAAGCGGCAGGACAAAGCTTAAAGGCTCCTCCTACTCAAGCGAGTAGGACGCTTTTTGCTTTGCTCCTGCTTGAACTCCTCTTTTCTGCTTTTTTCACTATTTCTCTATTTTTTCTTATTTGCTTTCTTTTTACTTACATTCAACAAGATAACCTAGAAGTTAGACAAAGCAACTGACACAGAAGACTGGATTATAGCAAAATGGGGAAACCAAGGATCTCTAGTAACAAATGGACTGAGCTTGAAAAAAGAAATTCTAGCCTGGAATCTATGATTAATGCCCGTCTATTAAGGATTGAAGGGAGTCCAGCAGCTGATACCGCTAAAGGGAATGCGGGGAATGTTCAGCATCTGAATGATGGGAACTTGGATGAATCGGTTGACTTCACAAACCAAAATGTGAGTACTGATTGCTGGAAAAGACAAGGTGCTAGACCCAAAAACAAAAGGGCATTAACTTCAACACCATTGCGGTCTGATGCCGTCAAACCTACAGTCTATGAATACCACCAGGCTGAAAACTACAGATATACACAGCCCATTACACTCCAGAACAGATTTCAGTGCCTTACAGACATGGAACCAGTAGTTCCTAGAAAGTGGCAGAATTTCTCATCTCATCTCATTATCTTTAGCCGCTTTATCCTTCTACAGGGTCGCAGGCAAGCTGGAGCCTATCCCAGCTGACTACAGGCGAAAGGCAGGGTACACCCTGGACAAGTCGCCAGGTCATCACAGGGCTGACACATAGACACAGACAACCATTCACACTCATATTCACACCTACGGTCAATTTAGAGTCACCAGTTAACCTAACCTGCATGTCTTTGGACTGTGGGGGAAACCAGAGCACCCGGAGGAAACCCACGCGGACACGGGGAGAACATGCAAACTCCACACAGAAAGGCCCTCGCCGGCCCCGGGGCTCGAACCCAGGACCTTCTTGCTGTGAGGCGACAGCGCTAACCACTACACCACCGTGCCGCCCCAGTGGCAGAATTTGAATAACAAAAATAAAGCTCGCAGTAGAGGTAGAAAGCAGCCGCCAACACCTGTTAATCCTACAGCCCTTGTTGTGGGTGATTTCACTGTGGAAAATATTGGAGGAGAGTCCATGGTTGTGTGCTGTTTTCCTTACGCTTCCATCTCAGAGACTACAGACAACATTTCAAAAATGCTGTCAAACTACAAATCAATCAAACGCATTATTGTGCATGTTGGAGCAAATTATGTTTTCAGGGAACAGCTCACTGTGAGGAAATCTTTCAAAGACCTTTTTTTCTGCCCTAAACGGACTTGGAATGCCTTTTTTTATCAGTGGTCCATTACCAGGATCTGTGATCGGCAATTACGGGTTTTCCCGACTGCTCAGTCTCAACACCTGGCTTGCAAAGACATGTTTTTCCTCTGGCATTAATTTTATTGACAACTTTAACCTTTTCTGGAAACGCAAAGCCTTTTTCAGCCCAAATAGCACAGAACTCAGCTGGACTGGTGCCAAAGTCTTGGCAGACCATTATCAACACTCTGTCCACCATTCCATGCCGACCTTGGGTGCACTTTCTGATAAGCGCTCTGTAGCTGCACTGAAAGGAGCTAACAACACTGATACGAACTCTGTTTGGGTACAAACTGAACCTCCCAGGGACATCAACAAAAACTCAAAAACAGTACGGAAACACACTGCTGAGGTTCAAACTCAAGCAGTGAATCTGCAGGCAGAAAGAAGCGGGACTAACGCTCACTCTGATGGATTCAAGCAAAACTCCTTGTCACCAACGAAGGCAACTAAGCCCCCAGCAACTACAGAGGATCATACTGACTCATCTGCCCCCAATACAGTTCAGGAAAATGATCAGAGGGTGGATATATCACCACACACATCCCCGTCACTTTCCAAGGCTAGCAACATGATATCTGAGCTAACGGGTAAGCTAGCAGAACTATCAGAAAGACAATCAGATAAACAAGCATCACCACAACCTCCTGAGACTGGCAATAGGCAATCACCAACAACAGCAGTGGATGTAACTCCAAGCCCCTCTGTATCTCCTTCACCCCCCAGACTGCATTTTCCTGAGAAAATGGAGAGACTATTGTCTTTAAGCCGAGTGTCTTTGGCAAGCCCAAGAGGACACTCAAATCAAGTACCGTACACAGAGCTGTCTCATGGTCAGGCCTTGTGTACCCCAAAATCTCTAATGATATATCCAACTGCCACAGCACCCAAGAAACAGAGGGCACCACCTCCCCCTGTGATTACAGATAAGACTCAAGGACCATGTGCACAGCTACAGTTCACCAGCAGCAGTGAAGACCTTCATGTTGGAACGAACTGATATAATCTGGGTCCAGATGGTAGTTTTGAAAATAAGCTGGGACCCATGACGTACTTTTCTATTCCTGTGCTAACAAGAAGGAGAGGTGTTCTTATTCATCCTATCAATGGGGTAAACTCGTCAAATCTCCTTCCAGTTCCAAAACAACCACAGAACGCTTCTGTGGAAATTATCCCCACATTCACTGTAAAACTAGCTGTTCAGAATGTAAGATCACTTAATAAGCCTTTTTTAATTAATGACTTCATCGGTACACACAAACTGGATTTTATGCTTCTTACTGAAACTTGGCTTGAACAATCAAGTAGCTCTATTACTCTTATTGAAGCAACTCCCCCACTCTTTGATTTCATGAGTGTTGGAAGAGCCAGTAAACGGGGAGGAGGAATAGCAAATATATACAAGGCATGTTTTCAGTACAAACAGACAACTCTTGGTGATTTTACATCTTTTGAATACCTAAGTGCAATCCTAAAATGTTCTTCTAACATATTAGTGTTGACTATTTACAGACCACCAAGACTTTCTGCACCACTGTTCCTAGAGGAGTTTGGGGAACTGTTGTCAAATATTTGTTTAGAGTTTGACAATCTTATTATTTCTGGGGATTTTAATTTCCATGTTGATAATCCAGATAACACATATGCAAATGAATTTCTTACACTGATTGATGCCTTCAACCTAACACAACATGTACAAGGGCCAACACACTCCCATGGCCACACCCTCGACCTTGTCATCACTAAGAGTCTTAATGTATCTACTAGTGTCATGGACCTGGGTATATCTGATCATTTCTGTGTTTTCTTTGATGTTTCCATTTCCCCTCACTTTCAAAACAAGTCTGTGACTGTAAAAAAGAGGGTAATTACCAATGGCACAGCAGCTCTTTTTGAGCAGGCACTCTCAGAACTCCCATGTCAATCTTCAGATTGTGCAGATGATCTAATGGAAATTTTTAATTCAAGAATGAATCATATTATGGATGCTATTGCTCCTTTAAAAACCAAAAGAGTCATAGACAAAGGAAAAGCACCCTGGAAACTAAATCCAACAGTTAAAATGTTAAAGAGGGAATGTAGAAAGTCTGAAAGAAAATGGCGTAAATCTAAACTCCAGATTTATTATCAAATCTACAAAGGGATGTTATGTAAATACAACTTAGAAATTTCTAAAGCAAGACAGTCTTTTTTTGCTGACATTATTAATAGGAATATCAACAATGCCCGTGTGCTATTTTCTACAGTTGAAAAGCTAACAAACCCATCAAAACAAATGCCTTCTGAATTTCTCTCAGTTAATACATGCAACGACTTTGCATCTTTTTTCAAAGGAAAGATTGATAAAATACGTATGAATATAGCCACACAGGTGCAAACACTTCAAAATCTGGAACCATTGGATAACGAGAGAGGGGGTCATAATACAATGTCAACATTTAGTTTAATTGATGTTGAGACTCTGAGAAAAACAGTACAAAGTCTCAGCTCCTCCACATCTGAACTGGACATTTTACCTACAGTCTTTTTCAAATCTGTTCTTCACCTAATATCAGACGAGGTACTTCAGATTATCAACAACACCTTACGAACTGGCATGTTTCCCTCATCTCTGAAAAAAGCGGTTGTAAAACCCCTACTGAAAAAGAATAACCTGGATGTCTCAGTACTCAACAACTACAGGCCCATATCCAATTTGCCATTCGTTGGTAAAATAATTGAAAAAATTGTTTTTAATCAATTAACTGCCTTCCTGACATTAAACGGATGTTTTGATAAGTTTCAGTCAGGTTTTCGTGCCAATCATAGCACTGAAACAGCTCTTACTAAAGTCATGAATGACCTACGTCTCAATTCTGATGCTGGTAAAACATCAGTCTTGGTGCTTTTAGACTTAAGTGCTGCATTTGACACGGTAGATCATTCCATACTGTTACATCGACTGGAACATTGGGTTGGATTTACTGGTATAGTAATCAACTGGTTAAAATCCTACCTACAACAAAGATTTTTTTATGTGGCCATTGGAGGCCACAGTTCATCACCTGTGTCCTTGAACTGTGGGGTTCCCCAGGGCTCAATCCTGGGACCATTACTATTCAACCTTTATATGCTCCCACTTGGACAAATTATTAAGAATAACTCAATAAACTTCCATAGCTATGCAGATGACACTCAGCTTTACTTAGCTATGTCACCTAATGACTATGCCCCTCTTGAGTCTCTTCACAGATGCATTGACCAAATTAACAAATGGATGTCTCACAATTTTCTTCAGCTGAACGCAGATAAAACTGAAGCAATTATATTTGGCAAAAAGGAGGAAAGGCTTAGGATTGCCACTGTTCTTGAAACTAAGGGGCTTAAAGCAAAGGATACTGTCAAAAACCTTGGTGTCCTTATTGACAGCGAACTTAACTTCAACAGTCATATGAAAGTGGTAAGAAAGTCTGCATTCTATCACCTAAAAAACATTTCTAAACTCAGGGGTCTCATGTCAAAACATGATCTAGAAAAACTTATTCATGCTTTCATCTCCAGTAGGGTTGATTACTGCAATAGCCTTTTCACAGGTCTTCCAAAAAAAGACCATCAAAGAGCTTCAACTAATCCAAAATGCAGCAGCAAGAGTTCTTACAAGAACAAAAAGGGTAGTCCATATCACTCCAATCCTAAGGTCTCTGCACTGGCTCCCAGTGAGCTATAGAATTGACTTTAAAGCACTACTTCTTCTATTTAAAACATTAAATGGGATGGGACCCAGCTACCTACTGGATATGTTTCAATTATATGCACCAACTAGGTCTCTAAGTTCACAAGAGAAAAACTTGCTAGTAATACCAGCTGTCAAAACGAAGTGTGGTGAAGCAGCCTTTAGTTGCTATGCTGCTAAGCTTTGGAACCAACTTCCAGATGATATCAAAAATGCTCCTACTGTTGTTAGTTTTAAATCCAGGCTCAAGACAAAGCTGTTTTCAGATGCTTTCACTTGATTAATTTTTTACCTAAGTAATTAATTTCCTTTAACATAATTTCTTTTAATTTTTATTTTAATGATTTTACTTTCTTTATTTTAATTTCTTTTTAATCTTGGATTTTAATGATTTTACTTTTACTTTAATTCTTTGTTACTGTGATCCTCGTAGATTTTGTCTGCGGGATGATTTTATTTGGTGATCCTCGTAGATTGTGTCTGCGGGACAATTTTTGGTGATCCTCGTGGAAGAGCCACGGGAAGAGCGCGCTTTATGTGATCCTCGTAGATTTTGTCTGCGGGACGATTTTTGGTGATCCTCGTAGATTTTGTCTGCGGGACGATTTTTGGTGATCCTCGTGGAAGAGCCACGGGAAGAGCGCGCTTTATGAGTTAAACCCATAATAATTAATCTCGAGGCTGATTCCTTTTTTGAACTTTATTTCATTTTATTATTTTATTTCTACTATTGTTTAATTATTATTATTTTTCTTCCCCAATTATTTTATGTAATTTTATTTTCTATTGTTTACAGTTCTGCTTTTACTTCTGTAAAGCACATTGAACTGCCACTGTGTATGAAATGTGCTATATAAATAAACTTGCCTTGCCTTGCCTAAAGTACGTAACAGGCTTTATTGCCAGACTTTTCAGTTTAACAATATCTCAGCCACACACACACGCTGTGTTCTCGTCCCGGGAAGAGCTCTCCTCTGCTCTCCCTCTGTCTCCTTAAATAGGGCGTAGTTACTGGGAAGACACACAAACACAGGTTAATTACCGTCAGGTGTAGTGATTCTGCCACTCACCTTCCCTGGCTCTGCCCTCCTGTCACAGACTGGCGCTTGACCACGCCCCCGCTGCCACAGATATGTATCCCGTCACAGACTCAGTCAGTGCGTTTACATGCACATCCAAATCGAGCCAAGGGTCCCAGCAGGGGTGCCAGAGAAATCCAATCCTACATGCACACAAGGAAATCGAGCTATTGTGTGAGGTACATTGTGCACCCGAGCCACAGGTGGCGCTACATGCCCCATCATGTTGGTACACTTCCGGTTGTCGTCATGAAGAAGAGGAGTGATTTCCACTTTACATTCACACCACGTGTCATTGCCACCTGTTGGCTACAAACTGTCCTGCGCAGACCACTGTTTTGTAAGACAACTTATTTTGCACAATTGTATATTTTTCTAAAGTCCATTTTTTGCTTACAATTTAACTTATGTCTTAATAAACACACAAAAAGTTCAATTATTTTTGTTTTTTGTCTCCTTGTTCCTCCTGACCTCTTCTGCTGCTCGCTACTACTACTGTTGTCATGCCGACCGAGGCTGTTGTGTTTCCCACTTGTGGTCTCGTCACTCGTCACTTCCGGAAGGGAAGTAAGTAGCTCGACTACGTAGCTCAATAGGGTTACATGCACTGAGTAGCTCGGCTACAATCGCATAATCTAGGTCGCGTAGCTCGATTACGAAAAATCCAGTTCATTTCGATTTCAGCCGAGCTAAGGTGTATCCATGGCATTTAGAACTTTGATTTCAGTCGGAGCTACGGCAGAAATTCAATTTTCTCTATGTGCATGTAAACGCACTCATTGTATTCCGTTATGTTTACCTGCTGGTTGGTAGTGGCAGCCTCCCTAAAAACATTCCAGTCTGTGCAGTCAAAACAGTCCTGAAGAGCTGAGGTAGCCCCCTCTGGCCATGTTCTGATCTGTTTCACAGATGGCTTGTTCCTGGTTAGCAGTGGTCTGCAAGCTGGAATTAGCATAACAGAGAGATGGCCCGAGTTTCCCAGGTGGGGGTGGGGAACAGCTCTGAATGTCTGTTTAATGTTTGTGTAGACCTGGTCAAGAGTGTTCTCTCCCCTAGTTGCGAAGTCCACATGTTTGTGATAATGTGGGAGTACTGTCTTCAATTTGGCCTGATTGAAATCGCCAGCCATTATATAGACAGTGTCCAGGTTAGAGTCCTGCATTGAGCTCACAGACTGATGCAATGTAGACAGTGCATTCTTTGCGTTTGCACTGGGAGGAATGTACACAGCTGTAATGTTGATGGCTGAGAATTCTCTTGGCAAGTAGACTGGACGACATTTAACTGTTAGAAATTCTATGTCCTCAGAACAGTGACTTGAGATAACTTTGACTTTAGTACACCAGTTGTTATTGATGAAAATGCACACACCACCTCTCCGAGATTTACCGCTGAGAGCGTGGCTCCTGTCCGCCCGGAACGTTCTTAGTCCGTCCAATTGAATGGCATTATCTGGAATGGTGTGATTAAGCCACGTCTCAGTGAGGATGATGGCGCCGCAGTCTCTCACCTTTCTTTGTGTAACTAAATCCAGTCTGAAGTAGTCCATTTTGTTTTCCAGCGAACAAACGTTGGATAGCAGAAGTGAAGGAAGTGCAGGTCTGTACGGTTTAGCTTTTAGCCTGGCGCTGATACCCGCTCGACTGCCCCGCTTACTGGGTCTAGCACACCGTTTGCGACGCATGCTAGGTCTCTCCCACCGCTTGAGTCGCCTCCAGTGTCGGCCGGTGGCAGGAGGAGGGTCCTCTGCCTTGCAGGCCCCTGGGTCTTACCGGTGTAGAATGCCTAGCTCGCCGAGTGCTTTGGGTTCCAAAGCCATCATAACTCCGGAAAGATCGTTTGAAAAGTTGGAGTTTCATAGTCCGAGTAGTAAGTTGTAGACTATTCTCGTACAAGACTGTGACAGTACAGACAACACATTTTTTATTTTTATTTTGGCTTTTTTCACCTTTATTGGATAGGACAGTGTAGAGACAGAAAATGAGTGGGAGAGAGAGACGGAGGGGGATCGGGAAATGACCTCGGGCCGGAATCGAACCCGGGTCCCCGGATTTACAGTGGTGCTTGAAAGTTTGTGAACCCTTTAGAATTTTTTATATTTCTGCATAAATATGACCTAAAACATCATCAGATTTTCACACAAGTCCTAAAAGTAGATAAAGAGAACCCAGTTAAACAAATGAGACAAAAATATTACACTTGGTCATTTATTTATTGAGGAAAATTATCCAATATTACATATCTGTGAGTGACAAAAATATGTGAACCTCTGCTTTCAGTATCTGGTGTGACCCCCTTGTGCAGCAATAACTGCAACTAAATGTTTCCGATAACTGTTGATCAGTCCTGCACACCGGCTTGGAGGAATTTTAGCCCATTCCTCCGTACAGAACAGCTTCAACTCTGGGATGTTGGTGGGTTTCCTCACATGAACTGCTCACTTCAAGTCCTTCCACATCATTTCCATTGGATTAAGGTCAGGACTTTGACTTGGCCATTCCAAAACATTAACTTTATTCTTCTTGAACCATTGTTTGGTAGAACGACTTGTGTGCTTAGGGTCGTTGTCTTGCTGCATGACCCACCTTCTCTTGAGATTCAGTTCATGGACAGATGTCCTGACATTTTCCTTTAGAATTCGCTGGTATAATTCAGAATTCATTGTTCCATCAATGATGGCAAGCCGTCCTGGCCCAGATGCAGCAAAACAGGCCCAAACCATGATACTACCACCACCATGTTTCACAGATGGGATAAGGTTCTTATGCTGGAATGCAGTGTTTTCCTTTCTCCAAACATAACGCTTCTCATTTAAACCAAAAAGTTCTATTTTGGTCTCATCCATCCACAAAACATTTTTTCCAATAGCCTTCTGGCTTGTCCACATGATCTTTAGCAAACTGCAGACGAGCAACAATGTTCTTTTTGGAGAGCAGTGGCTTTCTCCTTGTAACCCTGCCATGCACACCATTGTTGTTCAGTGTTCTCCTGATGGTGGACTCATGAACATTAACATTAGCCAATGTGAGAGAGGCCTTCAGTTGCTTAGAAGTTATCCTAGGGTCCTTTGTGACCTCACCGACTATTACATGCGTTGCTCTTGGAGTGATCTTTGTTGGTCAACCACTCCTGGGGAGGGTAGCAATGGTCTTGAATTTCCTCCATTTGTACACAATCTGTCTGACTGTGGATTGGTGGAGTCCAAACTCTTTAGAGATGGTTTAGTAACCTTTTCTAGCCTGATGAGCATCAACAACGCTTTTTCTGAGGTCCTCAGAAATCTCCTTTGTTCATGTCATGATACACTTCCACAAACATGTGTTGTGAAGATCAGACTTTGATAGATCCCTGTTCTTTAAATAAAACAGGGTGCCCGCTCACACCTGATTGTCATCCCATTGATTGAAAACACCTGACTCTAATTTCACCTTCAAATTAACTGCTAATCCTAGAGGTTCACATACTTTTGCCACTCACAGATATGTAATATTGGATCATTTTCCTCAATAAACAAATGACCAAGTATAATATTTTTGTTTCATTTATTTAACTGGGTTCTCTTTATCTACTTTTAGGACTTGTGTGAAAATCTGATGATGTTTTAGGTCATATTTATGCAGAAATGTAGAAAATTCTAAAGGGTTCACAAACTTTCAAGCACCATGTGGCAGCGGGGGCGTGGTCAAGCGCCGGTCTGTGACAGGAGGGCAGAGCCAGGGAAGGTGAGTGGCAGAATCACTACACCTGACGGTAATTAACCTGTGTTTGTGTGTCTTCCCAGTAACCGCGCCCTGTTTAAGGAGGCAGAGGGAGAGCAAAGGAGAGCTCTTCCCGGGACTAGAACACAGCGTGTGTGTGTGTGTGTGTGTTTCTCTAAAGAATAAAAGTAGGCTGTTATACTGAAAAGTCTGGCAATAAAAAGCCTATTATTACCTGAAGCTTTGTCCTGCCGTCCTCTTTGCTCCATCCACACTGTAGAGCTCTCTGAAGTGTGGGTGGAGCACAGAGGACGGCAGGACAAAGCTTCAGGTAATAATAGGCTTTTTATTGCCAGACTTTTCAGTATAACAGCCTACTTTTATTCTTTAGAGAAACACACACACACGCTGTGTTCTAGTCCCGGGAAGAGCTCTCCTCTGCTCTCCCTCTGCCTCCTTAAACAGGGTGCGGTTACTGGGAAGACACACAAACACAGGTTAATTACCATCAGGTGTAGTGATTCTGCCACTCACCTTCCCTGGCTCTGCCCTCCTGTCACAGACCGGCGCTTGACCACGCCCCCGCTGCCACACACCACTTATCCACCTGAGCCACGACGGCCCAGACAACACATTTAACATAAAACACACATCGCTACCGGGAGCTGGAGTAGCCGTTGCCATACAGGGTGCTGCCATCTTGAATCATGATGTCCATGATGTTCAATAGTTTGTCCATAGTCCTCTTCTCTGCCACCATCACCAGAGAGTCCAGCTTCATGCCGACCACAGAGCTGGCCCGTCTGATCAGTTTGTCCAGCCTGGATGTGTCCTTCTTGGATGTGCTGCCCCCCAGCACACCACGGTGTAAAACAGGACACTGGCAACCACAGACTGATAGAACATCCACAGGAGTTTTCTGCAGATGTTAAAGGACCGGAGCCTCCTCAGGAAGTATAGCCTGCTCTGTCCCTTCCTGTATAAGTGATTGGTGTTGCAAGTCCAGTCCAGCTTGCTGTCCAGCCACAACCTGAGGTACTTGTAGGAAACCACAGCCTCCACCTCGACTCCCTCGATCAGAACTGGTCGTGACCTTGGTCTGGACCTCCCAAAGTCAATGACCAGCTCCTTGGTTTTCGAGGTGTTGAGCTGCAGATGGTTCCTGTTGCACCACACAGTAAAGTCTCTCACCAGGCTCCTATACTCCTCCTCTCTGTCGTCACTGATGCACCCAACAATGGCTGTGCCATCGGCGAACTTCTGAATGTGACACAGCTCCGAGTTGTAGCAGAAGTCTGCGGTATACAGGGTGAAGAGAAGAGGGGCCAGCACCATGCCCTGGGGTGCTCCGGTGCTGCTAATCACAGTGTCAGATGTGATGTCCTTCAGCCTGACATACTGCTGCCTGCTGGTGAGGTAGTTGGAGATCCAGGTGACCAGGCAGGGGTCCACTTGCATCCTGTTCAGTTTGTCCTGAAGCAAAAGGGGCTGGATGGTGTTGAAGGCACTCGAGAAGTCCAAGAAAAGGATCCTCACTGTGCCATTTCCCTTATCCAGATGCAAGTGGACTCGGTATAGCAGGTAGAGGATGGCGTCTTCCACACCAACACCTGCCCGGTATGCAGACTGCAGACAGTCCTGGGCATGTTGTACCTGGGGTCTGAGGAGGCTGAGGAAGAGCCGCCCCAATGTCTTCATCAGATGTGAAGTGAGTGCCACCGGTCGGAAGTCATTCAGCTCGCTGAGCCTATTCTTTCTGGGAACTGGAACGAGGCATGATGTCTTCCAGAGGGTGGGCACTCTCCCCAGCTGCAGGCTGAGGTTGAAGATATGTTGAGTGGTTCACCCAGTTCAGCAGCGCTGGTCTTCAGTAGTCGGGGACACACCTTGACCGGGCCTGCTGCTTTCCTGGGGTGAAGCTTCCTCAGTTGACCTCTGACCTGGTCTGCAGTAATGCATGGAGGAGTCTGTGTTGAGGTGGGGGAGGATGGGGCTGCTGTGATGACTGGGGGGAGGTGTGTTGAGGGAAGAAGGAGAGATGGCTGCAGTGAGGGGGTGGGTGGGGGGGACATGGGCTGGTTGAACTGGTTGAAGAAGTCATTCAACTCATTCGCCCTCTCCACTGTCCTCTCAATGACTCTGGGCTTTGTATTGTGGCCTGTGATGGTTTTCACACCTTCCCAGACCTCCCTCATGCTGTTCTCCTTCAGTTTCTGCTCCACCTTTCTCCTGTAGCTGTCCTTAGCTTCCCTCACACAGTGTTTCACCTCCTGCTGTGCTGCTTTCATCGCCTCCCTGTCCCTGCTCCTGAAGGCGGCTTTCTTCCTGTTGAGGACAGCTTTGACTTCCTGTGTTACCCATGGCTTGTTATTAGGGTAACACCGTACAGTCTTAGCGGGGGAAATCACGTCTGCACAGAAGTTGAGATAATATGTCAGACAGTGTGTCAGCCCCTCTATGTCCTCACAGTGTGGGCTAAGCAGCACATCCCACTTCGTGATATCATAGCAGTCTCTGAGGGCATCTTCCATTTCAGGGGAGCACCTCCTGATGGAGCTAGTTGTTGCAGACTGCCTTTGAACCAGGAGGGTGTACTTCGGCTGTAAACGAACCAGGTTATGGTCAGACTTCTCTAGTGGGGGGAGGGGTGTGATTCTGTATGCATCCCTCACATTAGCATACAGCAAGTCAATTGTCCTGTTGTTCCTTTTTGCACAGTCCACAACCTGGTTAAAAGCAGCCAAAGTAGAGTCCAAAGTAGCATGATTAAAGTCCCCAGAAATGATCATAAATGCCTCAGGGTGCTGTGTCTGCAGCCTTGCTGTGACAGAGTGAATCCTCTCACATGCAGCTTCTGCCCTCAGAGGGATGTAAACACAGATGGTGATCACGTGACTGAACTCCCTCGGCAGATAATATGGCCACAGGCTAACAGCTAGCAGCTCCAAGTTCAGGCAACATAAAACTGTCTTTACGGAGATATGTCCCAGGTTACACCAGCGGTTGTTAACATAAATGATGAGTCCCCCACCTTTGCCTTTCCTGCTTGCTTTAGTGTCGCTTTTGGCTCTCACAGCAGTGAATCCCCGCAGGTCCATGTTAGCATCTGGTACAAGGTGTGTTAGCCATGTCTCCATAAAGATAAACAAGCTGCTCTCCTGATAAATCCGCTGATTGTTCAGTGCGGATAGCTCGTCAACCTTATTCGACAGCGAGTTCACATTCCCCATGATAACGGAGGGAATGGATGGTTTATAGCGCCGCCGGTTGTCCGCTAGCCTAGCCTTTAGCTTAGCTTCGGCTTTGCAGCCCCTGGATTTCCTCCTCAGCTTTGCTGGGATGGGGTGTCGTATTCCGGCTCATCCCATTGTTTTCAGGGCCAGCAGCTCCTCTCTCGAATAAGCGAGAAAACTGGCTCCTGGTTGCGTGTTGAAGTTAAAAATATCCATGTGATATAAGTAAAACACACTATGTCTTTGTAAGAAGAGCAGAAAAGTAAAAAGGGTGAAAAAAAGAGGTTTAAAGAGCTAAAAACTACAGAGCTACTGGAGAGGCAGCCGTCTCACACAGCACCCCACTACACACTGGTCTTCCAGTAAGAATTTTATGTGGGGTTAGGTGTGTGTTTCTATTCGCTTGCATATGATAAGTCATACAGTAAGTGCCAACAGTAATGCATCTACCCACTTCAATTTAGTACTAGCACAGATCTTATTTAGCTTAGCTTTAAGAGTTCCATTTACTCTTTCCACCATTCCTTGTGACTGAGGATGGTACTGTGTATATTTCTGTTGCTTTACCTTGCGCTAACTTACAGACTTCTGTTAGAGCTTTCAACTCTGCTAACTGAGCAGAACAAGGTTGCTGACGCTGTTCAGCTTTTATTACTGGAAAAGATCCAGCTTGTCTTTTCTCAGCTATGGTGTTACTTGCATGACTACTAGGGCTGAACAATATATCATTATCGTATCTATATCTAGATATGAACATTGAAAATATTAATATCGAAAAAGCAACGATATAGACAATATAGATTTCCCCTCCCCGCACTCGCTCTGCATGTACAGCTTTGGCAGTCACAACAAACATCATTTTTACGATTGCCCTTGAATGCACTGCTAAGGCCAGCCAACCACAAACCTTATTTCATGCTTGCTGTGGATCGACAGCTGAAGCCAACCAATAACAAACATATGAGGGCAGGAGTGAGGGAGATGGAGACCGACGTACACACACACTACAGACACAGTGGGGAAATTAAAAAGAAAGAAAGAAAATGAGTGCAGGAGATAATGCGGCCGATGGTGGTGCAGAATCTGATTTGGTGCCAAAACATAAATCATCCTCCATTATTTAGAGGTATTTTGGATTAAAAAAAGGACGATGTTAACTAGAGTGAGGTGTTGTGCAGGTCATGCTTAGCAAAAATTGCGACGAAGCAAGGTAGCGCAACAAACATGTTTCACCACCTGAAACAACACCATCGTGTGCTGCACGAAGAGTGTATGACAATGAGAGAAACACCGGGGACTTCTCAGTCATCCCAAAATAAGCCAAAGCAAAGTTTGATTGCTGATGCTTTCAGTAGCGTTACACCGTACGAGTTGACGTCCACCAGACATAAAGAAATTACAGACGCTATAACATACCACATTGCAAAAGACATGGTACCTGTGTACACAGTCTTGAAAGAGAGCTTTAAAAAATGGTTCGGACGCTGGACAAGCGTTATAAAATACCATCTCGAACACATTTTAATCAATTGGCCATTCCGAAACTTTATAATGAGTTATAATGCATATAAATGCATTTTCTGCATACAGTTATGTGATCTTTTGAAGAATATCAGATGTTGCACTTCAATGCACTTTCAATGATCCACCAGCTGCTGTATTTGTTATTTATTGTTAAAGCAGAGCTGCAGTAAAATGTTTGATTTGTAATTTATTTATATGTAATTTGTTAATGTTGATGACTGGCAGTGAGTTCTTAAAAATAAAACTGCACTTTCCACATTTTTTTTTTGATTATAATGTTTTTATTTTTCTGAAAAATGCTTGGGTTTCACCGAACCCGTAGTCATATCGTATCGTATCGATATCGAGATATCTGGCATGAATATCGAGATATGAAATTTTGTCCATATCGTTCAGCCCTGATGACTACACATGTGATCTTTAAAACAGAAACCATCAACAAAGTATGGAACATTGGGTGCCTCTAATGGATTGGACTCTTAGGCCCAATCCCAATTCTAATTTCTACCCCTCCCCCTCCCCCTTCCCCTTGGCCCTTCCCCTTGAAACTGAGCTACAAGGGATAGGGCTTGAAATTCAACCCTTACGTATTGGGATAGCCCTTCAACGATCGCATACGTCATCGCGTACCTCCGTCAGCGTTTACGTTAGCAAAACGCGACCAAATGCGTCATTGGCTGCGACCAGCCGCTACAGTCAGAGCCAGAGGCAGAAATCTCTGCTGGCAGGGTGTGATTTGTTAACTAACACCACTGAATGGGATATCTTTGGCGCTTCGTGCACCACATCCGACAGAATGAGGTGTCAGAACACTCATGTAAACAATAAAAGCGAGAATAACAGAACAAAACGTACGCAGTCAAGCAACCGAAAACAATACTCACTCCCAAAGCTTTTTAGCAGCAGCTTGGATTTCAGAAATCGCTGCTCATTCTCAGCTCGAAAGCGAATCAAGCGGCGTGTTTCCTCTGGATAACAACTTAAAACACGTAAATAATGGAGAAAATAAATTTATGACAATCTTTCGCCGCGGGAACCGCCATCTTTCTGAAATCCGCATGAAATCTCGCTGAAATCCGCATGGCATTGTGGGAAATCACTCAAACCCCTTCGTTCGGAGTCAGCTCCAGGAAAATCTCCGTTTGGAGGGGTACAGAAGCCCTACCCCTTCCCCTACCCCTCCGCGTTAACTGGGATTGGGATACCCCTACCCCTTCACGTGAACGCGCAAAATGGAGGGGAAGGGCCAAGGGGTTGGTCCAAGGGGTGAAATGGGATTCGGCCTTAGTCTGGTCTTAATTTAGAAAAAGTCAGTGAATCTGCCACACACTCGTGTGGTTTCCCTTCAAACTGAAATGGTGTTAGTTCTGCTGGGTTAACTGTTATACATTTCTTCAGAGTTATATCTGGATAAGGTCATAAACTCAGATATTGCAAAGCCCTTGCCTGTGTGAGGACAAATCTACTGTTTTCAAGCATCTCAATAATTTTGTGATGTGTGTAGATAATGACTGGATATCCCATGGTCAGGACGGATGGTTTTTCATGTGCACAATGAACTGCTGCCAAGCCTTGGTAACAAGATGGCCATCCCTGGGCTATACTCTTCAACTTAGTACTATAATATGCTATAGGCTGTTTCTTTTTGCCCCTACAAGTTTTCTGCATGAACACAGCTAATGCATATTTGTCATGCTTGTTAACAACATACAGGTGAAAAGGCTTAGTGTAATCAGGTGTTGCTAAGGCCCCGTCCACACGAGTATGTTTTTGTCGAATCCGCATAAATACTTTATCGTTTTGGCCTCGCATCCAGACGGAGCTGGCTTTTTCAAGGTGATACCGGTATTTTTTGAAAACGGGTCCCAGAGTGGGAAAATCCTAAAACGCCGGATAGCCCGGAGTCGTCTGGATGGCGAAGTGGATTTTTTCAGAAATGATGACGTATAAGCCCCGCCTCTCTAACCTTTAACCTCAGCTGCCGCCGCTAGACGCGTCATAACAACAATGGCGGACTACAGGCTTGTGCTTGTACTGCAGAAACAACTCAGTCTATTATGGCTGCTACAACAAAACCTTCTGCTTTTATATTACTGCGAGGAGCAACAAAACTTCTCGTGTTATGAGCTTGTTTTGTAAACAGTGCGTGACCTTTATATGCATGCTCCATGGCTTCTCTTCCGGTTTTAGTGTATTGGTGTGGCAGCGTCACAGCGCCACATATAGGCCTGGCATATGTACTACAGCGTTTTGGGTCGTTTCCAGTGAATCGAAACGATGCCGTGTTTACGGAGATTTTTTTCAAAACGACAGCATATTGGGTGAGGCCACGTACTCGTGTGGATGGGGCCTAAGACTGGAGCTGTTTGTAATTCTTGTTTTAGAGTCTTAGGCTGCTGGGCCATAGAAGGTTCACGCTGCATGCTGCACACTACACGCTACACGCATGTAAAGAAAAGTGGACAAACGTAGCATGACTTGCTCTGGGCCATAGAACGGCGTTCACGTTGCACGCTGCACGCTGCACACTTCACGCGTGAAGCGAGAAATGAACATGCACACTTTTTTCTAGGCGTGAAGATGGAAATTCCAGTCAATGCATGCGGTCACCGCCACGCCAGCCAATCAGAACGGGTCTAGGGAGATAACTCTATGCTTTCAGGGGAAAACTTCAGAAAAAATATAATTGAATGGTATAATTGAAAAATAGTTCTTCATCGGGATTGTCAAGCAGATTATAGAATGTTCGGTGAAATTCACCACGGGTTTCTCTCAGAAGGAAGTGTTCTCGGCTCCAAATTCTGTTCCTTTTTCTCTTCCTCTGTCTCAGTAAAAGCAGAATGAGGCAATCGTCGTCATCCGAAGAGTCCGTATTGTTGGTTACTCGGTCAAAGTAGAACAGACGCAACACGTGAACATCCAAGCATGAAGTTTAATGGCCCAGGGTCCGGTTCTTCACGTGAACGTGTAGCGTGCAGCATGCAGCGTGCAGCGTGAACCTTCTATGGCCCAGCAGCCTTAAAAGCTACTCAGGCAACTGATGTCCATCTCAGCAGTGCACTTAAAGTCTTTATACCTGCTTCAGTCATTGTTTGTCTCAGAAGAGTTGTTTTCAATGCATAGTCCTCTATCCAGTCTGAACTAAAACCTAAAAAGGTCATCATCTGTCCTACTGTCATAGGCTGCGGTACTTTACTAATGCTCTCTAACTGTGAGGGGGCGATTGCTCATGTCCTGTGTGCCACTATTTGTCCCAGATACTCTACCTGAGGCTGACAGTACTGCATCTTAGACTGGGATACCTTATGTCCTCCCTGTACCACTCTTAGCAGTGCCTACATTGAGTCCTTATAACACTGTTCCTGCATAGGAGAGCAAATCAAAATGTCATCCACTTACTGAAGGACAGTACTTCTTAAGTCCAGCTCTTCCAGATCTCATTTTAACACTTGATTGAACACATGAGGAGAATGCTTAAACCCTTGTGGTATTCTTGTGTAAGTGTACTGTTTCCCATGATATTTAAATGCAAAGAGATACCTAGATTCTTCAACTAATGGTACACTGAAACAGGCTGAACAATGCTCTATGTGTAAAGTACTTATAGTGGGCCTGTTAAGCATAACAATTGTGCACAAAATGAAAAAAGCATGAAACTTTCAGGGTTTGTTCTTGAAGGCATAAGCTTTAATTTGAGACGTGGAGGCATTCTCAGTTTGACCTCTGGGGTCAGCTAGAGGTCATTGACCTCCATGATATCACATTTCTATGCATGAAATTAGAAAAGGCTGTATCTTAACATCTAAATGTGATGTAAATGTAAAATAAATGTGTTTTTCCATGTGCCTGGACATGAAAAAATCACATATAATACTGATATTCCTCTTAGGTGTAACTTCAGGGGTCAGGTAGAGGTCATTGACCTTTGAAATTTGAAGTTTCTATGCATGAAATTCTAGACGGGTGTATCTTAGGATCTAAATGTGATAGAAATGTGAAGTTAATGTGTATTTCCTTGTTTCTGACCATGAGAAACCCATTTTTGATACTGATATTACTCTTACAGGTCATCTCTGGGGTCAGCTAGAGGTCGCTGACCTCCAGCATAATGCATTTCTATGCATAAAATTAGAAACGGGTGTACCTCAGGTTCTAAATGTGATAGAAATGTAAACTAAATTTGTATTTCTATGATTCTGTACATGAGAAACCCATTTTTGATACTGATATCATTCTGAGAGGTCAACATCATGGAGAACAGGCAAGGTTGGGAAACATCCCACATTTTGATAAATCTATATAAAAATCTCATGTGTTTTGGATTGTAAGAAACAATTCCATATGAATATGAACATGACAGAAATATACTTCAACTTGTCAGAAATTATAAACTTTAACTAATCAAAAACTTGAACTACAATCAAAACTCTAAATGCAGTGTAAACAGTTGAACAGGTTCCATAAAGAACATTTTAAAATCACTATAGTATCTACATTTATTCTAAGGGCCTTGACCTTTGGGGATTACAATGTTGGCCTACAAATTGTAACTACAGAACACTGGAAAACAGAACACTGAAAACAGAACACTGAAACAGAAACACTGAAAACAGAACACTGGAAAACCACACCCCTTGCCCCACTCTGAACCGCGGGAAAATAATGGGCTACACACAAAACATGAACATGAAAATTCCGTTGAATCTCTACCTCTGCTAGACTGACATATAGTTATTCCTGTGAATTTAGAATTGCCCTATCAATGTCCAACATTAAAATGACTGAAAATTAAACTACAATATACTGTATTCTTCAACTCTAGTGCAAATGAGAGCAAATGCTCCAAAACATTACTCACTTTGAAATTATCAATGGAAATGGGGCAACTGTGTTCAGCTTCTGACATAGTTTGTGACCACTGGAGATGTTTTACTTATCAGAAATGAGTTGTGTCATGTCCAGAAACATGGAATCATATATTTACTTTACATTTACAGTATTTCACATTTTAATCCAAAGATAGATTGTTTCTAATTTCATGCTTAGAAATGCATTATCATGGAGGTCAGTGACCTCTAGCTGACCTCAGAGGTGACTTATAAAAATGATATCAGTATTAGAAATTAGTTTATCATGGCCAGAAACATGGAAATACACATTTAGTTTACATTTCTATCACATTTAGAACCTAAGATACACCCGTTTCTAATTTCGTGCATAGATATGCATTATGCTGGAGGTCAGTGACCTCTAGCTGACCCCAGAGATGACCTGTAAGAGTAATACCAGTATTAAAAATGGGTTTCTCATGGTCAGAAACAAGGAAATACACATTAATTTCACATTTCTATCACATTTAGATCCTAAGATACACCCGTCTAGAATGTCATGCATAGAAACTTCAAATTTCAAAGGTCAATGACCTCTACCTGACCCCTGAAGTTACCCCTAAGAGGAATATCAGTATTATATATGATTTTTTCATGCCCAGTAACATGGAAAAACACATTTATTTTATATTTACATCACATTTAGGTGTTAAAATACAGCCTTTTCTAATTTCATGCATAGAAATGTGCCATCATGGAGGTCAATGACCTCTAGCTGACCCCAGAGGTCAAACTGAGAATGCCTCCACGTCTCAAATTAAAGCTTATGCCTTCAAGAACAAACTCTGAAAGTTTCATGCTTTTTTCATTTTGTGCACAATTCTTCTGATAATAAGAGCTTAACAGCCCCACTATTAGCATCAAGAGGAACATCAACAAGTAGTGTGTGAGGGTTTGGCACTTCAGCTAGCTAATCTTTCACTACTTCACTAACTGCACAGAGATCATGTACTAACCTCCATTTCAACTTATCAGCTTTCTGAAATGGAAGAATAGGTGTGTTACAGGGACTGTATGTTTCTACCAGCACTCCTGCTGTGACTAAACTGTGTATTGTTTTTTCAACCCTTTTTTCTGGTTCTGGTTTTATAAGATATTGAGCTCTTTTAGGCAATCTAACATTAGGTTTCAACTCTATCCTGATTGGGCTAGCAGATTTCATTAACCCTATATCTGTGTCATGTTTTGACCATAACACATCAGGTATCTGTTCTAGTATTTGCTGTCTCAATGAGCTTTATTGCTCTGTCATCTGAACTAGCTGTTTCACTAGCTTTTTTGTGTCCTCCTCTTTCACAACTACCTCTTGAAGTGTTGCTATCATTATTGTTGTGCAAAGTATTTTATATCTTTGAGCTGTCAGAGGCATGGAAAATCAATGGGTTTTCTGTTTGGTTCCAATCAACAGTATCTTCTCTTTTAACCATATACCCCAATTCTCTCACTTCATGGCCCTCATTTACAAGTAATGTCACATGTGGTTTTACTCCTGGTACACTATACCAGTCCTGAATAAAATAATTACCGCCTACCTGTAAAATAGCACCTTCTTTCCCTACCGCAATATGCTGAGAAATGAGTTTCACTTCCCTACCTTCTGTTGCTCTCTGACACTTTTTCTCTAATTTGGAATCCTATTTATCATCAAAAATCAAAATCCCGTGGTACTGTAAATGAGGCCTCTGTGCCTCTGGAATTTGAGCATGAATAAATTTTCCCCATTTATCTATTGTCTTTTGAACGGACTCTTCTATTTCACCGAGCTAATAGACATTAGCATTCCCTGCTAATAAACTCATTTGACTACCTGCTCCCAGTTCATCTATATACACACACACCATCAGACATACACCAAATTTGAAGTCCTAATTTGCATAATGCATCTATTCCTCACAAATTTACTGGAGTGTGCTTTGAAACTAACACTGGAATTTTTGCTGTTTTGTTATTTGCGGTTAGACTTACTGAAGCTGTCATCAGAATTAGCTGCATTTGACCCAAGAATCCTAATGTCTTAGCAAATTTACCAGACTTGGGGAGATGTGAGGCATTATTTGGACTTACACAAGTGTAAGTTGCTCCAATGTCAACCATCATAGGTGTTGGCCTACCCTCCACCTGAACCAGCACCGTTAGTTCTTGATCAGCCCCATAAGATGCTAAAAGGAACTGACTCCCCCAACAGGGTTCTCTGGCCATTCCTAGTAATCTTGATTTGGACCTAACCACGGATTTACAGGGCCAGGATGTTGTTCTTGAGGAGGTTGCCAGGGTGCCATTGAGCCTTGGTTTTGACCTTGAGGAGCCTGCCAGGGCGCCATTCCCCCACGTCATGCCATGGATTATTTGGACAATTTCTTCGGTTGTGACCAGGCTGGTTACATCCCCAGCAGACTTTGGGTGCACCATTTTGAAAGGGTTAACCATTTCCCTTTGGCCTGAATCTGCCTCTGCCTTGGCTCTGGGTGTAGACATTGATTATTGGGACCACTGGTCCTAGTTGAGGATCCACTTGTCCTGTGTATGGGACCATCTGTCCAGTCTGAGGGGTCTGTATCATTGCATTTTGAGGTGCTGCACTCTGAGGTTAAGGAGGTGCCTGCTCCACTTTTTCACTTGTCACTAGTGAAGATGCTTGTCTTTTCTTCAAATTCTCTTATCCACTTGTTGGCCCCTTCATGGATACTGGGCAGGGACCCCAGCAGACTCTCAAGGTCTTATGTTTGCCATGGAATGTACTGTGTCTGTCTTCCTTTAACTAGAAGTGGAAACTGCCCAGAATCATGAGGAATGAATCTTTTAGGTGCTTTCAGTGTACGTCTATGTGGTAATGGGGGCATGGCCAAGCAGCAGTTTGTGAATGGAGGGCGGGGTCAGGGAAGGTAAGTGGCTAAGTCATTACACCTGGTGTCAATTAATGTGGGTGTGTGTGTTTGTTGCAGGGATGGAGCATAAAAGGAGGAGGAGAGCAGAGAAGAGGTCTCTCTCCTGACCAGAATACATGTGTGTCTGTGAGCAGCACATGAGTGAAGCTGAAAAGCTGAAAAAAAAAAGTTTGCAAGAACTTCAGTTCCTGCCTGCCATGCTTCTGTACTCCACCCACATCAGGGATTTATCACAGTGGTGCCGAAACCCGGGTGTCAAGTACGGAAGGGAACTACCCCATGGAGTCCTCCCCATTTACGGAGCTCGTCCATGCCCTCACTGCTGCCCAGCAAAACCAGCATCAAGTGCTGACCGCCCTCCAGAAGGAGCAAGAGCAACGCTTTGAAGCCTTGATGCTGGCCCAGTGGGAAGATCGCCAGGCGTTCCAGCATCTACTTGCGTCAGCAGGGGCATCTACTGTCACCACCATGGACTCCCCTCACATCACTCTCACGAAGATGGGCCCATATGATGAGCCCAAAGCCTTCATCACTCTCTTTGAGCAAGCGGCCCAAATGTGGGAGTGGCCACTTAAGCAGCGCGCGGCACACCTCCTCACACTCCTGTCTGGTGAGGCGCAGCTTGCGGCGCAGCAGCTCCCTGCCAACAGCCGGCTCATCTACACCGACCTCAAGAGAGCCATCTTGCAGCAAGTTGGCCGCTTCCCGGAACAACAAGCTGACACTGGAGGAGGTCGGCCAGCTGTTCGCATTCCACCAACAACTCCGGGACGCCTCCCGGCGGTGGCTGAGGGTGGAAAACTGCAACGCTGATGGGATCATCAACCTGGTGGCACTGGAACAATTAATCTCTCAGCTTCTGGAAGGAATGGCAGAATGGGTCCAGTGTCATCAACTGGTGTCACTCCAACGAGCCATGGAGTTGGTGGAGGACCATCTGGCGGCGGTTCCAATGGCAGGCAGACGAGGCGAAGGCACCTCTCCTCATTTCTCTTCTCTCTCTCTCTCTCTCTCTCTCTCTCCCCTCTCTCGTCCTCGCCCCATTCCTCCACCACAGAGGCGGGGGCCGGCTCCTCCCCAGCCAGCCCGTCACACCCATGGTGTCCTCCCGTCTCCCTCTTCCGTGTCTGTGTCCTCCCCCCCTCAGGTGAGTGACACCCATAACACCGGTGCAGAGGGAAAGCCTGGGTTGGTATGCTGGCGCGGCAGGGAGCCAGAGCATCTCCAGAGTCAGGGCTCCGCGAGGGAGGTGGAAGCTGTGATCCAGATCCCCAACGTGCCAGAGACTGGCCCCAATTGGGCTGGAATGTATCGCATATTGGTAAGTGTTCAAGGGGATACATATCACATGTTGGAGGATTCCAGTTGTAATCAGACCTCAATTCACCAACACCTGGTGCAAGGTGAGGCATTGGGGAGAGCACAAGTGGTGAAAGTGTTGTCTATGCACGGGGATGTTCACAATTATCCCTGAGTGTCTGTCCGTATTCTATTCCGGGACCAAATGTATAGAATAAAGGCGGCGGTTAATCCTTGTCTCACCCACTCATTGATTTTGGGGATTGATTGGCCAGAGTTTAAAAAGCTGATGAAACATTTAACACATAGTGGGTCCTGCACTAGTATGTCATAGCAAGATCAGTGTGACGTTGACTGGAGAAGCTGTCACAGAGCTGTCTGCGTCAGCATTGCGTCAGAGCAACACGAGGAGTGAGGAGCAGCCCGCTCCTCCTCCCTCTCTCAGGGATTCGCTTGAGGATTTCCCATTAGAGCAGTTGCAAGACGAGACTCTGCGGCATGCGTTTGACCAAGTGAGAGCAATCGATGGTCAAACTCTTCAGCCAAGCATGACACTGGCCTTCCCTTATTTTGCTATTATTAAAGATAGGTTGTATCGAGTGACACAGGACACTCAAACTAGTGAACAAGTAACCCAATTATTAATCCCAAAGAGCCGTAGGGAAATTGTATTCTGTGCAGCTCACTTTAATCCCATGGCTGGACACTTAGGGCAGGATAAAACACTAGCCCGAATAATGGCCCAGTTCTATTGGTCAGGGATTTGCAGGGATGTCCGTTGGTAGTGTGCAGCATGCCGCGAATGCCAACTAGTAAATCCTGCGGCCATTCCAAAAGAGCCTTTGCACCCTCTCCCTTTAATCAAGACCCCATTTGAGTGAATTGGGATGGATCTCGTCGGGCCATTAGATCGGTCAGCATGGGGATACCACTTTATTTTAGTTCTGGTGGACTATGTAACGTGATATCCGGAAGCAGTGCCTTTCCGCAATATCTCAGCACATAGTATTGCAGAAGTGCTCTTCCGTATTATCTCCCGGGTTGGGATTCCAAAATAAATCCTGACAGACCAAGGCACTACATTTATGTCACGCACACTGCGTGAACTGTATGGGTTACTGGGAATTAAGTCTATCCTCACCAGTGTCTATCACCAACAAACAGATGGCTTAGTGGAACGGTTTAATCGGACACTCACAAACATAATTTGGAAACTTGTAAATGAGGATGCACGTAATTGGGAAGTGGCTTGAGCCCCTGTTATTTGCAGTACGAGAGGTCCTGCAAGCCTCCATGGGGTTTTCTCCATTTGAATTGTTATATGGGCATAAGCCGTGTCGCGTTTTGTATGTGCTATGAGAAAATTGGGAGGAAGAACCTTTTGCTTAGCAAAAACAAAATTCAGTACATTCTTGACTTGCGCGCAAAACTCCACATCCTCACGCACTTAACCCAGTAGAATTTGTGGCAGGCACAAGGACGTCATATCCAGCTGTACGACAGAGGCATGTGCCTTAGATAGTTCATGCCAAGAGACGTCGACTATGAGGTGAGGCGAACGGATGGGGGCAGGACATTAATAAATCTACCACGTCAATCTTTTAAAACATTGGAATGAGGGGATCCCTGTGGTGTCGGTAGTTCCAGAGAAGGCGGAGCTGGGGCTGGATGTAAAAAAGGTAACACCTCAAAGCACTCTGGTCCCTTGTGGAGACCACCTCTCACCGGCCCAACTCACAGAGGTAGCCAAGTTGCAGGAGGAATTTTCTGATGTGTTCTTGCCCCTACGCAGCCACACCTACTTCATAGAACACCACATTGAGACACCCCTGGGGGTGGTGGTGCGTAGCCTCCCTTACCGCTTGCCAGAACACACAAAAAAGATGGTTCAGTACGAACTCAAGGCCATGCTCGAGATGGACATAATCGAGGAGTCCCACAGTGACTGGAGCAGCCCAGTGGTTCTGGTCCCCTTGACTCCCCTATCCCAAGAAAAAACGGCCTTTTCCACACCGTTTGGGTTACACCAATTTGTCACGCTTCCTTTTGGGTTGTTTGGAGCTCCCGCTACATTCCAGCGACTCATGGACAAGATTCTCCGCCCTCACGCTGCCTACACAGATGCATACCTTGACGATATCATTATCTATAGCCATGATTGGCTGTGGCACCTGGAACATCTCAGGGCCATTCTAAAGTCGCTGAGGCATGCGGGTCTCACAGCTAACTTGAAAAAGTGTGCAATTGGGCGGGTGGAAGTACAGTATCTGGGGTTCCACTTGGGTCATGGGCAGGTGCGTCCCCAAATTAACAAGACTGCAGCGATTGCGGCCTGCCCAAGGCCCAAAACTAAAAAGGGGGTGAGACAGTTCCTGAGGCTGGTTGGCTATTATCGTAGGTTTATACCTAATTATTTGAATGTCACCAGCCCGTTAACCAATCTCGCTAAAAAGGGGGCTCCAGATCCGGTCCAGTGGACGGAGCAGTGCCAACAGGCTTTCTCTAAGGTAAAAGCTGCACTGTGTGTGTGTTTGTGGGGGGGGGTCACTTTTTTGCACTCCCCTGACTTCTCTCTCCCCTTTATTTTACTGACTGACACATTGGACAAAGGGCTGGGGGCCGTTTTGTCCCAGAAGGTGGAGGGCGAGGTACATCCCCATGCTGTACATCAGCCGTAAACTCTTGATGCATGAAAGTAAGTACAGCACCATCGAAAAAAGTGCCTTGCCATCAAATGGGTGGTCCTCACCCTCCAATACTACCTGCTGGGGTGCCCTTTTACCCTCTGTTCAGACCACGCACCCCTCCAGTGGTTCCACCGCATGAAGGATGCCAATGCGTTGATCACCCGTTGGTATCTTGCCCTCCAGCCATTTATGTTCAAGGTGGTCCACAGGCCGGGGCCGCAGATGGTGGTTGCGGACTTCCTGTCCCGTCCGGGGGGGGTCTGCTTCAGGCTGGATGGCTCCCCTGCCTGAGTCGGGCAGTGGAAGTATGTGGCAATGGGGGCATGGCCAAGCGGCAGTTTGTGAATGGATGGTGGGGTCAGGGAAGGTAAGTGGTTAAGTCATTACACCTGGTGTCAATTAATGTGGGTGTGTGTGTTTGTTGCAGGGATGGAGCATAAACAGAGGGGGAAAGCAGAGAAGAGGTCTCTCTCCTGACCAGAATACATGTGTGTCTGTGAGCAGCACGAGTGAAGCTGAAAAGCTGAAAAAAAGAGAAAAGTTTGCGAGAACTTCAGTTCCCGCCTGCCATGCTTCTGTACTCCACCCACATCAGGGATTTACCACAGTCTATCAACTTTTTTCTCACAGGCTGATCTTGTTCAAGGTCTAACCAATATTCAACTGGCTGTCTTTGTAACTCCTCTGTCTCTCCTATTTCTTTCTCTCTTTCAGGTTCTTCTTCTTATTATTATTCTGTATGCCTTTTGATAAAGCTTATCAACTCTTCTACGTCTCCTATAGCTTTATCAATATTTTCTAGATGCTTTGCTTCCCTGTCTTCCAACTCCTCATTAGCCATTTGTCTCTATCTTCCATTCTCTTCTCCACATCTCTGAGAGCCTCTTTCACTTCTTTGTAACAATCTATTATTGGTCCTTGTCAGCCCTGCGATGACCTGGTGACTAGTCCAGGGTGTACCCCACCTCTCGCCCATAGTCAGCTGGGATAGGCTCCAGCTTGCCTGTGACCCTGTACAGGATAAGCAGCTGTAGATAATGGATGGATGGATATTATTGCTCCTGCAGAACACTCATGTTCTCTCCTTTCCTGCCTTGAAATGTGTTGAGTTCTTTCGATTTGTTCCTCAACTTCCTGCTCCTTTTCCTCTACTTCTGTTTCCCCTGTTATCTGCATACCTCCCTCTACCTTTACCACAGGATACTGTCCTTCTGGGAATTGACTCTCTGAATATGGGGGTGGTGCACTTTCCCTGTTGGGCTGTGTCTTTCTAAATTCCTCAAGGGGTGGGGCACTGTCTTTTTCAAATATCTGTCTAATTTTTTTCTTGATTTTTCTCTTCATCTTTCTTCAGTATTTTTGTAACTTTCTTCACTAATTTCAAGATGTTTTCTCCCTCTTTCTTAAAGAGGTTGAGTATCTCTCTTCATCTCTTTTTTAGCCTTTTCTCACTCTGGTCTTTTGGCTTGTAATTTTTAATCAAAGTGTCCATCTCCTCACACAAACCCACCTCAAATGAGCTATCCATTGAGTTCTCATTTTTTAGTTCACTTGGCCCATTTTTCTGACATCTTTTTAATTCTATCCACAGCTATAGGATTTCTCAAGCAAACCATCTGCAATGGGGTATCAGCCATTTCCACTCCCTGTATTCTCAATTGTTCTCTTGCTTAACGATCAGGTGTGATTGAGTCCTTGTCGGGCAAGATTCTAGCCCTAACCTTCCTCAGTTTCAGGCCTATTTTATGTATCTCTTCCCCAACTCTTGTTCTTTTATCTGTCAGCCAAAAACTCTCCTTAACACTCCAGAAATCTCTACCCCTGGATTACTGGGTGGCATGGTGGTGCAGTGGTTAGCACGGTCACCTCACAGCAAGAAGGTTCGAACCCAGCGGCCGGCAAGGGCCTTTCTGTGTGGAGTTTGCATGTTGTCTGCGTGGGTTTCCTCTGGGTGCTCCGGTTTCCCCCACAATCCAAAGACATGCAGGCTAGGTTACTATGGGTGGCCTTGGGCTGAGGTGCCCTTGAGCGAGGCACCTAACTCCCAACTGCTCCCTGGGTGCTGTTAGCATGGCTGCCCACTGCTCTGGGTATGTGTGTGTGCTCATTGCTCGTGTGCATGTGTGTGTTCACTGCTTCAGATGGGTTAAATGCAGAGAGGAAATTTCACAAGTGTGTGATGAATAAAGTTGTGCTTTCTTTCATTTTTTTCTTTCTTAACTTTTTCCTGTGAATACCTTCACCACCTCGGAATCCCTGTGCCTCCCTTAGGGCTAGATACCTGTTTATGTGATGTATAAATGGGGCTCTTACAAAACCTTACCCACTGTAAATAAAATCTTCTAATGTGCCTTTTAAGTTTTTTACTGTCCAGAGTCTCTCTAACAACGTAACCCAATTAACGTATGGCCACTCCTCACTCACCTCTTGTAAATGTACTATTTCAGTTAAAGCTCTCAGCAGTGTATCTTTCTTCTCTGTTGTCAGAGGAAATCTTCTTCCTAAAATATCTTTGTATTCTAACTCTTGCCAAAAATGTGTTCTTATACCTTGAGTCTTTTTTAAAACCCTTGCTGCCTGTAATTCTTCCATATACACATTCTCTTTTACTTAGTAGTCCATAGTTTTACAAACCTGCAGAGATAAAGAAAAAAATCATTTCCACTGAGGCAAAAAAGGGAGAGAGAAAGAAAAAGAGAGAAATTCAAAGAGTTTCAGAAGGTGGGAGCCTCCACACACACTCACTCTGTCCTGCTTGAGCTCTGATGTCACCTTTGGCCCTTTTCCACTACCCTTTTTCAGCTCACTTCAGCTCGCTTCAGCTCACTTCAGCCCGACACAGCTCGCATTTCGACTACCAAAAAACAGCACGACTCAGCTCGCTTCAGCCCTGCTTAGCCCCTAAAACTTGCACGGTTTTGGAGTGGGGCTGAAGCGAGCCAAAGCGAGCCGAGTGAGGCTGGGGGCGTGAGCAGACACTCCCCTGTGCACTGATTGGTGAGGAGGAGTGTCCTCACATGCCCACACACGCCCCGCGAGCACGCTGGGATCTGTAAACACCGTAAACCTGGAAGAATAATAATTACGAATTACGAGAATTTCTGAAGCCTTATGCGCCTCGCCTCATCTATACGCTCTTGCCAGTATCTGTTGGCGTTGTCGGTGACAACAAGCCACAGAACCAAGACCAGCAACACTAACGACTCCATGTCCATGTTTATTGTTTACTATTCGGGTCGTGAGACTACCGCTTAAAAGATCACTGATGTCACTGTTTGCGCTGCCTAACGACATCACGTGACGTCCACCCACTTTCGCTAACTCCACCCAAAGTGTCCACCCACTTCCAGACAGCACGGTTCAGCGCGGTTGTAGTCGAAATGCAACTCCAACAGCCCCACTCAGCTCGACTCAGCATGGCACGGCTCAGCCCGACTCAGCCGCGTTTGTAGTGGAAAAGTGGCACTTGACAATACTTCACACACACAAAGAGAGCTACAGCACACGCACATGGGGACTGGTGCCTTTTCTTCTCAGACGCACACAAACAATGCAGAGACAATACAATTCAGCACTTTATCTCTTTAGACACACACACCTGTCCATTCAGATCTCTGAAGTGTATAGAGTAGATTTCACAGGTACTATGCGCCAAACACAGGCAATACCTTTTGCAAAACTTTAAACTTTAGAACGATATCCACAGATACACATAAACTGCAGTATTCTTTTCACAACACATTCTCACAATGTGACCTGCTATGCAGCCCTTTATTTATACCAAAATAAAGTGGTATCGCAGGATTTTACGTGCAATCTGTCCTCCTTACGGGCTTTTTCTCATAAACAGCAACTTTTCTGCAACTCCTTCTTAAGACTAGAGATTTTTAGAGAAAATCTGCCAGTAGAAAATATCTCATTGTCTCTAGCCACTTTATCCTGTTCTACAGGGTCGCAGGCAAGCTGGAGCCTATCCCAGCTGACTACGGGCGAAAGGCGGGGTATACCCTAGACAAGTCGCCAGGTCATCACAGGGCTGACACATAGATACAGACAACCATTCACACTTACACCTACGGTCAATTTAGAGTCACCAGTTAACCTAACCTGCATGTCTTTGGACTGTGGGGGAAACCGGAGCACCCGGAGGAAACCCACGCAGACAACATGCAAACTCCACACAGAAAGGCCCTCGTTGGCCACGGGGCTCGAACCCGGACCTTCTTGCTGTGAGGCGACAGCGCTAACAACTACACCACCGTGTCGCCCCAGTAGAAAATATCTCAAAATAAAACACATAACAACCACTAAAGCCAAAACTGATGCCAACTTCCCCTTCAATCTCAGAATTACTGTGTTTAACAAAAATGTTTCCACTTTTACTAAGTTGTTCAAATTTGGAGAATTTAGTTCTCTTTCCACCAGACTTAGAGCCAAAACCACAACTGCGCAAACTTCCATCCATCCATTATCTGTAGCTGCTTATCCTGTACAGGGTCACAGGCAAGCTGGAGCCTATCCCAGCTAACTATGAGCAAGAGGCGGGGTACCGGACCCGGCACCGTGGGGGGGCAAAAGGGGGCGTCACCCCCTCGTGGCTACAGCCCCGCCCCCTCAACGGAGACTCAGATCACTTAATTGTTTTCTTATGAAAATATAATGTATTATAGACGTATTAATAATTTGCATTTTCAAATACAAAATATTAAGTGGTTGCGCATTGCACAAAAATACATTTCACATAAATCACTACTAAAACTGGCATGGTAGAACAAATCTGATTGGTTGTTATGACACAAGTGCACTGTCTCTGCAATATCCTGTAATATGCAGTCAAGTTTACGGGAGTAGTCTTTCCCCCACCGAATTAAATGAATTCAATCACAATATTGTGAATCCATTTTCTTTCTTTGTAGGCTAAGTTTATCTCCGTTTATGTTGGTGTATGTGTTCATATATGGTCCGCTTTGTGCACAAATAGCGTAAGAATATGTGTCGTTGACGTCGCCCCTCATGCAGCGGGGGTGAAAATTCATCACTTCAGAGTGTTTTGTCCCCTACACACCTAAACTGGGATCACGGATTAAGTGGTTAGCGTTGACTCGGTGCGAGTCAGGAAGGCTATTACTGGTGCAGCCGCAAGGTCTGTTGATTTTTTTAAATTATGATTTTGGCCGCCGAGCCAAGTACCTTAGACTTGCATTGACGTTTTGTTTTCATGCCGCGGAGCTATTTGTATGTATTTTAAATTTAAAGGACTTGCCTGTAGGTTTGTGTGTGTTGTTTTTTGTTTGGCATCTTTCCGGTTGTAATGCGTGTCTGTGAGAAAATTGGAGGGGAGGGTTAACAGGTGGGCACGGGAGTTGATAAAGCGCAACTGCCCTGGTAATATGTCATGATTTTCCCGTACTAAAGCAACCTTCGGGGCCGTGGTTTTGTGGTTGGCGCAGTTAATTGTTTGAAACACGTTGTCAGACCGCTATCACTACTACACACTATAAGAAAAATATTTGCCCCCTTGCGATTTCTAATTGCCCCCTTAGTAAACTGTTCCTGGCGCCGGGCCTGCGGGGTACACCCTGGACAAGTCGCCAGGTCATCGCAGGGCTAACACAGAGAGACAAACAACCATTCACATTCACAACTATGGTCACTTTAGGGTCACCAGTTAACCTAACCTGCATGTCTTTGGACTGTGGGGGAACCAGAGCACTCGGAGGAATCCCACGCAGACAACATGCAAACTCCACACAGAAAGGCTGTTGTCGGCCACTGGTCTCAAACCCAGAACATTCTTGCTGTGAGGCAACAGTGCTAACCACTCCACCACCATGCCGCCCCTGCACAAAGTATATAAATCAAATTAGTAGCAAAAAATTGCTCACCTTTTTGTTGCAGCCACTGTTTGTGCAGTGCAGTTCAGACACCCAAGTGCAGTCAGGCAAGAGGCTTCTTCCAAATCACATCGGGGTCACCAAATAATATGTCCTGGAAACTCTCCCAAGCAAAAATAATTCAAAGAGGTTGCAGAAAAGTTTAGACTTGTTAAATAAACTAACAAAACCCCAGTCTGCAGAGTGATCTGACTCCAAGTCACAAATCATCCAATTTTTATAGTGTTTTGGCATAAATCTTAATAAGTATAATGAATTCTGATTGGTTCACACATCTCAACATTCAAGACCTTGTTTCCACCAATATTTTCAGTGTGGCATTGATGTCATGCATTTAAAAAAAAAAAAAGGTACTCCCAGGTCTCACTCCACCAATATTTCCAAGGCCATACTGCACTATCCAAGGATTCATCCCAGTCTCGCTTTCTCAATATTTCCAAGGTCATACTGCACTATCTTAATACAAGGATACATTCTAGTCTCACTCTCCCAATATTTCCAAGAGCGAACTAAAAAAAATATTAATCTAAACAAGGCTTTATTCTGGTTTGAAGTTATTCTGGCTGAACACATGTTTCAAGGTTCTATAACAATATAATGCTTTGACCAATTTATTTGTAATTTCTTTTTAAGTAAAATCAACTTCATTAACTTTTTACTGAAAATCAACATGACTGGCTCTGAATCAAAATACAATCATTATGAAACAAATTATTGCTTGTGTGATTCCATCAAGGTATGTGTGCGTGGTTACATATATGTGTGATTACATTAAGGGTTATATCAAGGTATGTGTGTGTGGTTACATATATGCATATAAAATCACCACACTGGCACCAACAGCCATGCTGCAGTGAAAGTCACGGAGATCACAGTTTTTCACGTTCTGATATTTGAAGTGAACACTGACTGAAGCTCTTGATTGGTATCTGCATTATTTTATGCATTGTGCTGCTGTCAAGGGATTGGCTGATTAGAAAACTACATAAAACAACACGTGGATAATAAAAAAAAAAATCCTAAATTCCTAATAAAGTGGCTGGTGAGTGTATATGCAAATGTTTTAGTTCAGTACAAGGAGTTCACTCACAAATAAACAAGAGATTTTTAATGGAGTTGATTAGTATGCAGCAGCTAAGTAACATTGTCATATTCATCTTTTTGTGTTTTGGAAGGACGTCCTACTGACCCTGCAAGAGAAGTTGTCCATTAAAAGTATTGAGCATTTTTCACTGATGTTGGAACAGAAAATGGAAAATTCTAACACAAAGCTGGTGCTCCTGCATGAGCAAGACATGCTAAGTCGGGTATGCCTTCAATGTTAAATTTGAACTATAAAATTGTTGAGATAGAATACCTGCAAAGTAAAAAATAATAATAGATAGATAGATAGATAGATAGATAGATAGATAGATAGATAGATAGATAGATAGATAGATAGATAGATAATGTAAATAAATAATGTGTTACTTAATAATTATTCCACGTAATCAAGTCATACATGAGCTGATAGCCGATGAAGCACATAGTGCCAGGTTGGCTATAAGCTATGTACGACAAGACTGAGTGGAATAACTGTTTTATTCTATCCACATTCACTGGATTTTGAGAAACAGAGCGTTTTTAATTTGTATTTTTTGCAAAGTCGCTAAATAAAATCTTTATAAAAACATCCAACAAAATCATTCCTGCTTAGAATGTAAAAAAAACTGGCAAAATGACAGTAGCAGTTTAAAAAATGTGATGATAATAATTGTTGAAAAAAGATACATTCTTTCTTTCATTCCATATTTGTTTTGCCTTTTTGTATTTTTGGGGGTTTTGTTTTCCAGTAGAGTCTTAATTTCGTCCTCGGTTGGTTCAGCAACACACTCCGCCATTTTATTTTTCTCTCTTCATGGTACATCAGCTGACAGCCTAGTAGTAGAGTAGCCAATCAGAGTGCGTGATTGCTCATATCCAGTGAATGTGAATAGAACAAAAAGGATTATCACAACATGGAAAGTGTGTTTCAGTACCTTCAGAACTGCATCCCAAACCACATCCTACCATGCTGTAATAGTATTCGACATTCTCTATTTTGATATTAAATTGCTCAGGACATAACCACAGAAAGCAATTATTTTGAATACTAAACACCTGGCAAGAAAGCTAATACCATTTCAGAAAATCTCTTAAATTTTTAGCACTGTCTAATAAATCATTTAAAAATATATACTAGTGCATTTCAAACAATTAGAATATTGTCATTTTTTTTGTAATTTAATTCAAAGAGGTAAACTTTCATATATTCTATATTCATTAAATGTAAAGTGAATTATTTCAGTCCTTTTTTGTTTTAGTTGTGATGATTATGGCTTATAGCTCATGAAAATCAGCTATCCAGTATCTCAAATTATTAGAATATTTCCTAAGATCAATTTAAAAAAGGATTTACAATACAGAAGTGTCCAACTTCTGAAAAGTATGTTCATTCATACACTCAATACTGGGTTGGGGCTCCTTTACCATGAATTACTGCATCAATGGGGCATGGCATGGAGGCGATGAGCCTGTGGCACTGCTGAGGTGCTATTGAAGCCCAAGTTGCTTTGATAGTGGCCTTCAGCTCATCTGTATTTTTGGGTTGGGTGTTTCTCATCTTCCTCTTGACAATAGTCCATAGATTCTCTCTGGGATTCAGGTCAGGTGAGTTGGCTGGCCAGTCAAGCACAGTAATTTCATGGTCAGCAAACCATTTGGTAGTAGTTTTGGCACTGTGGGCAGGTGCTATATCCTGCTGGAAAAGGAAATCGGCACCTCCGTTAAGCTTGTCAGCAGATGGAAGCATGAAGTGCTTTAAAATCTCCTGGTAGACAGCTGTGTTGACTTTGGACTTGATAAAACACAGTGGACTAACACCAGCAGATGACATGGCACCCCAAATCATCGTAGACTGAGGAAGCTTCACACTGGACTTCAAACACCATAGATCATTCTTCCTCCAAACTCTAGGACCTTGATTTCCAAATGAAATGCAAAATTTACTTTCATCAGAAAAGAGGACTTTGGATCAATGAGCAGCAGTCCAGTTCTTTCTCTCCTTAGCCTAGGTAAGACGCTTCTGATGCTGTCTCTGGTTCAGGAGTGGCTTGATATTAGGATTAGGAACGCGACAATTGTAGCCCCTTTCCTGAAGACTTCTGTGCATGTTAGCTCTTGATTCATTGACGCCAGCCTCAGTCCACTCCTTGTGAAGCTCTCCCAAGTTCTTGAATCGACTTTTCTTGAAAATTCTCTCAAGGCCACTGTCATCCCTGTTGCTTGTGCACCTTTTCCAGCCAGATTTTTCAGGAGTGACCATCTGTGGCTTACCTTCCTTGTGGAGGGTGTTGATTGTTTTCTGGACAACTGTCAAGTCATCAGTCTTGTCCATGATTGTGGTTGCGTGTTCTGAACTAGACCAAGAGATACACGGTATTTATACTGTTTTACTTAACTTCTAAATGAAATACTCTAATATTTTAAGATTTTTTTGCACTGTAGGCCATAATGATCAAAATTGAAATAGAAAAATGCTTGAAGGATTTTAGTTTATGTGTAATGAGTTTTGAACAGTGTTTCTCAACCACTGGGTTGTGGCCCATTAGTGGTCTGCAAAGTGCCATCTAGTGGCCCACAATTTTTTTTTTCAAGTTGAAGCTAAGTTTTAGTAGGGTACAGTTGCTGGGTTGCATCTGACATCACATCTGCCTCAGTAGACATGTTAGACATGATGTAGTGGTCAGCTGAGCTCACTGTTCACAAAGCATTACTATCACTGGACGCCTTCCTAGTCATTAAGCTAGCCCTAAGCTTGCATTGTTTTCAGCTATTTGAATCAAACAAACTGGGAAACTGATAAAAGTTTCTTCTGGGTTCCCTGTGAAATGATAAAAAGGGTGAAAGAGCAAAGGATTTTACCAAAAGACGACAAGCTCTTGAACATTTCACTGCGATGGAAGGGAGCAGAATCGAAGAATGCTCAAGTTTGCAGTGATTACTTTGTGAAAGGTTTGTAAATTCCTCCGATTTATTTCGTTTTGGATTCACAAATCAATTTTCTTGACAGTTATTTTGTGATGTTTTGAAGTTCAGGAAATGCTTAAGTCATCAGATGTGTTTTTATTTACTGTTTGATCATGGTTGGCATATTGTAAACTATCAAGTATATAATACACATAATACCCGTCTTTAAAAGGGTTTCTGTGGATCTTTGTGAATGATTTACCTGGAAGAGAAGAGCAGGGAGGATTGAGAATCGAGCGGCTGTTGTTTGTTTACACCCAACACTAAAACTTGTAACGTCCTCGCAACCATCTGCGTACAAAAAGCCCATAAATTCCTACTTACCCGGGCATAAACGATACAGGATTTATCTTGTAGTGTCTTGAGCCCCAGATCTTTAACCCAGCCACATATAAAAAGTTTTACTCCTCCATGCATTTCCAGGTTTTCATCTGTATGTCCGTGTAGAATGATGTCTGCAGCACCAGATAGTTTGAGATATCAGGGAACTCAACAGATCAATAATTTTCCAACTCCTAGGAAAAATCCTTCTTTGTTAACATGTAAGGATCTATCCAGTTGAGTGGTTTCTATATCCATTTCTTTTGAGTGTACATCTTGGTTTTAATAACTTGCTTGTGTGCTGTACACAAACATGGAAATAAGTTCTTGTGTTAATCAACCAGACTCCACTTTTGGATCATTAATCCCTTTTGACTGAGCATGCCCTGCATGCATGGCTTTTTGTTGGCTTCTGGCACATCCATACAGTTTTAAATACAATACCTACAATTAAAAACAGTTTGTTTTTATTGCATTTATTTAATTCCTGGGCTCCCATCTGTAACAGGGAGTGATGTTGCATTTCATTAATACACTTTACAATAGATTATTACATTCTAATAGAATAGATGAGCCAAAATAATTGGGGATCTTTTTTAATGGGTCTTTTTTTAATAGTTTAAAGGTTGAGAACCTCTGGTCTAGAATATATTAAATTTTCACTTTCTTAAATAATTGATGGAAAATATTGAATTTTTCACAACATTCTAATTGTTTGAGATACACTAGTAATATTACAGTGCTATAAAATTATTGTTTTCCTCCCCAAAATAATGTTTATTGATTTCAAAAATATTATGGTTATTAACTGCATATCACAAATTCAGTATCATCTGTTAGACTACAACAATTATTATTGTGTTAAGATTCAAATGATATCTGTATTTGTTGTCAAAACAGTTTTGGGGGAAAAATCTTTGTGTGTATATAATATTGTTGTTCCAGGTGACTCAACAACCTGGCTCGCACAAGATGAGGTGTTTATTTCGCATTGCTTTTGTACCAAGAGATCCAGTGGATCTTCTCCGTCGTGACCCTGTGACCTTTGAGTATCTTTATGTGCAGGTAACTGCAAGGAATGTGAGGAATTATAATCCATAGTCTGGCAGACAGTTTGTAAAAACTAGAATTGGAACATTGATATAAGATTACAAACTAAGAGGTAAAGGACTTGTCAAACAAGGTACAAGTGTTTTTTTTTATTAATTACTGTAAATATTGCAGTTAAAAGATAACATTGGATTGAGGAGCTACAAACTCTGAATATACAAGGAGGTCAAAGGCAGGGCAAGGCACTGGGGGATCAGGGGTGAGGCAGAGGCTTGGAAAGTCAAGTTCCAAGTTTATTTTTATAGCACTTTTACATTGTCGCAAAGCAGCTTTGTTTGTGCAGGAAGTTTGTGCAGAGGTCTGAAAGTTTGGTATGGGAGTCTCAGAGGAGGTTGTAGATGGAGCAAAGATCAGTTAGATTGTAAGTAAAGCAGGGGTCTGGGTGATCCAGAATGTGGAAGAGGTTGGAGGCTGAGCAGAGATCTGGGAAATTTGGTACAGGGATCTGGGAGGTTGTTACAGGGGTCTGAGAGGTTGGAGGTGAAATGGGGTCTGGGAGATTGGTTCAGGGATCTGAGAGGTTAAAGGTGAAGCAGGGTTCTGGGAGGTTGCTTCAGGGGTCTGAGAGGTTGGAGGTGAAGTGGGGGTCTGGGAGGTTGCTTCAGGGATCTGAGAGGTTAGAAGTGAAGCTTGGGTCTGGGAGGTTGGTTCAAGGGTCTGGGAGGCTGGAGATGGAGCACAGATCTGGGTGGTTCATACGGTACAGGGGTGTAAGAGGTTGGAGGGGGAGCATGGGTCTAAGAGTTTGTTAAAATAAAATTCCATTTTGTCTCTGCTTTTCTCTCTTTCTCTCTTTCTTTCTCTCTCTGTCTCTTTCAGAGCTGTAAAGATGTTGTTCTGGAGCGTTTTGGTTCAGAGCTAAAATATGACACAGCTCTTCGTCTTGCCGCTCTTCAGATGTACATCCTCACGATCAGCACCAAACAAACTCAGAAAGTCTCCTTCAAATACATTGAGTAAGTGATGTAAAACACTTGTTTGCATATCTATTTGCCCCTTTTTGCAATACCCATTGTTAATCTGTCTGTCCATCCATAAGTTGAAGTCAGTTCCAAATGTACAGGGATGAAAGTCTTCCGGATTTACCCAGAAATCCGGATATTTGACAAAACTCTTGAAAATCTCTGGTTTTCCAAATGGAGAAATTTATTTTTCGGATTTTTCACGTTCCTAGACGCAGCGTAATACTTCGCATCATCCTTGCATGGGCGCAGTCCTTAAATAGCCCAAACATAGTTCATTGATTAAAGACAGGTGTTCTTTGTTAACGGCGTGCGTGCCGGAACTCGTTAGGCGCGCCTTCAGGTGCACATGCTAAGGCGCGCAGGACTGACACCATTCTGCGCAAGCGCAACACAATCGCACTAGAGAGCATGTTCAAGCTGCCAGTGTAGCTGCAGTCTTTTTAGTTGCAAATTACAATTATTTCCTCGTGTTAATAATTCGCCATGTCAAAACAAGCGAAACTTTCCTCCTTCTTTTGACGTGAAGAGAGGTAAGCAATTTATTATATATATTTTTTCCATCAAAGTTGCATTTTGTGGTTTCGAAGCTAAGTTTTAGTGCCGTTTCTAGAACACAACATCAAGCAAATGTGGAAGAAATAGCAATAATGGAAGAGCCGGTTTCTAAGCTACCTAAAACTAGCCATGGTAATTATTTTTTGTTACATAATGAACTCAGGCTGCCAGTCGGTGTGTGACCCCCCCCCCCTTGAAAAATCCTAGCTACGCCCCTGATTTACGTGAGAAATTTGGTATTCATTGGTGTGTTTAAATTTACAGACAATACAAACTAATGTAAACAATTGGCTTCAACTCGCATAAATATGAATTGGAAATTTTTAGTTCATTTTAGCTTATGCAAACGCACAACTCTACTAAAAGATTGATAAACGAGGCTCAATGTCCCCAACATTGAAACCTGAAAGCTTTAGAAACTCTAATAGACCTTTACTTTTTAACAGTACTGTTTTGGAATTTTGCTGAGTTTACCTTCAACTGTCTGATTTTTTTCAAAGCAATTAACTGTGTAGCCAAGAAATTCACCGCGTTTTCTAAATGCACTCCTGAAAATTACTCATTAACTAGGGGAATTAAATATGATATTTTTGACATGTTAATCATTAATGTACATGAAAGAAAAAGGCTTAAAAGTTATAACTTGTTTTAGTGAAAATAAGTACTAAAATGCACTAGAATACAGGGTTTTGCGTGTTATGTTATTAAAATATTTTCGGGGGACTTTGCCCCCCCATCTTAGTTTGACTCTCAAAAGCTCAGGGTTTTTTTCTTTGCTCCACTTTCATCTCTAAAATGTATTAATTCAATGCTGTAATTGATATAAACGAAACAAGTAACAGATACCAGTACCTTATAATGCAAGCTTTTTAAAGACCCTGAAGTCATGAAACAATATTCTGCTTATTACTAGTTCCGGCTAGGATTTACTCTGCAAACTTTCACAGCCATCTGTGTGCCTGGCCAAAGAACTACTGAGTTTGAAAGGGAATTTGTGGTGCCAGATACCAAATAGGTGAACCCCCTATTGGCATCATTTATGTGAGCCACAGGAGCAGAGTGTGAAAAAAAGGTGAATGGGTAACCCAGTAGGTATTATTGGAAGGTAGGACCACCACCCCCCAACCTCCATGACATCACCAAACACTCCTTTTCAGTGGTTCTATACACAAACAGCTTCTGACATGGGTACAGCACCGGTGACCTCTCCCCCTCCATCGCCTAGGAAAAACAACCCTTAGGCTGGGTTCCACCGTGACAGTCTGCAACATAAAGAGACAAATCAAGAAAAATGCAATAGAATTACCCTAGGGAGAATGGTCTCAACATGATATAAAGCTCAACTCAGGGTGGTGATGGTATTCATACAGTTTGGCACAAACCTATGATAATAACCAGCCAGCGACAGGAACTCTTTTCTGCAGCTTTTAATTACTGTAGTATTGTCAGTTTGGGGTTGCATTTGACCTTGAACCATGTAGAAGCCAAGCTGGTGTACTTTAACCCATCCAGTTGCACAATTCTAGGGTTTGCTGTGCATTCTGCCCATCTTCAAGACAGCTTTCAGGTGCTGCATGTGGTGAGACAGGCAGTGGCATAGGTGCCATGAGGGTTGGTCAGTCCTGAAGTCCTGAACAAATCAAAATGTCACAGCAGTCTGGAAAATCTACCAGTAAGCCCTTAGTTATCTTCAGTGTTTGACCACTCACTTGAGCAGTTATTCAATGTTTGGCATTGGACATTTTGCAAATTTGGACATAGCACTGCCCTTCTCTTTAGTCCACACAGAACAAAACTATCCTATCTACCTTGAGGACAAGTATCTGGGGACAGATCCATTCACTTTGGGACTCGTCAAGTTGTTGTGGATCACTTTCAGGGTTTTCATTAGTAACCGTTTGCCGATCGAAAGCATCAGTTGTAATGACGTCTGAATCGGTTGTTTTTCAGCCAAATGCAATTTTCCCATAATTGTTCGAACTTTCTCGTCGGACTTATTTGATAAGGAACACCGTTACTTGCGCGCCGTTTGGTTGCTGAGGCTGTGTACATGTGACTAGATAAAAGGTAGGAACTGATTGGCTAATCCTTCTTATATCGTCCAATCATTTAGCGCATATTAAATTATAGCATATCACGTGGTTCCCACATGGTAAGATGGCGACCCTATCCTGTATGGTATAGCTTGATGGTGACCGCGAAAAAACTAAAGCGAACGCTGTTCGATTTTGGCTTTGCAGAAAAAACTGGCAAGTCTTTCGGAAAATGTCAAGTCAAGTTTATTTGTATAGCGCTTTTAACAATAAACATTGTCGCAAAGCAGCTTTACAGAATTTGAACGACTTAAAACATGAGCTAATTTTGTCCCTAATCTATCCCCAATGAGCAAGCCTGTGGCGACGGTGGCAAGGAAAAACTCCCTCAGACGACATGAGGAAGAAACCTCGAGATGAACCAGATTCAAAAGGGAACCCATCCTCATTTGGGCAACAACAGACAGCATGACTATAACATTAACAGTTTTAACATGAAGACAGTTTCGTTGATGTTATAACTCTTCATTGATGGAAACTTGAGTGCAAAACTGTTCATGACAACTGCAGTCCTAAAGTTAGCAAGTCAACTGTAGTCCTCAGCCATAAAAGCGTTACTGTAAGAGTCCAGAGCGTCCTCCAGGTGTAACCCTCAACTGTCCTCATGGGGCCGTCCTTCACAGGAGCGATGCGATAAAACTCCGACCAGACACAGGGCACCAGGATGGATCAAGCAGGTCCGAGGGGCAGAAGAGGCCAGCATCTCAATCCCAGGACCAACATGTAACTCAGAGGGACAGATGGGGGGGGGGAGAGAAAGAAAGAGAGAGAAAACACAGGTTGTGAGGTATGCCCTAAAAATGACACAAGTATTAAATCTGTGTGGGAGGCTTGCAGAGATGAGAGTCTTGATATCAGGTATAATACACAACAATGGCATGTTAATATGGTTAAAAAATATCATGACCTGCTCTGGCTGGATGCTTGATTGGGTGATGGGAGCACACTCCTCAGCAATGATGAGATGCAGATGGGACCCTTAGGGCTGGCCAAGACAATTCAGTTACATTTCACCGGGTCTGGGACATGCGACAGAATGGCTGACGTCCGATTCCCTGCAGGCTACGATAGCCAGTTGAGGTCTCCACCCTCTCCACCAAAAGATTTCCTGTTAACTCCATGTAACTCAGAGGGACAGATTTGGGGGGGAGAAAATGCAGGTTGTTAGGTATGCCCAATGTCACCTGAATAAGTAGGAACAGTATACATATTGCACTGAGTATAAGCAGGGACTCCGGCAACTAACTACTGTATGACAGCATAACTAAAAGGGGAGAGCCAGAAGGTAACACAGGCATGAAGGAGCCCCGGGACATAAAGCAGCCAGCCACTACACCGTCAACAAACTTGAGTGAGCAAGCGAGTGGGGACTGACAGCATCCATACATCCCAGTTTACCAAAACACTCTATGTCTGAGGACCCTCTAGATCTACACCTTTACCTCATAAACACCATTAACAAAAGGCTTGACTAAACAGATATGTTTTCGGCCTAGACTTAAATGCTGAGACTGTGTCTGATTCCCGAACATTACTTGGAAGGCTGCTCCATAACTGTGGAGCTTTGTAAGAAAAGGCTCTGCCCCCTGATGTAGCCTTCACTATACGAGGTACCAGCAGATAGCCTGCACCTTTTGATCTAAGTAGGTGTGGCGGGTCATAGAGGAGCAGATGTTCACTCAGGTACTGTGGTGCGAGACCATTTAGTGCTTTAAAGGTCAAGAGTAGTATTTTATAATCAATACGAAATTTGATTGGGAGCCAATGCAGTGTGGATAAGACAGGCATGATGTGGTCATATTTTCTAGTTCTAGTAAGGACTCTTGCTGCTGCATTTTGAACTAACTGGAGCTTGTTTATGCACTTATTGGAACATCCAGACAGTAAGGCATTACAATAATCCAACCTGGAGGTAATGAAAGCATGGACTAGTTTTTCCGCGTCATGTAATGACATTAAATTTCTTATCTTTGCAATATTTCTGAGATGAAAGAAAGCTATCCGGGTGATGTTATCAATGTGAGTTTCGAATGAAAGACTGGCGTCAATAATCACTCCAAGGTCTTTTACTGCTGCACGTGAAGAAACAGAAAGGCCATCCAGAGTCACTGTGTAATCAGAAAACTTACTTCTAGCTGTATGTGGTCCTAGTACAAGTACTTCAGTCTTGTCAGAGTTAAGCAGAAGGAAATTAATAAGCATCCAGTGTCCAATGTCCTTAACACATTCCTCAATTCTATAAAGCTGGTGTCTCTCATCAGGTTTTGCAGAGACATACAACTGTGTGTCATCAGCATAACAGTGGAAACTAATACAATGTTTACGAATAATATCACCCAGAGGTAACACATATAGAGAAAAAAGCAGTGGACCCAAGACAGAACCTTGTGGAACACCAAACTTTACCTCAGTACGTCTAGAAATATCACCATTTATATCAACATACTGATAACGATCAGTTAAATAAGACCTGAGCCAGGAGAGGGCCGTTCCCTTAACTCGCACAACATTTTCTAGTCTATCCAGAAGAATGGAATGATCAATGGTATCAAATGCTGCACTAAGGTCAAGCAACACAAGTAGCGAGATACAGCCCTGATCAGACGGCAACAGTAGGTCGTTTACTACTTTAATCAGTGCTGTCTCTGTGCTATGATGAGGTCTAAATCCTGACTGATACATTTCATGGATGTTATTCCTATGTAAATATGAGCATAACTGTTATGCCACAGCTTTTTCAAGGATCTTGGAGATAAAGGGGAGGTTTGATATTGGCTGATAATTGGACAGCTGACAGGGATCAAGGTCAGGTTTTTTAATCAGGGGTTTGATAACTGCTAGTTTAAAGGAGTTAGGTACGTAGCCAATCGTAAGAGAAGAATTTATTATTTTTAGAAGCGGTTCAATTACTTCAGGTATTATCTGTTTGAATAGACGTGTAGGTAAGGGATCTAGTACGCAAGTTGAGGCTTTTGATGCAGAGATTAATGAAAGTAATTCAGTTTCTTTAAGGGGAGTAAAACATTCTAACTGATGATCTGATACAGTTCTATAGTTAACTACAAGGTCACTTTCATTGTCTGACCTTAAATTAGTAGTTTGAATTTTTTGTCGGATATTCTCAATTTTGTCATTAAAAAAATTCATGAAGTCGTTGCTACTACATACTGCAGGTGTGCATGTGTCTATAGTGGACTTATTCCTGGTTAATTTTGCTACAGTATTAAATAGGAATCTAGGATTATTTGTGTTATCTTCTCTTAGGGAGGAGAGATATGTTGATCTCGCAGCACTAAGAGCTTTTCTATACTTCAGGAAGCTCTCCTTCCACGCTAATTTGAACACTACCAATTTTGTTTCACGCCATTTACGTTCCAGTTTTCGAGTGGTCTGTTTTAATGTGCGAGTGTCATCATTATACCAGGGTGCTAATTTTTTGTCTCTGACCATTTTCCTTTTTAGAGGAGCTACATTATCTAAGGTCTGACAGAATGTTGACTCTAAGCATTCAGTTGCCTGATCAAGTTTTGCAGGGGCTGACAGTGACCCAATCAAAGTTGATAACTCTGGGAGATCATTTATAAAGCTCTGTGCGGTAGTTGATGTAAATGTACGTTTAATACAGTAGCGTGGTGAGGTGCATATATTATTACTCAGACATAGTTTGAATGAGATGAGATAATGATCTGAGATAACTTCAGACTGTGGAAGTATGACTATATTGTCTATGTTTAATCTGAATGTTAGTATTAGATCAAGTGTGTGACCACCATTATGGGTCAGTCCTATGACATTCTGATTAATCCCTACTGAATCTAAGATGGACACAAATGCTGTTTTTAAAGGGTCTTCTGGGTTATCAAAGTGAATATTAAAATCTCCGACAACTAAAGCTTTGTCTAAGGAAATAACCAGATCTGAGATAAAATCTGCAAATTCAGAAAGAAACTCAGAATATGGCCCCGGGGGCCTGTAAATAATAAGCAATGGAATTAACTGGGTAGACTTATTTTTCGAGGCTACATACATTATATGAGTATGAAGAACTTCAAATGTATTAAATTTATAACCAGGTTTTTGTGTTACACCTAGATAATCATTATAAATAACCGCAACGCCTCCTCCTCTGCCAGTTTGACGAGGCTGGTGTATATAACTGTATCCAGGAGGACTCGCTTCATTTAATGTTATATATTCATTTGGCTTAATCCATGTTTCAGTTAAACAAAGTACATTAAACTCCTGATCAGTAATGAGTTTATTAACCATTAGCGCTTTAGATGTAAGCGATCTAATATTTAATAGCCCCACCTTTAGATCAAAGGTGCTGGCAGCAGCTGTACAGTCAGTATGATCTAATTTTATATTGATTAGGTTACTGGAACAAACTCTCTGAAAATTTCTACCTTTTTGTTGAGCTCGGGGAACAGACACAGTCTCGATGTAGTGGACCCTGAGTGACGACTCTGTGCAGCTAGCAGACAATCAGTTTAGCCTGTTCGTCTGCTCCCTGGCCTTGGCTCTGGATTGTCAGAAATTAACTAGGCCTGTTCTGAGACTATGACCTATGCTGCAGGAAATGAGAGCAGCACCTTCCCAAGTGGGATGGATACCGTCCCGCCCTAACAGGCCAGCAGTGCCCTCAAAATTAGTCCAATTATCTATAAAGCCCACACTGTTTTCAGAGCACCACCTGGACAGCCAGCAGTTCAGCGACCATAACCTGCTGTAAGCTACATCGCCACGCCGCATTGGGATGGGGCCAGAGCATACTACAGCATCGGACATCTCATCTCATCTCATCTCATTATCTCTAGCCGCTTTATCCTTCTACAGGGTCGCAGGCAAGCTGGAGCCTATCCCAGCTGACTACGGGCGAAAGGCGGGGTACACCCTGGACAAGTCGTCAGGTCATCACAGGGCTGACACATAGACACAGACAACCATTCACACTCACATTCACACCTACGGTCAATTTAGAGTCACCAGTTAACCTAACCTGCATGTCTTTGGATTGTGGGGGAAAACGGAGCACCCGGAGGAAACCCACGCGGACACGGGGAGAACATGCAAACTCCGCACAGAAAGGCCCTCGCCGGCCACGGGGCTCGAACCCGGACCTTCTTGCTGTGAGGCGACAGCGCTAACCACTACACCACCGTGCCGCCCCAGCATCGGACATCGCCTTCGCTAATTTAAACACCTCTACAAAGTTACTCTTAGTAACCTCAGACTGACGAAGGCGTATATCATTAGCTCCTGCATGGATAACTATCTTTGAGAACCTGTGCTTGCCTAGGACCCTAAGATTGCCTGCTATGTCCGGCACCCTGGCTCCCGGTATACACCTGACTAAAGCTGCTGGTGCCCCTAAAGGCTGAGCTAATTTCACGTGCCGTATGATAGAGTCCCCTATAACCAGAGCTCTTTCAGGTTTCTCAGTGGGTGCATCACTAAGGAGAGCAAACCTGTTCGGCATGTGACGCGGAGAGGAGTGGTGCTCCCGTGGGTGAGCCTCAGCGGTAGCTTTGGCTCTACGCTTATGCTGCCGAGTCGTCACCCATTCGCCCCGCTATAAGGGCTCTAATGCCGGAGTTGGGGGATTACTAACTCCACCTAGGGCATCCAGACTTTCCCCTACAGAAACTACACTGTTCTCACGCTCACTAACCTTCTCTAAAGCCTGGACACGTGCTTCTAGCACTGTAATCTTCTCCGTCAGAGAGCTAACTAATCTGCACTTATCACAAATAAAGCTAATAAAGCTATCACTAGCGACGGAGGAAGAATGACTAAACATCCTGCACTCAGCACACTGAACAGGCTGAAAGTGTGCCATGATGAAAAGATTCATGTACCTTAATCAAAGATCTGTTTATATTAAAGCAGATCTGATGTGGATGGCCTCTGCTTGTGGTCCTTACACAGGAGGAGAGAAAAAGAAAGCTTTTTTCTTGCAGTGCCCAGCAGTGTTCTCCCCGGGCGCTTTTAAAGTGGCGCACCGCCACCCTTCCCTTGGCCAAAAAAAAAAGTAACTTCATCAGGATATACCAAATAAATCATAAAGTATTCGCTTTATTATAATTTTTTAACTATTTAACACGCAGAAGACCATTAAACGAATGCATGCGGGGCTACCTGAAGTGGCCAAAATAACTAGCCAGCAGCTAAAAAACTCTGCAGGTGTTTGTAGTGTTATTGTGCAACGGTTATGCTTATCTATCGTCTTTTCTGACCATACACAGTTACAGTAATCATATAACAGCACACACACACACACACACACACACACACACACACACATTAGTTAAGTTCACGTCTTTTATTTTATGTATCTGTGATCATGTAGGCGAGAGCTGCATTTTCCCGCTGCTTCTGTGTTTGTTTACTGCAGGACTTCCGGGTTCCTCGTTCAAAGGACCCGAACTACGGAGGTCGGGGTGGCTTTGTAGTGCCAGTCTCGGGCACGCGCACCAGCTCATGCATTGATTGGAGTGGTTTCACCCAATTAACATTATGTGTATTGTAAAAAATATATGCATTTATTGTAATTGGGTATTTTGTTTATGCATGGAAGTTCATTTATTTTTCACACACAGGAAAAAAATATAGTTAATTCAGGGATGCGCAACAGGCGCATCAGTCTCAACTGAAATGTCGAGTCTCACATTGACAATAAAGATGTACAGTAAGAATGTGTTAATTTTTTGTAAAATGATTTTAACAATGATTTAGCATTTCCTATCCATTTATTCGCCAGTTTCACTGTCAAAAATGCCCAAAGTCCGTCAGCTTCAGGGTGATGAAGTCCCCCTGGCCCCCCACTGGGGCCCCGCCCCCTTCGCCACCTTTTATTTTTGAAAAGTGGAGAACCCTGCCCAGTTTACATTTTAAAAGTTATTGCTATTTTGCATGTTTGTCGTTATACATTCAATTTCTTGATTTTGCAAGCGTTCGTGTTATGTTCTAATTTCCCAAATCTTGATTGGGCTATTTGTGGCATATGAACTGTAATTGCCATGAGACCCAGGAATGACTGTTGAATTTTTATTTCAGATGGACCATGGAGAGCTAACAATTGGCTGTTAGAAATTGTGAAATTCGTTTTTGGCCGGGCCCCCCCCCCAGTCCCCTCACCAGGGCGTAGTTGCCCTGGACCCACATGGGGGCCACCTAGACCCCCGGCCTAATCTGTTACTTTTCACATTTCATCTGTTGTTTTCCATACTAATGAAAACCCTGCACTTGTTTATCTCACCCCACAAAGACCTTCTTTGACATATGCATCTTGCCATGCAACCTCAAACAGTCCTCAGCACTTGGAGGATAATTTAGTAAATAAGTACTTTGTCTCCTGCTGTAAACCCTTGCAGTTGATTGCCCCGTTGTACACTGACATTCCTGGGTCTTGTGCCAATTCTGCCACATTAAAGGACCTAATGCTTGGAGTGTCGAGTGTTGCTTGCAGGTCCATTATTTATTGAATTTCATTTTTATTGTGTGAAGGCTCTTTCTGCCAATACTATCAAATGGTATCTAGGACACTCTCAGTTTTCAAAACCCTGTGGAGCCTTTGGAGATATTATAAGAAAATTAACTCAAGCAGCTCCATATAATGCATGTGAGTAACTTTCCAAAAGTAAATATTAACTCAACTTTTGTTATCTATAAATATAGCTCTGCATGCCTAAATAGTGGTGATACCACCTAGTGTACTGTTATATGATGTCAAAGTCCCTCCCGTGGCAGGACCTGATCTTCCCAGGCAGTCTCCCATCCCAGAACTAACCAGGCCCTTAAGGTGCATTGGGCAGTGTCGAGCTCCATTTCCATAGCCTTCAGCCTGTTACATAGATAGGGTTACAGTGGGGGACTGGTCCTCTGGTAACTGCAAGAGTTTAACTCTCTACTAACATCTGTATTGAGGCATGCCTCTCCAGATGGCAGTAGGTACCATTTTTATGATGGTCTTTAGTATGACCCGACCACGAGTAGAGCTCACAATCTCCCAGACGTGAGGCAGACACGTTAACCACTAGGCCAGCTCGTGGTATACTACATGATGTACAGTGGGGCAAAAAAGTATTTAGTCAGCCACCAATTGTGCAAGTTCTCCCACTTAAAAAGATGAGAGAGAACTGTAATTTTCATCATAGGTACACTTCAATTATGAGAGACAGAATGGGGGGAAAGAATCCAGGAAATCACATTGTAGGATTTTTAATGAATTAATTGGTAAATTCCTCGGTAAAATAAGTATTTGATCACCTACAAACAAGCAAGATTTCTGGCTCTCACAGACCTGTAACTTCTTCTTTAAGAGGCTCCTCTGTTCTCCACTCGTTACCTCTATTAATGGCCCCTGTTTGAACTCATTATCAGTATAAAAGACACCTGTCCACAACCTCAAACAGTCACACTCCAAACTCCACTATGGCCAAGACCAAAGAGCTGTCAAAGGACACCAGAAACAAAATTGTAGACCTGCACCAGGCTGGGAAGACTGAATCTGCAATAGGTAAGCAGCTTGGTGTGAAGTAATCAACTGTGGGAGCAATTATTAGAAAATGGAAGACATACAAGACCACTGATAATCTCCCTCGATCTGGGGCTCCACACAAGATCTCACCCCGTGGGGTCAAAATGATAACAAGAACGGTGAGCAAAAATCCCAGAACCACATGGGAGGACCTAGTGAATGACCTGCAGAGAGCTGGGACCAAAGTAACAAAGGCTACCATCAGTAACACACTACGCCACCAGGGACTCAAATTCTGCAGTGCCAGACGTGTCCCCCTGCTTAAGCCAGTACATGTCCAGGCCCGTCTGAAGTTTGCTGGAGAGCATTTGGATGATCCAGAAGAGGATTGGGAGAATGTCATATGGTCAGATGAAACCAAAATTGAACTTTTTGGTAAAAACTCAACTTGTCGCGTTTGGAGGAGAAAGAATGCTGAGTTGCATCCAAAGAACACCATACCTACTGTGAAGTATGGGGGTGGAAACATCATACTTTGGGGCTGTTTTTCTGCAAAGGGACCAGGACGACTGATCCGTGTAAAGGAAAGAATGAATGGGGCCATGTATCGTGAGATTTTGAGTGAAAACCTCCTTCCATCAGCAAGGGCATTGAAGAGGAAACATGGCTGGGTCTTTCAGCATGACAATGATCCCAAACACACCACCCAGGCAACGAAGGAGTGGCTTCATAAGAAGCATTTCAAGGTCCTGGAGTGGCCTAGCCAGTCTCCAGATCTCAACCCCATAGAAAATCTTTGGAGGGAGTTGAAAGTCCGTGTTAGAGCCCTGCACTCCCGTGGGAGTCCCGCGGGACCCGCCGCAAAGCAGTGCGGCGCGGGACAAATTTTGAAAGCTCATTGCAGGCGGGACCGGAAGTGCACATATGCGGCGCAGGCGGGAGCAGTGATAAGCTGCAGTCCCGCTAACTAAAAACATGTTTGAAATAAAATGTATAAATTATTAATTTATGTCTATCATATATAATTTGTACTGGATATTTTATTTGGCATTAATAAAAACATTTTAAGATGCCTAAATTTGCAGAGAGAGTCAGATTGCCAGATTGAGTGAGGAATAACATCTTAAATTTGCCATTGATCACCCTAACGGGAAAGCCTTTGCTCACTCTAATGACTCACAGTTCACACCCAGCTAGCAAGAGAACCATGAGTGAAGTGATTTACTGCTTGCGTTAGTCTACAACTCTAATCAGAGAGACAGGTTACACAGTGACGGTAGGCTTGACTCAATGCTATCCCAGAAATCCTTCCTGTAATATGCAAATTTGGCTGTCCAATCAGAGGCGGCCAAATTTGCATATTACAGGAAGGATTTCTGGGATAGCATTGAGTCAAGCCTACCGTCACTGTGTAACCTGTCTCTCTGATTAGAGTTGTAGACTAACTCAAGCAATAAATCAATTCACTTCTCTTTCTAGCTCTGCTTTACAATAAAAAAAAAACACCATTGGTACAAAGCAAGCCCATTCACTTTTTTATGCTGATCAGAGAATTACAATGGTTTCTCATGTGATAAAAATGTGCGATTCACGATTAAATATTTTAATTGCTTGACAGCACTAATTATTATTAGAGACACTACATGCTGAATTCAGAAACAAGGTAAATAATAACAAATGTGAATGTGAGCTGTAGATATTTATGCTCAAATCCACTCAAAGTAGGGGGCGGGGCAGCATCATGCTGTGTCAAGACAAGAACTTTCCTGAGAAATAACGCGAACGTCTGCATCATGCGGGATTTGCGGGCGGGAGCGGGACTGAAAATCATAATTCTTTGCGGGCGTGGGCGGGAGCGGGACTGCACAATGCGGGCGGGAGCGGGACTGAAAAATCCGACCCGCGCAGACCTCTAGTCTGTGTTGCCCAGCGACAGCCCCAAAACATCACTGCTCTAGAGGAGATCTGCATGGAGGAATGGGCCAAAATACCAGCAACAGTGTGTGAAAACCTTGTGAAGACTTACAGAAAACGTTTGACCTCTATCATTGCCAACAAACGGTATATAACAAAGTATTGAGATGAATTTTTGTTATTGACCAAATACTTATTTTCCACCATAATTTGCAAATAAATTCATTAAAAATCAGACAATGTGATTTTCTGGATTTTTTTTCTCATTTTTTTTTCTCATAGTTGAGGTATACCTATGATGAAAATTACAGGCCTCTCTCATCTTTTTAAGTGGGAGAACTTGCACAATTGGTGACTGACTAAATACTTTTTTGCCCCACTGTAGTCTGTTAGTATTATGTTTAGGGGTGTGGCTAAAATATTAATTACTCCAGAGATTTAATTATCTGTTGCCATTCTTGTTATCTCCCCAGTATTCCAGAAGCATTCTGAGAACATCCTATCTGTCATAAATGTGGAATTAGAGTTCAGCACATTTAGGGACCTAATGCTACCTGTTGTTACCTAGTGAGCTAAAATACAAGTTCTGGTTGCAGGGGACAAGAGTTCTATCTCACTCATTTTATGCAGCTTTGAGCCCAGTCATAGTGGGCTATCCTGGCTATAACAATAGATCTTGTTGAAGAGTAAATGCTTTCTGATCTCTGAGTGCATTTTTTGCGCAGGGTCTCAGTGTAAGATTCCTCACTTCCTTCATTACCTTGTGAAGCTCAGAATTGCATATTTTATGAACCAATTTGATTTTAGTCTTTTAGTTTGTATCTAACTAACAGACTAGCTTGCTACCATTGTCTCATGATAATGTATGACATATCTGGCATGTGACATACAAGTGTATCTCAAACAATTAGAATATTGTGAAAAAGTTCAATATTTTCCATCACTTAAGAAAATGAAAATGTAATATATTCTAGACTCATTACACGTAAATTAAAATGTTTCAAGCGTTTTTCTATTTTAATTTTGATAATTATGGCCTACAGCACAAAAAAATCTCCAAATATTAGAGTATTTCATTTCGAGTTTGAGTTAAACAGTATAAATACTGTGTATCTCTCGGTCTCATTCAGTACACACAACCACAATCATGGGGAAGACTACTGACTTGACAGTTGTATAGAAGTCGAGCATCAACACCTGTGGAGGGTAAGCCACAGAAGGTCATTGCTGAAAAGGCTGGCTGGAAAAGGTGCACAAGCAACAGGGATGATTGTCAAGAAAAGTGAATTTAAAAAATGAACTTTTTCATGATATTCTAATTGTTTGAGATGCACTCATATCCAGGCTTTGCCAAACTGACTTACAACAGCTTGTGAACATCAATTTCTGACTTGCCTTACTCAGTATTAATGTTTTTCTTAATTATAAAGAAATGTTTTTTTAAAGGGTCAGATAAAAATGCTTTGTAAGTGGCCGAAAAGTGTAATTAAATGTATCCACATGTACACCTAAACATATTTTTTTTTTCTCTGCAGGAAAGAGTGGGGGTTGGGTCTGTTTCTTCCTCCAGCAGTTCTGTCCAGCATGAAAGAGAAAAACATCAAGAAGGCCATTACTCACATTCTGAAAACAAACCAGAACCTGGTGCCTCCTGGGAAAAAGGTAAGCATGCACACTTGCTTTTTACAGTGGGGTCCAAAAATTACCAAATGTGCTCTATACTGACCCCTAGTGATAAATCAGAATAAGTAAGTCTGTCAGTCAGTCGCTATTACAGTTTTTCTCCATTGGTTTGGCTCATTTCTTGAAACTGAGGTGACATTCTCATAACTATAAGGCAATTTGGCCAAACAGACTTACAGTTCTGCACAACACTTCAGATAACCAGCAAAATGTCATTTGTCTCCCAAAACTACTCATCCATGCTTCAAAATGAAATCCCTTTCCCATCTAAATAGTCAGTACCATAAAAATGGCATAAATCCTTCTCAATTGCTTTGGCACATTTTCATTCATTCAGTTCTTCTGTCAAAATAACTTGGATGGTACAGCACAACTACATGGATCACCTGGCAATGTTTGTACAGCTCCCAAAACAGTTTACCCATCTGTCAAAACTACATTCCCTTCTCATATAACTAGTCAGTGCCTCCAAAATGCATTGTCCCTTTGGTATTGTGTAAGTACTGCGAGTCAAAATGCTTAGACGCTTTGTCATGGCATATGTCTAACTATAGGAATACAGTTTTCACACCACACACACACGTTGCACTCATTCTGCCGAGGAATTTTCATTTTTATTCTCAGCTAACATGAATTGTACACATTACTGTAGGTAGGGAACAATAAAAAGGAAAATGTATACGCTGTGTATACTGTGTACACAAAATACAAAAACCCACAAAAACAAACAAAAACAAACAAAAAATGAATACTGTAAATAAAGAGTCACAAATGAAGACCTTTTGTTTAGTCGCGGTCACTCCCCTCTCTCGCCTGGTCACCATCCTCATCTTCCTGGCCATCCATTCTCTGTGCTCTGTTCGGCCACAGATTCTCATCAACATCACATCTGATGTTTTCTCTTGAGATGCAGCGTGTGAAGAAGCGTCGTGAATGCCTGAGCCATCCTCTACACTGATCACCTGTTATATCCTCACAGGCAGCATCCATAGCATTGAGGAGAGACCTCTGGTTTTCGGCATGGTGTTCATATACTCTCCATCTCCAAGCAGAGAAAAAACTCCTCGATAGGATTCAGGAATGGAGAATATGGTGGTAACAAGACATTATGCATTCTTGGATGCATGTTGAACCATGCCCGGATGCGTGGACCACAGTGGAAATTAACATTGTCCCATACAATGACAAACTGGGGTAGGTGGGGCCCTTCGAGACCCCTCTCATTTTCTGGGACCAAATATACATATAGTTGGTCCAGGAAACGGAGGAGTTTCTCTGTGTTATACGGGCCCAAGCTTGCAGTGTGGGTGGCCACACCATTTTCTGAAATAGTCGCGCACAAGGTTATATTTCCCCCCCGCTGGCCTGGGACATCCACTGTGGCCCGCTGGCCAATGATGTTTCGGCCACGCCTGCGGCCCTTGGCCAGGTTGAAGCCTGCCTCATCAACAAACATTAGGATGTGTGGTGTTTCACTCCCCTCCAGTGCCAGGATTCTCTGGAAAAGAGATAAATAGAGTAAAAAAAAATCAATCATGTAGATGGGTCATATGGTCACAGCAATGCTACACAATATGTTCTTCACAAAGTCAATATAACCCACTGTGGTTCCAATCCTAGAGTGCAGACTTATGCAGATTTTCTGGGGTAGTTTTTGATACAAAGAGAACAGAGACATACTGTTGACAGTGTTCTGTTACAGTTCAGCAAAATGCTGTGGTCATATATTGTAAAGCTGGAATCCAAAGGTAAAGAGGAGGATACTGAAACCCTCAGAAATTGGAACCTCTGCAGTGTTGGCTACTTATAGGTTACAAAATGATAGACAATGAATAATTGACTTACCTGCACATACTGGTACCGCAGCTCTTTTACTCTGGCAGTGTTCCTATCAAATGGTACTCTGTATATCTGTTTCATGGTGATTAGGTTCTTCTTCAGAACCCGGTCTATTGTTGATATGCTGATGGAGTTGATGTTATGGAAGACGCCATTGTTTTGGAGGACTGCATCCCGGATCTGTGTCAGTGTTATGGCATTATTTGCTATCACCATGTTACAGATCTCCTGTTCTTGGCGATCGGTTAGAAGTTTTCTTCTTCCACCCGCATGAGGTTGTCGGCCAATCCTGCACATAGACAACATAACTATTTGTTGTCCTTGCCTTATGTGTTTGTTACAGATTATCAATCACTGTACAGTAATGACTGCATTACACACCACTTTACTGTATTTGTAGGCTACTGTACTTACAATTGCACTGCCATTCTATTGCGAATTCTTGCTGTATTTTGTCCAATTTACAACAGTATTTCCTTTGTCATTCTACAGTAGTGAACTGTATAATACTGTGACTTCACATCGAGGTAAGATTTTCGGCCTGGGTCTAAACACACACACACGCACGCACGCACGCACACAGTCAAACAGTTGTCATTGCCTGAGTGCATACCTGTTTTCCCGCCGAAAGGTTTGAATGATGGAGGAAACTGTGGAGCGTGGCACGTTAGGCTGCACTCTGCGCCCTGCCTCTGCCATTGTGAGGTGATGGTTGATGACATGATCAATAATGGTGGCCTGAATTTCATCTGGGACAACATGATGTCTGCGAACTCTATTTCCTCCTATTCCACCACCACGAACCCTCACTCCTCCTCCTCTTCCCTCTCCTCTACCTCCACGCACCCTCAATCCTCCACCTCCTCTTCCTCTTCCTTCTCTTCCTCTTCCCCTTCCTCCAAGTGGAGATTGCCCTGGTTGATGCACTTGCTCTCTCTCCATGTTGACATAGGAAAAAGTACTAGCACCAGGCCAAGCTGTATATATACAGCAATGCCAGCACTCCAAAACATAGATAACACCTGTCAGGTAACTCAACAAACAGATGGATTGGTCACCTGCAAAGTGGGACACTCCTCCTTCGTTAGTCAGAAACTGATTTCACCTATTACCTACTAACATGATTATCCTAAATTTACTATGACATCTTACAAAATATGTACTGTATTCTATTCCAATTTCCTAACACTATTTTGACAATTGAGCAGACTATTCTGCATATGATGACTTATACGATGAAAATGTGCTGACATGTTTTGAGGACAATGACCATTACACTGAGAACCAACCAATTGGGATAGATCAGCAAGATACATTCATTTGAAAAATGTACTAAATGTAGGCTGATTGTGTTAACTGTAGGATACTTGTACATAGCCATTTGCATGGATGTACTAAATGCTTGAGACATGTACAAAGCATTTGAAATATTGATGAAAGCAATGATAAATGCCATTCTGTTGTGAGAAACTGCAAGTTAGTTTGGGGATTTGTCCATGTTGTTTTGAGAATGTCATCTCAGTTTCAAGAAATGAGCCAAACCAATGGAGAAAAACTGTAATAATAACCCCTTGGGACATAATGTGTACAATTGTACACATGACGTTCCATAGCATTTTTCCTTGTGTCCGAAGGGGACAAAAAAATAAATAAATAAAAATAATAATAATAATTTATCACAGATAAACATTTGTTGACCTCAATGAATTATTTCCAATTGCAAATGACAGTTTAAATGTTTTATATTGATCCTAATGTTAACAACTTAATGAAATTTTCTGTTTATCTGCACTTTTTATATATATTTATAATGTAAGGTGCTTAAAAAATAAATTAGGCAATACATTTTGAGTAATAGACTCATTTTATTGTAAGTATATACATGTATGTGTAGATTAAATAAATTGGATAGATGGATTAGATTGATTGATTGATTGATTGATTGATTGATTGATTGCAGCTGACAGCAGTGCAGGCCAAAGTCCACTACCTGAAGTATCTCAGTGACCTGAGACTGTATGGAGGAAGAGTGTTTAAGTCCACACTGCTTGTGAGTATGTGGTTTGTGATTTCATAATACAGTGTGTACAGTTATAAAAGAATGTCTTCAATACAAACAGAACCTTCTAGATTCGTGAGCATTATTATTTAATAATATCTTACTCAAAATTGAGACACCTATTGTTCAGCATTCTGAGATATTTAAATCAGCACTGTGAAGAAAGCACAAGAGAAATGCGACTATAGACTGTGTGTGTGTGTGTGTGTGTGTGTGTGTGTGTGTGCGTGTGTGTGTGCGACGTATGTCATGCCATTAGCAAGCAGAGAAACACACAGAAGTGACTCTTCTAGTTGGGCCACGACATGGAATTAGCCACGTCATCAACACCAAAACCAACATGGTGGCCCTGCTGGCTGACTTCAGCCATGTTAACCGCATCGAGATGTACACAGAGGATGAGAGGAATGTAAGAGTAGAGCTTCATGTGCTCGATGTGAAGGTAAAATGGATGGATGGGGAGATGGATGAATGGGGAGATGATTGGAAGGATGATTTATACTGTAGGATGGGTGGATGGATTGGAATGTTTTGATCAAGTCATGAATGTCATGTGATGGTGCAAAGTTGTGATGGATGGATGAAAGGATGGACGGGGAGGTGTTTGGATGGAAGGATGGATGGATCGATGAGGAGGTGTGTGGATGGATGGATAATGGATAGATGAAGTGGTGTTTGGATGGATGGGTGGATGGATGGGGAGGTGTTTGAATAGATGGGTGTTTGGACAGATGCATGCATGGATAGATGGGGAGTTGGATGGATGGATGGATGGATGGATGGATGGATGGATGGTGAGGTGTTTGGATGGATAGATGGCTGGATGGGGAGGAGGATGGATGGATGGATGGATGGATGGATGGATGGATGGATGGATGGAGAGGTGTTTGGATGGATGGGGAGGTGTTTGGAAGGAAGGATGGATGAATAGAGAGGATTTTGCATAGATGGGTAAATGGATGGATGACTGGATGGAAGAGGAAGTGTTTGGATGGATGGATGGATGGATGGATGGATGGATGGATGAGGGATGGATGGGAGTAGTTGAGATGCAAGGATGGGTGGATGGAGATGTGTTTGGATGGATAGATAGGGAGGTGTTTGGATGGAAGGATGGATGCAGAGGATTTTGGATGGATATGTGAATGGATGGGGAAATGGATGGATGGATGGATGGATGGATGGATGGATGGATGGATGGATGGATGGATGGAGAGGTGTTTGGATGAATGCATGGGGATTTGTTTGAATGGATGGTCAGATGGATGGATGGATGGATGGATGGATGGATGGAGACATTTGGATGGATGGATAGGGAGGTGTATGGATGGATGGATGCAGAGGATTTTGGATGAATGGGTGAATGGATGGGGAAGTGGATGGATGGATGGATGGATGGATGGGGAGGGGTTTGGATGGATAGATGGGGAGGTGTTTGGATGGAAAGATGGATTCATGGATGGAGAAGTGTTTGGATGGATGGATGGATGGATGGATGGATGGATGGAGAGGAATTTGGATGGGTGGATGGATGGATGGATGGATGGATGGATGGAGAGGTGTTTGGATGGATGAAAGGATGGATGGCTGGGGAGGTGTTTGGATGAATGCATGGGGATTTGTTTGGATGGATGGATGGATGGATGGATGGATGGATGGAGAGTTGTTTGGATGGATGGATGGATGGATGGATGGGGAGGTGTTTGGATGGGTAGATGAGGAGGTGTTTGGATGGAAAGATGGATTCATGGATGGAGAAGTGTTTGGATGGATTGCTGGATGGATGGATGGATGGATGGATGGATGGATGGATGGGGAGGAATTTGGATGGGTGGATGGAGAGATGGATGGATGGATGGATGGATGGATGGATGGATGGATGGATGGATGGATGGATGGAGAGGTGTTTGGATGGATGAAAGGATGGATGGCTGGGGAGGTATTTGGATGAATGCATGGGGATTTGTTTGGATGGATGGATGGATGGATGGATGGATGGGGAGGTGTTTGGATGGATAGATGAGGAGGTGTTTGGATGGAAAGATGGATTTATGGATGGAGAAGTGTTTGGATGGATGGATGGATGGATGGATGGATGGATGGGGAGGAGTTTGGATGGGTGGATGGAGATATGGATGGATGGATGGATGGATGGATGGAGAGGTTTTTGGATGGATGAAAGGATGGATGGCTGGGGACGTGTTTGGATGGCCTGATATGTTATAGAATAGAATGCCTTTATTGTCACTGCACAAATGTACAACAAAATTTAGTTCATCACAGGAGAGCAAAGCTGCTGCATACGTGTGCGTCACCACTCTTGGGCACTTCAGCCCAAGGCCGTCCTATGTTAACCTAACTGCATGTCTTTGAACTGTGGGGGAAACCAGAGCACCTGGAGGAAACCCACGCAGACACGGGGAGAACATGCAAACTCCACACAGAAAGGCCCCCGTCAGCCGCTGGGCTCGAACCCAAAACCTTCTTGCTGTGAGGCGACAATGCTAACCACTACACCAAAAGATATTGTGAGATATTACAGAAATAAACATATATCGCAATGACCAAATTTCACCAATTTTATGAAATTGAAAGACCATCTAGCTTTAAGAAAAAAAATATTGGAAGCTGATTTTACTTGATTAGATTGCCAAAGTATGCTTGTACCTTGCGTAATTTATCTCCAACTATTGCTCCATTTGATTAGAGTGATTTTACTTTGTCTGTGAAAAGAAAATAGAATTACCATAAAATAATACAACTTACTACGCCACAGTCCGTTAACCTCACGGGGTGCGTGGGGTTTAGGGTGAAAACCGACAAGCGGATCGATAACTCTGCACCAAGCACAAGCAAGAAAAAGTCTCCCGCCCTAAAGTTGGGCACTTGGAATGTCAGGACAATGACACCTGGCTTTTCTCATGATCTACGAACTGTTGAGGATGTGTGCAAGACTGCTGTCATTGATATGGAACTGAGCAGACTACATATGGACGTCGTTGCCCTCCAAGAGACCAGACTGCTAGGATCCGGATCTCTGAAGGAGAAAGACTTCTCCTTTTTCTGGCAAGGAAAACCACCAGGTGCTGTCAGAGAGCACGGTGTCAGCTTTGCTGTCAGAAACACCCTCCTCGGATCCATTACATCTCCATCGCTAGGAAACGAGAGGCTCCTTTCCTTGCAGCTCCACTTGTCTTCGGGACCAATCACATTGATTAGTGCCTACGCGCCGACTTTAACTTCCACTGCAGAGGTCAAAGACCAATTTTACGATGATCTTAGCGCCACCATTGCAGCTGTCCCTGATACGAACACCTTGTTTATCCTCAGCAACTTTAACGCTAGAGTTGGTGCTGATTACAGTTCTTGGCCTATTTGCTTGGGTCATTTCGGCACGGGTAAGATGAATGAAAATGGATTTCGCCTCTTGGAGCTCTGCTGCTTTTATAATCTATGTGTAAGCAACACCTTCTTCAACACGAAGCCCCAACACAGAGTATCCTGGAGACACCCGTGATCAAAGCACTGGTACCAGCTAGACCTGATCCTGACAAGACACTCAAGCCAGTCCAGCATCAGGGTTACGCGTACCTACCAAAGTGCTGACTGCAACAGTGACCACTCTCTGGTGTGTAGCAAAGTGAACTTATGTCCAAAGAAATTGTACCACACGAAGATGCAAGGAAGACTCCGCATTGACACCATCAAGATCCAAAACTGCGGCAAGGTGGAAGAATTTGCAAGATCCCTCGAGGAGTCCCTTCCAGGCCCCACTGAAGCGAATGCCAGTGTAAGATGGAGACACTTCAAGAACACTGTTCGCAATGCTGCCTTGTCTATATTTGGCAAGAAAACCAATAAGACGACAGACTGGTTCAAGGCTAATTATGAGGCATGTTGCCTGTGATTGAGGTAAAAAGGAGGGCCCTATCAGCCTATAAGGCTTGCCCCAGTGAAGGCAATCTTCAAGCTCTCCATAGAGCTCATAGCACAGTCCAGCAGTGTGCCAGGAGATGCGCTAACGACTTCTGGCTACGGCTCTGTTCTCAGATACAGACGGCAGCCAACACAGGCAATATTAGGGGGATGTATGATGGCATCAAGCAAGCTCTCTTACCCGCACAGAGAAAAACTGCCCCCCTGAAGACCACTTCTGGGGAAGTGATCCAAGATAGGACAAAACAGATGGAGCGCCAGGTGGAGCACTTCACCGAGCTTTACTTTACAGAGAACATGATTGTCAAAGCAGCACTAAATGCCATCAAGTGCCTTCCCATGCTGGAGGAGCTTGATAGAGAACCAACCCTTGAAGATCTAAATGAGGCGTTGGACGTGCTCGCCTCAGGTAAAGCACCTGGAAAAGACGGCATCCCTGTGGAAGTTCTTAAATGCTGCAAAGATGCTGTTATCCCCAAGCTGCATGAAATCCTTTCCCTCTGTTGGAGACAAGGTGGGGTCCCTCAAGACATGAAGGATGCAGACATCGTCACACTCTATAAGAACAAAGGTGACAAGGGCGATTGCAACAACTTTCGCGGCATCTCTCTGCTCATCATCATTGGAAAGCTGTTCGCCAGAGTTGCTCTAAAGAGACTCCAAATACTTGCAGAGCGGGTGTATCCGGAATTGCATTGCGGTTTCTGGATGAACAGGTCTACCATTGACATGGTTTTCTCCCTCTGTCAACTCCAGGAAAAATGCAGGGAGCAATGGCAACCACTCTTCATAGCCTTCATAGACCTCACAAAGGCTTTTGAGCTAGTCAGCAGAGACGGCCTTTTCATGATCCTTCCAAAGATTGGGTGTCCGCCCAAGCTCCTCAGCATCATCAGATCCTTCCATGAAGACATGAAGGGTACTGTGATCTTTGACGGCTCCAGATCTGCCCCCTTTGAAATCCTTAGTGGCATGAAACAAGGCTACGTTTTGGCGCCGACCCTGTTTGGGATCTTCTTTGCCATTCGCCTGAAGCACGCTTTTGGCTCTGCAACAGAAGGCATCTACCTCCGCACCAGATCGGACGGGAAACTCTTCAATCTCTCCAGATTGAGAGCTAAATCCAAAGTCTAGCAGAGATGTGTTTGTGACGACCTATTTGCTGATGATGTTGCAATCACCGCTCACTCAGCTGAAGAGCTCCAGCAGCTCATGGATCGCTTTAGCGCTGCCTGCCAAGACTTCAGACTTACCATCAGCCTGAAGAAAGCACAAGTCATGGGACAAGGTGTAGATTCACCACCCCGCATCACAATTTCGAACCATGTGCTGGAAATTGTTCATGAGTTTGTCTACCTCAGCTCTACCATCTCTGATACCCTCTCTCTCAATTCAGAGCTGAGCAAGTGCATCAGTAAGGCAGCTACTACCATGTCAAGACTAGCAAGAAACAAGAAACTTACGGAGCACACCAAGGTCAAAGTCTATAGTGCGTGTGTCCTGAGCACCCTCCTGTACGGTAGTGAGTCCTGGACTTTACATAGCCGGCAGAAACTAATATTGGATGCCTTCCATATGCATTGCCTCAGATGGATACTAAACATCACTTGGCAGGACAAGATACAGAAAAATGATGTCTTAAAGAGAGCTAAAATCCCAAGCATGTTTGCGTTGGGGCGGCATGGTGGTGTAGTGGTTAGCGCTGTTGCTCACAGCAAGAAGGTCCGGGTTCAAGCTCCATGGCCGACGAGGGCCTTTCTGTGCGGAGTTTGCATGTTCTCCCTGTGTCCGCGTGGGTTTCCTCTGGGTGCTCCGGTTTCCCCCACAGTCTAAAGACATGCAGGTTAGGTTAACTGGTGACTCTAAATTGACCGTAAGTGTGAATGTGAGTGTGAATGGTTGTCTATGTCTATGTGTCAGCCCTGTGATGACCTGGCGACTTGTCCAGGGTGTACCCCGCCTTTCGCCCGTAGTCAGCTGGGATAGGCTCCAGCTTGCCTGCGACCCTGTAGAACAGGATAAAGCAGCTAGAGATAATGAGATGAGATGAGATGTTTGCGTTGCTGAAGCAGAGGTGCCTGCATTGGCTGGGCCATGTTGTGAGGATGGACGTGAGGATGGACGAGGGGCAAATCCCCAAAGATCTGCTGTATGGCGAGCTCGTCCAGGGAAAACGACCTTTAGGCAGACCCCTCTTGCGTTTTAAAGACACCTGTAAGAGAGGCTTTAAGGCCATGGGGGTTGACATCGACTCATGGGAAACCCTGGCCTCCAAGAGATCTACCTGGAAGCACACTCTACAGCAAGGTATCTCCAAGTTTGAAGAGGGCCGGGTTTTGCTTAATGAGACCAAAAGGCAGAAAAGAAAAGCCAGGAGTCAAATGTTAGAAGCCTCCATGTACATCTGCCAGCAGTGCGGAAAGGATTGTCATTCCCGCATTGGCCTCTGCAGCCACTCCAAATGCTGCAAGACTCCTACTGCGTGAAACCCATAGTCTTTCGAGACTGATGGGTGACTACTACTACTACTATTATTATTACTACTACTACCACCACTTACTAAGTGATGTCTTATTGCATGGTTTTAGACTGTTTGTACTCTATTTTGTCAAAGATCTTTATTGTTTAAAATGTAAATGTTTCTTTGGTTAATAATATATAAAAACCAGAATAATTATGAAATCAAAATATGTTAATAAAATATACTACTTATGTACATGTCCTTGCATTTTGGATTTGTATATCATCCAACATGGCAATGGGTGCATACATCACACTGTTTTTGTCACGTGGTTGCACACGAAGAATTCAGACATACTCCACTCCCTGTTCATGTAAGCACCCAGTGCATAGCTGCCCAAATAGTTCCATGTGGAGATTGTCAGTGAGTGCGTTTACATGCACATAGAGAAAATCGAATTTCTGCCGTTGCTTGACTGAAATCGAAGTTCTAAATGCCATGGATACACCTTAGCTAGGCTGAAATTGAACCAAACTTGATTTCTCGTAATCAAGCTACACGACCTAGATTATGTGATTTTTGCCGAGCTACTTAGTGCATGTATACCCTATCGAGCTATGTAGTCGAGTTACTTACTTCAGCACTGCCCCTTCCGGAAGTGACGAGTGACGAGACCACAAGCGGGAAACACGACAGCCTCGGTCGGCATGACAACAGTAGTAGCGAGCAGCAGAAGAGGTCAGGAGGAACAAACGAAGAAGAGAAAATGGTGAGCAGAAACATGCACTTCTGGAGCAATGAGGAGACAGAGTTCATGCTCATTCAGCTTAAGGAGTTGAATATATTAAAATTCATGGACGGGAGAAAAACGCGCAATGGAGAACACGGAACTGATAACTTTGTTTACACTCTTGAATAGCTCTTCTTCATGACGACAACCGGAAGTGTACCAACACGATGGGGCGTGTAGCGCCACCTGTGGCTCGGGTGCACAATGTGCCTCACACAATAGCTCAATTTCCTTGTGTGCATGTAGGATTGGATTTCTCTGGCACCCCTGCTGGGACCCTTTGCTCAATTACCAACAGCAGCTCGATTTGGATGTGCATGTAAACGTACTGACTGATTGTGCTAGTCCAGTTTACCTCCTTCCTTATGCTGTTTGTGGTAAAGTGCCATCTGTGTTAAAAGGTGCTTATGCATCATACATGTAATACGCGCCGGTCCCCAGCAATTTTTTTAATGATGCAACACAGAGCATTGAAACCATCAGAGTAATAGTCGGTAGGGGAAGGTATGATATGAGTTAGATCTGGATAGTTCATCCATCCATTATCTGTAGCCGCTTATCCTGTTCTACAGGGTTGCAGGCAAGCTGGAGCCTATCCCAGCTGACTATGGACGAGAGGCAGGGTACACCCTGGACAAGTCATTAGGTCATCTCAGGGCCGACACATAGATACAAACAACCATTCACATTCACACCTACAGTCAATTTAGAGCCACCAATTAGCCTAACTTGCATGCCTTTGGGTGAAATCGGAGCACCCAGAGGAAACCCACGTAGACACGGGGAGAGCATGCAAACTCCACACAGAAAGGCCTTCGTCAGCCGCTGGGCTCAAACCCAGGACCTTCTTGCTGTGAGGCGACAGTGCTAACCACTACACCGCCATGCCACCCCTGGATAGTCATGTATTGTAATTGAATGGCAGAAGCTGAAAATACAGCTGACACTTGGTGAACATCAACCGGTTGTTTTATTCTTATTCCATAGAGATGTCACTAATATAGTTGAATATTAATTACAATAAGTCTTTCATGAGCTTTCAGGGGCCTAAGGCGGCCCCCAACCCCTAGCCATTATCACTGGTGCCACTGCACTGATATTTTGATCTACTTAGAAGACTGGGAAAGGTGGATGGATGGATGGATGGATGGATGGATGGATGGATGGATGGATAAGTGTTTTGATGGAAGGATGGATGGGAAGTTGTTTGGATGGATGGATGGATGGATGGATGGATGGATAGGGAGGTGCTTGGATGGATGGATGGATGGATGGATGGATGGATGGATGGATGGATGGAGAGGTGTTTGGATGGAAAGATGGATAGAAGGATGGGGAGCTGTTTGGGTGGATTGATGTAAGAATGAATGGGGAGTTGTTTGAATGGATGAAAGGATGGATGAATACAGTGGTGTTTGGATTGAAAGGTGGATGGCTGCAGAGGTGTTTGTATGGAAGGATTGATGGATGGATAGGGAGGTGTTTGGATGGAAAGGTGTTTGGATGGATGGATGGATGGATGGATGGATGGATGGAGGGGAGTTGTTTGGGTGGATGGATGGATTCAAGATTTTTTATTTGTCATATACACAATAACAGACACTGCGGTTTATTATTGGGTAATGAAATTCTTATCTTGCAACTGCCCAACCAAACTACGCTTACCAATATAAAAAGAAATAAATATATAATATAAAGTGCATATGGAATGCAAAATATAAAGGTAGAGTGAAAAATGAAGATAACATTTAAAAAAAAAAGAGAGGCAAACAAACAATGTGCAAACATAGAGGTAGATATACTGTGCAATGTCTTGTGCAAAATTGCTAATATAATCCGTGGTTCAAAGCCTGATGGAAATATAGAGGTAGATGGTGATTATAATCCGTGGTTCAAAAGCCTGATGGAAATATAGAGGTAGATGGTGATTATAATCTGTGGTTCAAAAGCCTGATGGCCTGGGGGTAAAAACTGTTTGTCAGTCTAGTAGTCCTTGCTTTCACACTCCTGTAGCGTCTGCTAGATGGTAGGAGCGTGAATAGTCTGTGTTGTGGGTGTGTTTGGTCTCTGATGATGCTCTGTGCCCTTTTTGTGACCTGGGTGTTGTAAATGTCCTGTAGTGGGGGGAGGACAGCTCCACAGATGAACTGTGCCATTTTAATGACACGCTGGAGAGCCTTTCTGTCCTGAATTGTGCAGTTCCCATACCACACAGTGATGGAGTTTGTCAGGACGCTCTCCACTGTGCACCTGTAGAAGTTGCTGAGGAGTTTGGTGGACAGTCCAAATTTCCTCAGCTTCCTCAGGAAGAAGAGTCTCTGTTGAGCCTTCTTGATGGTCTGCTGTGTGTTGTGTGTCCAGGTGAGATCCTCACTGATGTGAGTTCCGAGGAATTTAAATGTTTTCACCCTCTCCACCTGTGTCCCGTTGATGTGCAGCGAGGCATGCTGGTCTCTCCTCCTCTTCCTCGGGCCAATAATCATCTCCTTGGTCTTCTCAGCATTCAAGGAGAGGTTATTTTCCTGGCACCAGGAGACCAGCTGAGCCACCTCCTCCCTGTAGGCGCTCTCCTCTCCGCCGGTGATCAGCCCAATGACAGTGGTATCGTCAGCGAATTTGATGATGGAAGTGTTGCTCTGGGTGGGGGTGCAGTCGTAGGTGAAGAGGGTGTACAGGAGTGGACTGAGCACACAGCCTTGGGGGGTCCCTGTGCTCACTGTCTTGGTGCTGGATGTTCTGGTACCGACTCTGACAGCCTGGGGTCTGTTTGTGAGAAAGTCCAGGACCCAGCAGCAGAGGGAGGATGTCAGTCCAAGGGTGGAGAGCTTCTCTGTCAGTCTGCTGGGGATGATGGTGTTGAAGGCTGAACTGTAGTCCACAAACAGCATTCAAACATAGGTGTCCCTGTGTTCCAGGTGTGACAAGGCTGTGTGGATGGCTGCATTGACGGCATCATCAGTTGAACGGTTCTGACGATATGCAAATTGAAGGGGGTCTATTGTGTCTGGGATGCCCTTTTTAATGTATGACATGACTATCCTCTCAAAACACTTCATTACAACTGAAGTGAGTGCAATTGGGCAATAGTCATTCAGGCATGTTATATTATTTTTCTTTGGGAGGGGCACTATGGTGGTGGTCTTGAAGCATGTGGGCACAGAAGACATGGAGAGGGACAGGTTGAAAATGTCTGTGAAGACCTCTGCTAACTGTGTGGAGCAGGCCCTCAAAGCATGGCAGGGATGTTGTCAGGGCCGGCTGCCTTTCGGGGGTTAGTCCTCCTGAAGACCTTGCTCACCTCGGTTATGGTCACAATAGGTGAAGAGCTCTGTGCTGCCTCTGTTGGTAGAATCCCTCTGTGTTGGTTGGTGTTGAGGGTGTCGAAGCGAGCATAGAACTCGTTCAGCTCATCTGGTGATGTGTTGTGGTTGGCTGTGACCCTGCTGTTCTTCTGCTGGAAATTGGTGATGTGTTGCAGGCCCTGCCACATGCATCTGGAGTCTGAGGTGTTGTAATAACCTTCCAGCTTCAGTCTGTACTGCCTCTTGGCTTCCCTGATGGATCTGCGTAGGTCATATCTGGCCTTTTTATATCCATCTGCGTCGCCAGAGGCAAAAGCGGTGGAGCGTGCATGTAGCATGGAGCGTACTTCACTGTTAATCCAAGGTTTTTGGTTAGGATACATTTTGCAGCGCTTGGTGGGGACAATCTCATTAATACACATACTGATGTAGCTGGTGACCACAGATGCATATTCCTCTAAATCCACAGAACAGTCTTCTTTCAAAGCAGCAGTCTTAAACACATCCCAGTTTGTAGAACTGAAGCAGTCCTGGAGCACTAGATCAGTCTCTTCATTCCAAACTTTAACAGTTTTACTCACTGGGGGGGCTTGTTTGAGAAGGGCCTTGTAAGCTGGGTAGAGGAACACAGAGATGTGGTCAGACTGTCCAAAGTGGGGGTGGGGCACAGCCTTGTAGCCATTTCTCACGTTGCTGTAGACATGGTCCAAGATGTTGTTGTCCCTTGTCGGAAAGCTCACGTGTTGATGGTACTTTGGTAGCACAGTCCTGAGGTTGCAATGATTAAAATCCCCGGCCACGATGAACACAGCATCTGGGTGTGTGGTCTCGTATTTGCCGATGATGTCGTGTAGTAGTCCTAGCGCTGTAGTGCGGTTGGCCTGCGGCGGGATGTAAACAGCCAGCATAAGCACAGCACTGAACTCCCTCGGTAGATAAAAGGGTCTGCACTTCACCATCAGCACTTCAATGTCCCCACAACAGTGTTTTTCAACAACCTGTACGTCTGTACACCATCTGTTGTGAACATAAAACACACACACCGCCACCTTTGTTTTTACCGGAAGCAGATGTGCAGTCTCCGTGGTGCATGGAGTGGGTCTGTAGTTCAATGGCCGGGTCTGGCAGGCTTGCAGTAGTCCAGGTTTCCGTAAAAATCAGGGCACAACACTCTCTGATCTCACGTTGAGATGTTATCCTGGTTCTCAGCTCATCCATCTTATTCTCGAGCGAGCGAACATTAGCTAGCAGAAGGCTAGGTAGCGGTGGTCTTGTAGCTCTAGCCTTTAGCCTAGCATGTAGCCCGCCTCTCTTACTGCACCTCCGTTTTGGGTGCGTGGATCGTCGGCCGTTTTGCCTACTCGAGTCTGGTGATGATGCGGCCTGCCGGATGGTGTCGGTGTAGCTTCGGTCGGTGTCAGCGATGAGAAGAAAGCTACAGTCCAGAAGGACTGGACTGGGCCCGTGGTGAATTTTACCAATGTCCAGAAGTGTGTCTTTGCTGTAGGTAATCCTAGTGTACAAGCACTGAGCATTTGTCACAATCAAAATTACTAAAATAAACAATAAAGACAATTGGTGTTGGGAGCGCGTCGCAAACACGTTCACCATGGGGGGCGCCATTTTGTTTAATTTATGGATGGATGAGGGGAGATGTTTGGGCAGGTGATTGGATGGATGGATAGATGGATGGATGGATGGAGAGTTGTTTGGATGGATAGATGGGAAGGTGTTTGGATGGATAAATGGGAAGGTGTTTGGATAGAAGTATGGGAAGGTGTTTGGATGGAAGGATGGATGGATGGGGAGTTGTTTGGATGCATGGATGGAGAGGTGTTTATATTATAGATTAATTCAGTGGTTTTCAACCGTTTTGCTTCATGACCCAAATTTTATGTTGGACATTCAGTCATGAACTAACACTATGCTGAACTTGTTTATCATATGGAACAAAATGAAGAAATGGATTTTAATTTTACATATTAATTTAGTTAATACTAATAATGTTTATCTATTGCATATGTTAATAAAGTTGGAAAATAATCATTTGCTCTCTGAGAAAACAGTAAGCAGCTTGCATACTGGATTGTTAAGGTTGTCCCTCATAATTATTTACAGTGGAAAAGACTGGTTTATTAAATGTAATACACGCTTAATCAAGTTCAAAATTAATAATAATAATAATAATAATAATAATAATAATAATAATAATAATAATAATAATAAACTTTATTTGCCAGGTATGTGAGCACACACAAGGAATTTGACTCTGGTTTCACTTAGCTCTCTTAGTACAAACAGATAAAAAGCAAAGAAAAAAAACAAAAAGCTATGTACATCTAGAAGGGTAAATATATGTATAGACAGCATAGTGCATGGATGAATTAGTAAATATAAATATACAGTGTGCACAGAATGACGGTATGAGTGTGCAGATATTTCACAGTTGATGTTACTGATATTTGAGTCCGGTTTTAGCTGTTCATCACAGAGACAGCCTGAGGGAAAAAACTGTTCTTGTATCTGGTTGTTTTTGCGTACAGTCATCTGTAGCGTCTCCCAGAGGGGAGAAGTTTAAACAGTTTGTGACCAGGATGTGATGGGTCTGCAGAGATGTTACCTGCCCATTTCCTGACTCTGGACAGGTACAGGTCTTGGATGGAGGGCAGGCTGACACCAATAATTTTCTCTGCAGACCTTATTGTCCATTGCAGTCTGTTCTTGTCCTGTTTGATGATTGATCCAAACCAAACAGTGATGAAAGAGCAGAGAACAGACTGAATGATGGCAGAGTAGAATTGTATCAGCAGCTCCTTAGACAGGTGGAGCTTCCTGAGTTGGCGCAGAAAGTACAACCTCTGCTGGGCCTTTTTGATGATGGTGACTGTGTTGGTCTCCCGCTTCAGGTCCCGGGAGATTGTGGAACCCAGAAACCTGAAGGTTTCAACAGCAGTCACAGTGTTGTTGATGATGGTGATGGGTGGGGGTGGGGGGGGCTCCTCCTAAAGTCCACTGTCATCTACGCAGTTTTGAGCGTGTTCAGCTCCAGATTGTTCTGACCGCACCAACAGACCAGCCGTTCAACCTCCCGTCTGTATGCAGACTCGTCACCATCTCGGATGAGACCAATGACCGTTGTATCATCTGGAAATTTCAGGAGTTTAACAGACAGGTCTCTTGAGGTGCAGTCATTGGTGTAAAGGGAGAAGAGCAGTGTGGAGAGCACACACCCCTGGGGGGCGCCAGTGCTGATAGTCCGGGTGCTGGATATGATGCTCCCCAGCCTCACCTGCTGCTTCCTGTCAGTCAGGAAGTTTATAATCCACTGACAGGTGGATGAGGGCACAGTGAGCTGGGTGAGCTTGGTGTGAAGGATATCTGGAACGATAGTGTTGAACGCCGAACTGAAGTCCACGAACAGGATCCTGGCGTACATCCCTGCAGAGTCAAGGTGTTGCAGTCCCATACTGATTGCATCATCCACTGACTTGTTTGCCCGGTAGGCAAACTGCAGGGGGTCCAGCAGGGGGTCTGTGATGTCCTTCAGGTGTGACAACACCAGTCTCTCAAAGGACTTCATGACTACAGATGTGAGGGCTACAGGCCTGTAGTCATTCAGTCCTGTGATGGTGGTTTTCTTGGGAACCGGGATTACTGTGGAGCGTTTGAAGCATGAGGGTACTTCACACAGCTCCAGGGATCTATTGAAGATCTGGGTGAAGATGGGGGCCAGCTGATCAGCACAGACCTTCAGACAGGAGGGTGACACACCATCTGGGCCGGGTGCCTTCCTGATCTTTTGTCTGCGAAAAAGCTGACAAACATCCTCTTCACAGATCTTGAGTGCTGGTGTGGGGTCAGAGGCAAGAGGAGGCAGAATAGCAGGGGGTGTAAATGAGTCTTTAATGTCTGAGGGGGGGGGGAGAGGTGTGAATGTGACAAATCTGCAGTAAGGCCCTGTCCACACGGCAACGGATTCAGGTGACTCCGATACAATTGCTTATCGTTTAGGCCTGGCGTCCACACGGCACCGCCGTTTTGGGTGCCCAAAACGCAATCTTTTTGAGAACGGGTTCCAGAGTGGAAAGATCTGGCAACGTTGCCGTTGTGAAGTCGTCTGGATGAGTAGAACGGGTTTGTTTACGATGACGTCACAACCACATGACTGTGAGTGCTTCACGCCGGGTAGAAGTGTAACGAATATCACCAGGATATCACCAGGAAAAAGCCTTACAGAGCACTAGTGAGAGTGAAACATGAGCTTGGATATCATTATTATTATTATTATTATTATTATTATGTTCAGTGTTAGTTCACAGTAGTAATGCAAGAAGCAGAATAGTGACAGTAATAGTGAAGCAAAAACATGCAATTGTACAAACACTGCAGATCTACAGCAAAATATTCATTTATGAAATGGTCTGATTCTTAACACCAGTAGTGCCAATGATCTTCTCATTGCGATGCGATGCGAGTTGTCAACAAATCCTATAACTTAGTTCATGAAACGCGCTTACAAAATATTTTCACTGTGAATATTTATTGTGTAATGGTGCAAAGAGAGAGAGAGAGAGAGAGAGAGACTCTGCCCTTAGGGCAGAGTCAATCCCGTCAGCAAAAATAGGGGAAAAAAGGAGCGATCTCACCTCTTCAGATGTTGGTTTTAGTCCTACAGTACATTCCTCAAAAAGGGCGTAGAGGAGCAAATTAATCCATCAACGTGTAGTATTCAATTTATTCCGGACCATTAAAGACGCCGCCTTCCGCGTAGAATCATACGTCATCCTCGCCGCCATATTGGATAGGTCAAAGCGGAGAATAAAGATTCATGCGCTGCCTTTAACTGTACCAACAGGTTTACCGTCCAAACGAGATCACATGGGATTACCTTTCACAGGTGAGAAACAACAAATTAATCCATCAACGTGTAGTATTCAATTTATTCCGGACCATTAAAGACGCCGCCTTCCGCGTAGAATCATACGTCATCCTCGCCGCCATATTGGAAAGGTCAAAGCGGAGAATAAAGATTAGCTGCGTTTAACTGTACCAACAGGTTTGCCATCCAAACGAGATCACATGGGATTACCTTTCACAGGTGAGACTGGAAAAATACTTTTCATTGTATTTGGTCATTATAATGTAATTTTACGAACAGATTTTCCTGACTTTGTGGCTAATATGAAGTCTCGCGCATAATAGTTTATGCGCATGCGTCCTTACTTCTATTGTTCTGGTGTCTCCGAAGGGACCGTCTTACAGCGCCCCTAGAGGTGTGGCATGTGTATTGCATCGTTTTCAGCAAGCGTTGCATTGCCATATGGACCTGATATTTTACTGATCGTTGCCCATTTGGACGCGATATATTTTTAAATAACATCTCGTTGCCGTTGTTGTGTGGATGTAGCCTAAAACACATTCAACTTGTCAGCCAGTTGATGGTTCATTGCAGTGTTGGGGGATGGTCTCCTGTAGTTGGTGATGTTCTTCAGGCCTCTCCACACTGACGGTGGATCGTTGGCTGAAAGGCTGCTTTTAATCCTTTCAGCGTAGTTCCTTTTAGCTGCTTTCACCTCTTTTGTCAGTGTGTTTCTGGCCTGTTTGTACAGGACTCTGTCCCCACTTCTGTAGGCCTCCTCCTTGACCTGGCAAAGCTGCCTGAGTTTTGCAGTGAACCAGGGTTGTTTGTTGTTGTGTGTGCGGAAGGTCTTGGTGGGCACACACATATCCTCACAAAAACTGATGTAAGATGTCACGGTATCAGTCAGTTCATGCAGGTCTGAAGCTGCAGCCTCAAAAACACGCTAATCAGTGCAGTCAAAGCAGGCTTGTAGTTCCACTTTGGCCTCATCGGACCATCTCCTCACTGTCTTTACCACAGGCTTAGCAGATTTCAGCTTCTGCCTGTAGGTCGGGATAAGATGAACAATGTAGTGATCAGATAGTCCCAAGTCTGCACGGGGGACAGAGTGGTATGAGTCCTTTAAAACAGTGTAACAATGGTCCAGAGTGTTAGTGTCCTGGTGGGACACTTAATGTGCTGTTTATATCTTGGCAGTTCGTGGCTGAGGTTTGCTCTGTTAAAGTCCCCCAAAACAATGAGCAAAGAGTCCGGGTGTTTTTTCTCCACGTTGTTTATCTGGTCAGCCAGGTGTTGTAACACCTCAGTAACACAAGCCTGAGGAGGGATGTAGACTCCAACCAGAATAAACAAGGAAAACTCACGGAGCATAAAATTGTTTGCAGTTATGAATAATGTCTCCAGATGAAGGACTGCATGATCTGCTTAGAACTGTGACATCAGTACACCAACCTTCGTTAATGTAAAAGCAGACTCCCCCTCCCCTCGTTTTCCCCATGAGCTCCGTTTCGTGGTCTGCTTGGTGCAGGTGAAATCCAGGCAGGTGGAGATAAGTGTCCAGGATGTGCTCACCAAGCCAGGTTTCGGTGAAGCACAAGGCAGCAGATCTGTTAAAATCCGTGTTGATTGTGTTGAGGAGCAGCAGTTCGTCCATCAGAGAGCGGACGTTAGCCAGGTGAATAGACGGGAGCGCAGTGCGAAACCCCCGCTGCCTCAGCCTGACAAAGCGCACCGGCTCACTTCCCCCGCTGTCTCCTGCGTCCTCGGTGGAGACCATAGAGAGCTGCTGCTGAAACAAGTAGCTCTGGAAAACTTTCTGGATCGATGAAAACCAATGAAAAAACTTTACTGGTGGTTATTCCAATGTTTATGAGTTCTTCTCTGCGGTATGTGACTAGAGAAGAAGCGCAAAAAACACAACAAATACACAAAAATGTAGAAAGTACGAGAGAGCAAAGTACCGAGGCAACTGTCCGCGGCGCCATCTTAATATTGTGCGAGTGCAGGCACTTACTAATGTATGCGCAGAAGAAGCAGATAAGCAGACTGTCAACAAAGCCAAAACGTGTGACTGAAATCGGTGTTGGTAAACTAGCGAGGCTCAGGAGATTGGCAAACAACGTGACGTGGAAAAGACAGAGCAAAAACGGAGAGGAAATTGCAAAAGGTCAGGAAACACTAGAGACAGTCAGAAAAGATACAAAGCTTGGTATGTACTGAAATGGCAGGACGATACTTTGCACTGGGGTGGTGTGAATGAGCGGCTTAAATAGTGGAAGCAGTGATTAAGGAAATGCGTGACAGCTGTAGTTCAGTAGGCTGGGGACAGAGGGTGCTGTGTGTCATGGGAGTTGTAGTCCTGAGTGTTTGTGGTCTGCTCCTTCACACCGGGATTACTGACAGAACCCCCACCCCCACCCCTGAGGAGCTACCTCCAGGAGCTACACTCTTTCTAGGACGACCTCTACCTCTGGGTGCTGGCTTGTTAGGACACTGGGCATGAAACTCTTGCTTCAAGAGTGGGTCGAGAATGTCCTTGGACTTAACCCAACTTTGTTCCTCAGGTCCATATCCTTCCCAATCTACCAAGTACTCGATTTGGCCTCCTCATCATCTGGAGTTGAGGATCTTGTTTACCTGGTAGATTGGGTCTCCCTCAAGGTTGAGTGCAGAGTGTTCCTGGTCTGGTGAGTTGTGGGCAAGGGGCCCTGGAATAGCAGGTTTGAGGTGTGAAATGTGGAACGCAGGGGATATTCAACAGTGAGGTGGGAGTTCAAGACGGTATGACACGTTATTGATTATTGATTTGGCGCAAGACCTTGAAGGGCCCGATGTAGCGTGGCTGGAGCTTCTTGCAGGTGTTCGCTTTTCTGAAGTTCCTTGTGGCTACCCACACCCTGTTGCCGGGGAGGAAGTCGGGAGTTGAACCTCTATGTTTATCTGTATACTTCTTGTACATGTAAAAAGCATGGATTTGATAAACTGGTCTCCTAACGAAATTGACACAGTTTTCTCGACGAGAAGCCTGGGTTCGGGGGAACCCGCCTGTCCTGCCGGAACGTCTGTGGAGGACATTGAAGATATCTACCTATTTGGAACCATGATTACCGGACTTTTGCTGATTGGATTAGGCATTGCCCTGGTATATCAAGGAAACCAGACAACGGTGACAGCTGTTCAAAGCCCCACAAAGCTGCCCGATATGATTGAAGCGGTGGGCAAAGCTGTCAGCACTGTGGCTATTAGAACTTGAACCACAACATGGTTGTCATCTTGGAGACGCTTTCGGCTTTGCAAGGAATAAGTATTTCGGAGACCAAATTGAATTGAACAGAATGGACGAAATGGACAGATATGGACGAGTGGTGTGGACATGTAAAGACTGTGTCTGTTCGAAATACCAAACAATCTCTATCTTATCGACATTTGGCTCCCTGAACAGCACCGGCCTTGATCAAGGTCGTTGCTGGGGCAACATTTCCCCCAGAAGGTCACTGCTGGGAGACACTCTCGCATTCTTTGCATTCCTTCCCCGATTTTCCGCGGTCGCTGTTTTTCACCCCCAGTGTGACAAGCGGGTGCGTGACCAGCGCCCTCATGGCTGCAGGAGTGGACGGCTGCTTGCTTGCACTGGGTTACCTCTACTTCCTTCCTCTAATTCCCTTGAGAGGGTGGGAGATCTGTGATAAAGTCAATTGCCAGATGTGACCAGGGTCTTTGTGGAATTGGCAGAGGGCATAATTTGCCGGCAGGGAGGTTCTCGGGACCTTTGCTTGGGCGCATTTGGAGCATGAGGCGATGAACTGATTGATGTTGGACAACATGTTCTCCCACCAGTACCTGTATCTTAGCATTTGGTGAGTATGTCGGCTGTTGGGATGTCCCGTGGCGGGAGATGAGTGAGCCCAGATGATGAGTTGACTGCGTAGGTTCTTGGGCACGTAGAGAAGACCAGGGGGGAGATGAATGGGGCGGGTTCGGGGCTGAGACTTGCTTATTTCTTTGCCCAGACTTGCTTATTTCTTTGGATTGCACGAAACAGGATGATGGGATGAGAGCTAGAGTCTTGTTGAGAAGGACTGAAACTTCTGGATAATGCATCTGCCTTGGTGTTTTTGGAACCTGGACAGAAAGAAATTGAGAAATTGAACCGGGTGAAGTCTAATGCCCACCTGGCCTGCCTGGGGTTTAGCCTCTTGGCCTTTCAGAGGTTCTTGTGGTCTGTGAGGATGACGAAGGGGTGCGTGGCTCCCTCTAACCAGTGCCACCATTCTTTGAAGGCTAATTCAATAGCGAGGAGCTCTCTGTTCCCCACATCATAATTCCTTTCTGCTGAAGTTAATTTTTTAGAAAAAAAAGACTATGGGGTGTAGCTTCGGTTTCTCTCCAAAGCATTGTGACAGGATGGCACCTACCCCAGTGTCGGATGCGTCTACTTACACGATGAAAGGCTTAGTGGGGTCAGGGTGTTGGAGTATGGGGGCCAAAGTGAATGCAAGCTTAAGTTGACCGAAGGCTTCCTCAGCTGCAGAGTTCCACTGTAGGCGCTTGGGGATCTTCTTCAACAGTGTGATTAGGGGAGCTGCTAAAGAGCTGAAACCTCGAATGAACCGGTGATAAAAGTTTGCAAAGCCTAGGAATCGTTGGAGCGCCTTTACAGATTTGGGTGTAGGCCAGGACATGACAGCTGCTACCTTGGAGGAGTCCATGCGCACTCCTTCAGCGCTTATGATATAGCCAAGGAAGGAGCTCTTGTTTAGATGAAACTCACACTTCTTGGCCTTTACATAGAGGTTGTTCTCTAACAGTTGCTTGAGAACGGTTCTGATGTGTTCCTGGTGACTCTGGACATCTGGAGAGTAAATCAGGATATCGTCGATATAGGCGATGACATATTTGCCCAGCATGTACCATAGCACGTCGTTGAAGCACTGGAACACACTGGGTGCCGAAGAAAGGCCGGCATGAACCGGTACTCGAAGTGCCCCGCGGTCGTGCTGAAGGCCGTCTTCCATTCGTCACCTCTCCTTATTCAGATCAGGTTGTATGCACTTCATAGATCGAGCTTTGAAAATATCTTAGTGGATCAAAGCTGTTCAAGAGCTGCTGGAACCAGGGGAAGAAGATAAGGATACTTTACAGTGACCTAGTTTAAGCCTCTGTAGTTGAAGCAAGGCCTCAGTCCACCTCCTCGTTTCTCAACAAAAAAGAAACCAGCTGATGCGGGTGACTTGGAAGGCCGGTGTTAGGGTTTTGCTGGGATTCGAACCTGGTTCGTTGGTGTGATAATCCAGCAAACCCCCACTAGGCCACCAGGGGGATGACTCAAATGCAGAGGCGTGAGGCGGAAGTAGAAAAAGAATCAAAAGGTTTATTTAAACTATATACACTATATACAGGGCAAAACAAAAGACAAAAAAAAAACAACCAAAGAGTATAATCCAAAAGAAAAGCAAAGTGCAAAAATACAAAAGCTAAGAAGATCAAAAAACACAGTACAAAGGAAACTGGAGATAAACATAGCACAAAGACTCCGTGACAAGAGGACTGAACTCAGGGGTATAAATAGACAAACTAATTAAGGACACAGGTGAAGATAATTAGGCAATTAACACAAACACAAAACACAGGAACAGTGGCGGCCTCTAGAGGCCAAAATAAACACGACATGAAAAGGAAATAACAGCGGCCTCTAGAGGCCAAAACAGTCCTAGTCCTAACAGGACCCCCCCCTCTAGGAGCGTCTCCTGACGTTCCCAGGGCGATCCGGATGGGCCGAATGGAAGTCCCGACATAGTTCTTTATCAAGGACATCCCGAGCAGGAACCCAGCAGCGCTCCTCAGGACCATAGCCCTCCCAGTCCACCAGATATTGCAACCCGCCGCGGACCCGGCGGGAGTCAAGCAGGCGATTCACAGTGAACACAGTCTGCCCCTGGAAGATGCGGGGGGGTGGGGGGTTCCTAGGGGCAGGGGCATACGTAGACGTCAGTACGGGCCGTAACAGGGAAACATGGAAAGTGGGGTTGATCCTCAGAGTCCGGGGCAACTGGAGCCGGTAGGAGACAGGGTTCACCCTGCGCACCACCTTGAAGGGGCCAATGTAGCGAGGAGCAAGCTTGCGGTTCTCCACCCGCAGTGGAAGGTCCTTAGTGGACAGCCAAACACGCTGCCCAGGGCGGAAAGCGTGTGCAGGTCTTCTATGGCGGTTGGCCTGAGTCTGGTTGGTTCTGGAGGTCTGTATGAGGGTCTTCCTGACCTTGCTCCAGGTCTTGCGACACCGTCTCACATATTGGTTGACCGAGGGCACCCCCGCGTCCTCCTCCTGGTCCGGGAACAGAGGTGGCTGGAACCCGAATTGGCACTGGAATGGCGACAGCTTGGTGGCCGATGACTGCAGGGTGTTGTGGGCGTACTCCGCCCATGGCAGCCAGGTGCTCCACGATGTCGGGTTATCCATAGCCAGGCCTCGCAGGGTGGTTTCCAGGTCCTGGTTGAGCCTCTCCGTCTGACCATTGGACTGTGGGTGAAACCCAGAGGAGAGGCTGGCAGTGGCTCCGATGACCTTGCAGAACCCGTGCCACACTCGGGAGGAGAACTGGGGCCCTCGGTCTGAGACGATGTCCTGTGGAAGACCAAAGACTCGGAAGACATGATTAAACAAAAGTTTCGCAGTTTCAAGAGCAGAGGGGAGTTTGCACAGTGGTATGAAGCGGCAGGCCTTGGAGAATCTGTCAACTAAGACCAAAATGACCGTGTTACCTTGTGACTCAGGGAGACCCATGATAAAGTCGACTGCCACGTGGGACCAGGGACGCCGGGGAATGGTCAGAGGATGCAGGAGACCCTGGGGACGCTGTCGTGGGTTCTTGGTTCTGGTGCAAACCTCACAGGACAGGACAAATGACCTTACTTCCTTCTCCATGTTAGGCCACCAGAAGCGTCTTTTCAGGAAGTCCAGGGTCCTCCGAGCTCCCGGGTGGGCGGTGAGAGGGGAAGAGTGACCCCACTGGAGAACCTTGGCCCGGGCTTGATGTGGGACGTACAAGAGGCCTGGTGGCCCCGTCCCAGGACCGGGGTCCTGGCGTTGGGCTCGTCGGACAGCCTCCTCAATACCCCAGCGGACAGGGGCCACAATCCGGGACACAGGGATAATAGGCCCGACTTCATTCTCCCTGTTAGTGGCAGAGAACAGTCTGGACAGTGCGTCAGGTTTGGTGTTCTTGGAGCCGGGGCGGTATGAGAGGGTGAAGTCAAACCGACTGAAAAACAGGGCCCACCTAGCCTGTCGAGGGTTCAGTCTCTTGGCTTGCTGGAGGTACTCCAGGTTCTTGTGGTCAGTCCAAACCAGGAATGGATGTTGTGCTCCCTCCAGCCAGTGCCTCCACTCCTCAAGGGCCAGTTTGACCGCTAGCAGTTCTCGATCCCCCACATCGTACCGGGACTCAGCAGGACTCAGGCGGTGGGAGAAGTAAGCGCAGGGGTGCAGCTTTCCTTCCGAACGTTGAGAGAGCACCGCGCCGACACCACTGTCTGAGGCGTCCACCTCCACGATGAATGGTTGGGAGGTGTCCGGGAGAACCAGAATGGGTGCCGTGCAGAAGCGGTCCTTGAGGTCTTTGAACGCCTTTTCTGCCTGAGGAGACCAGCCATAAGATCCACCTGTCCCTTTGGTGAGGTCAGACATGGGTGCTGCCACAGAACTGAAGTTCCTGATGAACTTGCGGTAGAAGTTAGCGAATCCTAAGAACCGCTGAACCTCCTTAACGGACTTGGGAGTAGGCCAATCCCGGACGGCCAGGGTCTTGGCAGGGTCCATTTGGAGTTGGCCTGTCCGTACAATAAATCCCAGAAAGGAGACCTCGGGAACATGAAATTCGCATTTCTGGGCCTTGGCGAACAGATTGTTCTGTAGCAGCCTCTGGAGAACCTGGCGGACATGGTGGCGGTGCTCCTGCACGGTCTTGGAAAAGATAAGGATGTCGTCGAGGTAGACAAAAACGTATAGGTTAATCATGTCCCTTAAGACGTCGTTGATTAGGGCCTGAAAAACAGCTGGTGCGTTGGTGAGTCCGAAGGGCATCACCTGGTATTCGTAGTGCCCAGACGGGGTGTTAAAGGCAGTCTTCCACTCGTCTCCCTGTCGGATACGGATGAGGTGGTATGCGTTCCGTAGGTCCAACTTGGTGAAGACGGTGGCGCCTTGGAGCAGGTCGAAAGCTGTGGACATCAGCGGAAGGGGATATCGGTTGCGCACAGTGATCTTATTCAGGCCCCTGTAATCAATACATGGTCGGAGCCCCCCATCCTTCTTGCCGACAAAGAAGAAGCCGGCTCCAGCAGGTGAAGTGGAGGGTCGAATAAACCCAGAGACCAGGGCATCTTTGAGGTATTCCTCCATGGCCTTGCGTTCTGGCTGAGAGAGTGAAAACAGTCTGCCACGAGGAGGGGTAGTCCCAGGGAGCAAGTCGATGGCACAGTCGTAGGCCCGGTGCGGAGGAAGAACGGCGGCCCTGCTCTTGCTGAATACCTCCTTGAGATCCCAGTACTCTGTGGGAACTTGAGATAACTCGGTGAGATCAGGGGGCTCGGCAGGAGACACAGGAGAGCTAGAGAGCAGACAAGAGGCATGGCATGCAGGGCCCCATTCCACAACCTGGCTTGTTACCCAGTCTATGCGAGGGTTGTGGCGAGTAAGCCAAGGAAGGCCTAGAATAACTGGGAACTCAGGTGAAGGAATCAGGTGCAGGGATATTTCTTCCTTGTGACCTTGAGACTGGAGGAAAACTGGAGAAGTAACTTGGGTGACTCTTCCATCACCTAACGCTTGGCCATCGAGGGCAGACACAGACAGTGGGACTTCAAGAGGTGCAGTCGGAATATTGATGCTTTGGGCGAAGTGAATATCCATAAAGTTCCCAGCCGCCCCTGAGTCTATCAAAGCTTGACAAGAGTGGACAGACTCACCCCAGGAGATGGAGACCGGGATGTAGATTCCTTGGCCAGGGAGTCCGGGAGAGAGGGTAGGCCCCGTCACAACCCTCCCTCGGCTGGACGGGGCGGTCCTTTTCCCAAGAGTTCGGGACATGATGCTCGGAAGTGACCAGGCTTGCCACAGTAGATGCAGCACTTGTCCCTCCTTCTGCGCTCCCTCTCAGATGCGGAGAGGCGAGTACGACCCACTTGCATGGGTTCTGGACAGTCACTGAAGGAGGTAGACGGTCTCCAGGTAGAGGTAGGGAGGCTGGGGGGGCTCAAGGCTTGGTGGCGTTCTCTCATCCTGTTGTCCAGACGAATAGCATGTGAGATGAGGGTTTCGAGGTCACTTGGGCATCCAATAGAGGCCAGACCGTCCTTGATGGGGTCAGACAGACCATGGTGGAAGGCTGACACCAGGGCAGTCTCGTTCCATCCACTTACTGCTGCGAGTGTTCGGAACGAGATGGCGTAATCTGCGACGCTTCCTCCTTGCCGGATGGACATGAGCTTTCGGGCTGCGTCGGTACTGATGTCTGCCTGATCGAAGACCCGAAGCATCTCTTCAGAAAACAGCTGGAAATCAAAGCACTCAGGTCCCTGTCTTTGCCAGATAGCAGTAGCCCAGGCTCGCGCCTTACCAGCTAATAAGGTGATCACAAAGGCAATCTTGCGGCGATCTGTAGTGTAGGTGGTAGGCTGAAGCTCAAAGGTGAGTTGACACTGGGTAAGGAACTCTCGGCACTCACTGTGCTTGCCGTCATACCTCTGTGGTGCAGGAAGGCTGGGTTCGCGAGGTGAAGAAGGCAGCATTGCAGGAGGCACTGGAGCAGGAGTGGGAGCTGGATCAGGAGCAGGAACTGGATCAGGAGCAGGAGATGCAGGCAGAGATGTCAGCTGTGCCAAGGTTTTCCCAATTTGCTGAAGCAGTTCCTCGTGGCGAGCGAGGGCCTCACGTTGGCTGGTGAGCGTACGTCCATGAGCGTCCATGGTCGCTCCAAAGCGTGTCAAAGCTGCCATAATTCCCTGAAGGTTGGCCGGGTAGACAGTTGAAGCAGCCTCTGCTGAGTCGGTCATGACGGAGTCTTTCTGTTAGGGTTTTGCTGGGATTCGAACCTGGTTCGTTGGTGTGATAATCCAGCAAACCCCCACTAGGCCACCAGGGGGATGACTCAAATGCAGAGGCGTGAGGCGGAAGTAGAAAAAGAATCAAAAGGTTTATTTAAACTATATACACTATATACAGGGCAAAACAAAAGACAAAAAAAAAACAACCAAAGAGTATAATCCAAAAGAAAAGCAAAGTGCAAAAATACAAAAGCTAAGAAGATCAAAAAACACAGTACAAAGGAAACTGGAGATAAACATAACAGCACAAAGACTCCGTGACAAGAGGACTGAACTCAGGGGTATAAATAGACAAACTAATTAAGGACACAGGTGAAGATAATTAGGCAATTAACACAAACACAAAACACAGGAACAGTGGCGGCCTCTAGAGGCCAAAATAAACACGACATGAAAAGGAAATAACAGCGGCCTCTAGAGGCCAAAACAGTCCTAGTCCTAACAGCCGGATATATCCCTGTTTGAGAGCCTCCTGAATATATTCCTTCATGGCCGCCTGTTCCTTTTGGGACAAGGGATAAATATGACCATGTGGAGGAGACATACTTAGCAGTAAGTCAATTGAGCAATCGTACGGCCTGTGTGGAGGTAACCTGTAGGCCTTCCCCTTACTGAAGACTTTTACAAGGTCTAAGTAACAATCCGGAATATTGTCTATGGAGTCAGATTGGGGGCTCTCTACGGAGGTAGAAGCTACTCTGATCTGAGGGAGAGAGAGGCAGTTCTGGAAGCATGTGGGTGACCATTGAAGAATTTCCTTGTTTTGCCATGAAAATAAATGGATCATGTAGCTGCAGCCAGGGATAGCCAAAGATGATGCCATGATCAATGGTGGTGGTTACATAGCGTGATATGAATTCTTTGTGCAAAGGCCCTATTTGAATCTGTACTGGTTGTGTGTGAGTGGTGACCAGTCCATTGCCTATGGGTCCTCCATCGATGGTCTTGATACTGAGTGCGCTGTGCAGGGGGATGGTAGGCAGGTCGAGGTTCTGCATGATGGCACTACTGATAAAGCTCCCCTCTGCCCCTGAATCAATAAAAGCAGATAAGACATCAGTGGAGGACCCTACCCTGAGTAGGACTGGGATGGTAAAGGATTTAGAACTGAATTTTCTCACCGGACTTATGGAGCTTACAGGCCTCTCTGTTGGGGTCTCTCGGGCTGGTCGTACGGGACATTGCCGAATGCTATGCTCAGGGCTCCCACAGTAGAAACATAACCCCTCCTTGCGCCACCTAGCACATTTGACGCGGGTTAGACGGGTGCATGAGAGCTCCATGGGTGAGCCATCCTCCATAGACTGGGCAGATTTGCTATTGAAGTGGATAGATGGTCAGTGCTTTAACAATTGGTCGAGTCGAATAGTTAAGTCAATGAGGGAGTCCAGAGTGAGGCTCTCATCTCTACAAGCCAGCTCACTAACGATCTCTGGACGTAAGCCTTGGCAAAAGACCACTTTCAGTGCCGGATCGTTCTACCCACTGGCAGCTGCTAGTGTCCTGAATTCCAACGCATATTCAGCAACACTTCTGGAGCCTTGGGGACTGGCGAGGAGACTCTCTCCAACCTCTATCCCTTCTGGTTCCTGATCAAACACCCTTTTAAACATGGTGAGGAATTGTTCATAGGGCTTGGTTTGCTCGTGCCCCTTATTCCAAACTGCGGTGGCCCAGTGAAGTGCTTTGCCCAAGAGAAAAGATATAAATTTTGCGATCTTGTGCTCCTCCAATAAATGCGGCATGGTGGAAAAATACATAAACATTGCAGTAAAAAACCCTTCCATACAATGATGTCTCCAGGTGTCTTTCTATCGCACAACTTTTAGACAGTCTTCTTTTTCTTTTAAAGCCACTACACAGTGGAATGCACTGTCAGGGGATTTAAAGAGCTGTCTCTCCATCAGGAGCTTCAAATCACAACTGAAATGTTTCCTAAAAAACAGTCAAAACTGTAATCACTGATTCATGGTGCTGACAGAATGTGTTTGTGTTGGATGCGGCTGTGTGTGAGAGTGTGTGTGCCTATGTGCGAGTTTGGGATGTAGGGGGTTTGGACACTCATGTGAGTGATTTGTTAACTGTACGAGTGGAGTTTGCTATTTGGGTGAGGTAGGGGGTCTGGATATTTATTTTGTATGTTTTATGTATTGTTGTTTTTATGTCTTGCCTGGGACTGCAGATGTAAATTAGCCTGAGGCTAATTCTGGTACGATGCATTAAATGGCAACATTTATGTTTTAATTGTACATGGTCCCAGGGTGCGATTTGTCAAAAAAACAGAAGGGGGGATGTTTTTTTTTTTTTAATCATGAAACGTCACAAAATTAAGGTAACAATAGGCTAACAGCTCAATAACATCCGATGATATCAAATGAATAACACTAAATGAAAATGAACACTAAACGAATTAACAAACACTAAACGAAAACGAACACTAAACTAAATAGTAAATTCATCTTCCTATCGCTCTGACTAAATACACGAACACTAACACACAAAAAAGTTCGCATTGCTTGTCGCGTTGCTGTGATGTTTCTCTCCCTCTGGATTAAATGGACAGTGACTCGAAAATCACTAAAATACATGAATACTAAATGAACAGTTTGCTCTGATGGCGCAGTTCATGTGGCCTTTTCTGCTTTCCCATCGGTGCGCTATCCGCCGCGTTTCGCCCTTCTTTAATCCACATTTCTGCGAATTTCTCAGCAGGGAAGGAACGCACGTCTGGCCCATTGACAGTGAGGAAAAGAAGGCTGTTCAATGTGGATACATTCATTCTGTTGCGCTCATCAGTAAGGATGTGATTCATGGCGCTAAATCCACGTTCACACTCTGCTGTTGACACGGGAAGCGTGGAGACGACAGAAAGCAAGTTGAGGAGATTTTCTCCTTGGACTCCGTTGAACTTGTACTGTCGAAATTCTTTCAGCAGCAGAGCGGTGTCAGAGACCTCAGCTGCCAGGTTTTTTTTAATTCTGACAAGTTTGTCTTCCCCAAACAGAATGCGCTCGCCTTCATCCTTCGGCCAGCTTAAGGGGCACAGCGCAGCACACGCAGCAAGCACACCGTTGTCGTCCAGCCTGCACTCCACGGATATTGTTATTATCTACAATGTATCTATTTGCTGGGGACGTTCGTGAACATCAAAGCTGCCACTTCGGGTCATTTTGAAAGTGAGTGCAATGTAGACCATAGAAAACTGTGTCACAACATGCCTGTCATGTCAACTTTTTTTTTGGTTTGTTTGTTTTATTGATGGGGTTGTCCCCGAGGATTTTTTTCAGCAGAGATAAAAACCAGAGGGGGGGATGATCCCCACCATCCCCCCTAGCAAATCGCACCCAGCATGGTCCCTTATAAAATAAACTGAAACTGAACTTCTCTGGAGTGGGGAGTTGAAGCGCTGGGCTAGGAAGAGGCTCGGAGCATGTTAGGAGGGCCTGCAATATCACAGATGTGAGCTGTGTCATCCAAGTGTTGAGGTCGACAAGTATCTGTTGATGTTCTCCTAGCAAATGCCCCTGTGCGTTTAGAGCAGTCTGTTTAGGACCCTCCACTACATCCATTACGGCGAAGTATCCTGTGAGAGTGCAGGCACTTACTGATGTATGTGCGGAGGAAGCAGATAAGCAGACTGTCAACAAAGCCAAAACGTGTGACTAAAATTGGTGGCAGTAAACTAGTGAGGGTCAAGCGATCGGCGAACAATGTGATGTGGAAAAGAGGCTATTAAACGCATAAACATTATGAGACTTAACATATATACGTATAATATATAATATAATAACAAGAAGAAAGCTGAAATCATCGCCTGTGCAAATCAGTGGGAAATCTGTGGGTGTAATTTCATTTTGACAAGAGTCTCAAAATCAGGATGGCATGATCGGATACATCTGTTGATTCATCTTGAGTGCACAATAGTCACTTGGCTGAATGCGTGTTACTGTCTGCTGATTTATGTTCTCAGACACATCTGATGTTCTCCTCTGAATGGTGTCACTGGAGAGTGGGATTTTTTTTTTCAATGCAGGATTTGTGGCAGATTCGGCAAGGAGTTCTCTGGTCATGTTAACTGCAGAGGATAAAATAAGATATCTAAATGATCTCAAAATGTCTTAAATTGTCTCTAAATGTCTTAAAATATGGCACACACCCAGAAGACAAGCATGGCTTGTTCAGACCCACACTGTGCACACTATGTGGTGAGCTACTGGCTGCAGAAAGCATGAAACCATCAAAATTCTAAATTTTGATGGTTTCATGCTTTCTGCAGCCAATAGCTCACAGCACAGAACACAGTGTGGGTCTGAACAAGCCATGCTTGTCTTCTGGGCATGTGCCATATTTTATGTAATGATCTAATCTTATAGATTAGAATCTTCATAGTGTTTTCCAGCCTTTTCTAGGAAGATGGAATTTCACTCCATCCATCCATGTAAGCACCAACTGTTTACAGATAAATTAGCACCAAAATTAACAAAATGTGATTGGATGCACATGACACAACAAATGTTTTTTATTGGCTATAACAACATGTATGTGGATTTTCATTTGCGTTAAGCAGTGTTTTTTAAGCCAATTATAAGTCAAGTTTATTTTTTATAACACTTTTAACGATAGACATTGTCACAAAGCAACTTTACAGAAAATGAAAGGCTTTAAACATGAGCTAATTTTATCCCTAATCTTTCCCCAATGAGCAAGCCTGTGGCGACAGTGCCAAGGTAAAACTCCTTCAGACGACACGAGGAAGAAACCTTGAGAGGAGCCAGACTCAAAAGGGAACCCATCTTCATTTGGATGATAACAGACAACATGATTATAAATAACTTGCTTCTATAACAGTGTCCTATATAGTCACAAAGTATAACTGTGAAACCAGGAAATTCATTATAATCTTAATATGAAATCTGTTTTGTTAAAGTTATAAACTGTTCACTGATGGAAACTTGAGTGCAAAACTGTTCATGACAACTGCAGTCCTAAAGTTAGCAATTTAACTGTAGTCCTCAGCCATAAAAGCATTACTGTAAGTTTCCAGAGCCATCTTCCAAGTATGACTTTCAACTGTCCGTATGGGGCCGTTCTCCACAGGAGCAACGAGATGAGACTCCAGTCAGATGTAGGGCATCAGAATGGATCAGGCAGGCCTCATAAAGAGCCCATGACCAAAAAATAGGTACGCTATGGGTACATGTGGCTACTGCTTATAAATAAAATTGTTTTCTGATTCCATGTCCATACAGTAAATATATATATATATACTCTATGAGGCAGTAGCCACAAAAATGAAGCATAATCCAAAAATGAACTATTCAAAAATCACAGAAGTGAAATATACCAAGTGTCTGTACTTTATATTATTCTACTCTTACCTCTTATAGTTTTTGAAACTGAAACCTCTGAACCAAGGCTGACATACACATGCTGCGGCCATGACCGAAACTCTTATTTCCTGGAAAAGGCCCGGCTACATTACACATGGGACCAATGGCCGAAGAAGGCGAGGAAAGGGGGACAACCTGGAGTATATTTTATAAAATAAAAATAGGAACGCACTTGGGCGGCACGGTGGTGTAGTGGTTAGCGCTGTCGCCTCACAGCAAGAAGGTCCTGGGTTCAAGCCCCGGGGCCGGCAAGGGCCTTTCTGTGTGGAGTTTGCATGTTCTCCCCGTGTCCGCGTGGGTTTCCTCCGGGTGCTCCGGTTTCCCCCACAGTCCAAAGACATGCAGGTTAGGTTAACTGGTGACTCTAAATTGACCGTAGGTGTGAATGTGAGTGTGAATGGTTGTCTGTGTCTATGTGTCACCCCTGTGATGACCTGGCAATTTGTCCAGGGTGTACCCCGCCTTTCGCCCGTAGTCAGCTGGGATAGGCTCCAGCTTGCCTGCGACCCTGTAGAAGGATAAAGCGGCTAGAGATAATGAGATGAGATGAGGATCGCACTTTCCCTTGGTAATAAGCATAAACATGTCTGAAAGCAATTTCTTTAGTCTAGTCCATTTATTTCGAATAGTGAACCGAACTGTATAAACTCACTGGCCATTTTAATAGGAGCACCTGTATGCGCATGCGCAGTGTGTTGTTGTTACACTCATTCTTATATTCTTATAACATGATGACATAGTGGCTCCTGCCTCTATGAGGCAGTAGCCACAAAAATGGACCCATGAGTTGAGAAACACTGGATTAATGGATGGATAAATGGATTGGAAGGTGTTTGGATAGATGGGTGGATTGATGGATTCCACAGAGTACAATCGGAAGGATAGATGGATGGATTGAAATGTTTTGATAAGATCATGAGGGTCATGTGAATGGGTGTGAACTTATGAAGTGTGGATGGATAGATGGGGATTTGTTTGGATGGATTGATGGATGGATGAAGGTGTAGTAGATGAATGAATTGAGAGATGTTGCCTGTGATACCTGGACTTGTGGTTGAATGAATGGGGGTATTTAGGTAGATGGATGGGGTAAGATACAAAAAGATGAGGTGGATGGAATGATTGATCACTGAGGGTGTTTGGATGGATTCATGAATGGATTAATTGATTGATGGACAAGATGAAAGTCTTGGTGGAGCTCTCCATGCTGGACTGGAATTGGATGAATATATGACATTTTCATTTGTGTTAGCAAGGGAAGTTTGGTGCAATTGTTTGGTGCACTGATGTATTAGAACTGGATATATAGAAGATGAATATAAAGGTGGCACTTTATGTGCTGCTATATGTGTGATGAATGGATTTTTTTTCCTAAATATTCCTACTAGTATTGGTCATTTATTCTGTTTTCAAACTACATTTAGATTTTGTTGTTTTGTCAGCCCATCATGCTAATAATGGAGTCAAGTGATGCAATGAATCTGGCATGCCTGACTGCGGGTTACTACAGACTGCTGGTGGATTCACGGCGCTCCATCTTTAACATGGCCAACAGCACATCTGGTAAGAGTGGATTCATAGATATGGATGCATGCATTCATGGGGGTGTTTAAAAACTTGAAACATTCTATACTATTTGTCCCTCTCTTTTCTGGCTTTAACTGATGTGCCACCTCTCTTTTGTTAGGCCATGATTTGCGGGAAAAGCACAAGTTTCAAGCGATTGAGTGGAACTATGGTTCCTGTACTGGGTGTGAGGACCACAGTGGTAGGCTCTCAGACTCAGACTCCACCCCTTTGTATATTACTGAGCTCCACCAAGCGCACCAATCAGGCAGGGGCACCTGTATGCAAAGCCATGCACAAGCACAGCCCTTTTTCAGGGGCCAGTCTGATGAGTCACCCAAGAGTGCCAAGGTGTCTTTTATATTTGGAGATGCTCCACTGGATAGCATGAATCCCCAGCATTTGGGGTACCAAAGGTTGATGGAGGATATTCCGGAGGTTTTGGATGATCAACGGCCACTTTATCTGCATCAGGATGACTATAAACCCTTGGATTCTTGTTTGGATATGGATGGCTTCCAATATGGGAATCACATGGTCTACGGTGATGGTAAGATCTTTGGTACTGCTGAAGGAATTGAGGAGCCACTCCTGCATGATATCTGCTATGCTGAAACCACCGATGATGCTGAGGATGAAGATGACATTAGTTGTGAGGATGACATGTCAGTGATGGCAATGGCGGATTCTCGAGAAAGAGGTCTGTCACTGCTTTCCCTGTCGGAATCCAGCGACGATATCATTGACCTGACTTCTCTTCCACCGCCACCAGAGGGAAATGATGTAGAAGACAATGATGTGCTTTTGCAGTCGCTAAACTTGGCCATAGCTGCACCACCACCAGGGTTTAGGGACAGCTCAGATGAAGATGAGCACCAAGGAGAACAAATGAGGGCTAAAAGAAACTTGGACATCCCAGTGTCACTAATTGACTCCGTGCCGATGAACGTGGACAGAGGGACAGAGGAAGTGTTTGATAATGCTGTTGTTTCCACTTTGAAAGCGCTAGAAGCTTTGGCAGCCTCTGAAGATCAGTCCCACCCACAGTCGGACAATAATTCAGGTTCTTACTCTATTGTAACGTTCATTCATTGATGAAGTCCTTCAGCCATTGATTTTTGATTATTTTTAAAATGTACAGTCCATTCCCCCACCTATATTTCCGTATAGTTTCACATATTTATTTTTATTATACATACAAGTGAACTCTTTTTGTTTGTTTGTTTTGAGATGTTGCTTTCTTTTCCCTGAACCATTTGTTCGTTTTGGTCCATTGTTGATGTTGTAAACATATTCATTGGTTTCATTGTCTTTGTCATTTTTTTTTGTACAAATAAAAGATTGAAAATATGAGCAAAATTACTTGTATGGTGTGAAGGCTTGTTATGGTGTCATGGTTTCACGGTTAGTTACAGAGTTCAATCTAATGGTAATCCTTTGATTTTATTGAACTATATTTTATTCTCTGTTTTACTAAAAGCATATATATTGTAGATAAACATGAAGATGGTACTGTTTTATCTCATTTGCTAGCTACATTTTACTAAGGTCAGACAAAGCAAAAGTTTTATGTTATGCTGCTAGTACATGTTATACTACAGCCATATTTGGTGTGTATAATCTAGTCCTAGTTACATCATGGTATAAATAAATTAAAAAAAGCAATGTGAAGAGCAATAGTTAAAAGCATGGCCTTTCCATGGTAATATGGTTAGCTTTATATATTAGTAGCAACATGACTAGTGTATATACCAATAATTTAAGCTTGGTTTACCAATGATGAACTCTTTGGATGAGCTCTTTCTGTTTACTTGCTTTTTGGTTATGTCATGTTAAGCAAGGTTACAAATTTGGTCTTGAGATCCTCCACCCACAGAAAAAAAACAAAGTTTGGAAAATATGGGATAAATAAACATACAAATAAACAGGTAGATCAGGCGAAAATGCAAATTCAGTCCAAATTGCTTGAAACTGCTCTCACTGAAGGTCCGGGTTCGAGCCCCATGGCCGGCAAGGGCCTTTCTGTGTGGAGTTTGCATGTTCTCCCCGTGTCTGCATGGGTTTCCCCCACAGTCCAAAGACATGCAGGTTAGGTTAACTGGTGACTCTAAATTGACCGTAGGTGTGAATGTGAGTGTGAATGGTTGTCTGTGTCTATGTGTCAGCCCTGTGATGACCTGGCGACTTGTCCAGGGTGTACCCCGCTTTTCGCCCGTAGTCAGCTGGGATAGGCTCCAGCTTGCCTGCGACCCTGTAGAACAGGATAAAGCGGCTAGAGATAATGAGATGAGATGAGTATTTAATTAGTATGAATTATGCTAATTAGGTAAAACAGTTAAATTGGTACACTCAATAAAAATTTTTAAAAAAGATAATTTCTAATACCCTCTTTGTGCTCTGTAGGCCTTTGTATTTCTCAAACATAGGGCCTACTAGTGTTTATATGAAAGAATATAAATGATAATATTCACAGCTTTCAAGGCTATCCTCAAAAAAACTGTGAGCCACATCCAATAAACAATTCCAATTAATTGAACTGAAATTGGGCAGCACAGTGGTGTAGTGGTTAGCACTGTCACCTCACAGCAAGAAGGTCCAGGTTTGAGCCCAGTGGCCGATGAGGGCCTTTCTGTGTGGAGTTTGCATGTTCTTCCCGTGTCGCGTGGGTTTCCTCTGGGTGCTCCGGTTTCCCCCACAGTCCAAAGACATGCAGGTTAGGCTAATCGATGGCTCTAAATTGACCATAGGTGTGAGTGTGAATGATTGTTTGTGTCTATGTGTCAGCTCTGCGATGACCTGGCGACTTGTCCAGGGTGTACCCATAGTCAGCTGGGATAGGCTCCAGCTTGCCTGCGACCCTGTACAGGATAAGTGGCTACAGATAATGGATGGATGGATGAATTGAAATTGACACTTGCGTTTCTGACTTCCGTTTTTAAAAAAAAAATCATTCTGACCACTAAGATCTCAATATTTTTCATCAAAACCACTACAGATATATTCTAAAATAGTTATTTATTTACAGGAATCAGTTTGATTTGAAAAAAAAAATAAGTAGGCAAAACTATGAAAACTCACTTCAAAGTCTCCCGTGACTCATAACATCAAAACTAGCTGACGGGAAATTTTGCTGAATACTTCATCAGAAACCGTGAGAGCTGGAGAATATCCCTATAAAAGTTATCTGATTGATATTCATGAGTAATCCAGTCGGAAATCAATCAGAAGAGAGCCTGACTGCTTTCCCCTCACTCAAAAAGCACCGGCAGTTTCCTGATGTCACGTGAGCAGAGTGTACTCTGTTGTACCAATTCAACCTGCTGTTACTCCCAAAGTACTGAACAGATCTTAATGAGATACATTTATTTGGAAAGCAGAGATTATAAGCTTTTTAATGATATTATTCATGATAGAAAATATTCAAGAGTTAAGTAATGACAGATTTGGAAACTTTGATGAGCGTCTGTATGCACAATTTTCACAGCACGACCAGTGAGCATCTGATACCGTATGCCTATAAACTATTGTTTTAACGACAATATCAGTGTTATATTGTAAATGTGTGGTTTTCCACATGCTTGTGTGATTTTAAATGGCACCTTCATGATAACTGATACCGTGAAACTGTGATTTTTTTTTTTTTAGAGATTATCATCCCATTAAAATGTCAAATATTGGCTAAAACATTTGTCTTTCTGTGACACACAGGTGTAGAAATATCTCGATCCTATAGTCCTGAGTCCGCTTCAGATTCTGGAAATGAAACTAATTCCTCTGAAATGACAGAAAGCTCAGAGCTAGCAGGAGCTCAGAAACTCTCAGATAATCCGCTGAAAATGTTTGTGGCCACTGCTGAAGGGTATCAGACACTGGATGCAGAGAAAACAGAGTTTCGTTTGAGGGCCACATCTAGAAACCAGGAGGAAGAACTGAAGTCCACAGCTGTGGCTTCATGTCAGGCCCTCCATTCAGACCATTTGGAGATGGAACCTGAAACAATGGAGACCAAATCGCTGTCTGATTACTTCAACAAAATGCACATGGACGCCATGATGGGCAAGAGACAAGGAAAAGTTGATGAGGGAGACTGCAGATTGGGAATTGCAAGCAAAAATGAATCATCACAAATAAAGCCAGTTGGATCTAATGCAGAGGATGTTGTTGGGAGATACAACAATGTAAATTCAAGAGAACCTCTTCACACAGGGTTTGACCTTCAGAGGATGACTTTTCCACTTCAGGACAAGAATGCACGATCACAACAGGTCCTGAACTGTAAATCAGAGGAGAACATTTTCTCTAAGGCACCAAAGTGTGGCAGCTCTAACACCATCGCTCCAAGTAATCTAAGAGGATCGCTGATGGACCTGAACGCTCGCTCAGCTGCAAATGAAGCTTACTTAATTGACCAAGCCACAAATGACCAGCAAAGCAAGGTACCATCATCTGAGATGGAAGTGACGCAGTTATATGAGTACCATTTAACAAAGAGGATGTCCTCGCTCCAGAGTGAAGGAATTTATTCCCTGCAGAGTTCGCAGTGCTCATCCATTGATGCAGGATGCAGTACAGGAAGTAGCAGCTGCGTGACGCCCATGGATTCACCACTCTGCACTGCTGAGAACATCCACCTGATCACTGAACCTTCTTTGAAAGGCCTTGGATACCCAAATTCAGAAGAAAAAGGCTACAGCCAAAGTCCCCATCGCAAACTCATCCATCAGACTTTAAATCCTTCATTTTTACGAAAGCATCATGCAACACCTGGTACAGAGTCCAGCATGGGACGCGAAGGATGCCAAAGGATGGCTAAGATTAGAGAAACTACAGGTATTTTCCATAGAATCTTGGCTCCATTTCTTAAATCTGAATTGTATTCCTGTGTTGTGTCATACATTTCTATACTGTATATGGCGTATGTATTTTGGACTGTTTACAATATATAGATGGGTGGCACGGTGGTACAGTGGCTAGCACTGTTGCTTCATAGCAAGAAGGTTCTGGGTTTGAGCCCAGTGGCCAATGGGTGCCTTTCTGTGTGGAGTTTGCATGTTCTTGTGTCTGCATGGGTTTCCTTTGGGTACTCCGTTTCCCCCCACGGTTCAAAGACATGCAGTTAGGATAATTGGCTACTCTAAATTGTCCATATGTGTGAATATTTGTGAGTGCGCAGAAAGAAACTGGCCACCCTACTGCTGCAATTCTGGCCAAGTCTACTAAAACAGGGTTTGCCTCAAGCCTGGATCCGGTTCGGCAGTGACAAAGATGACAATATATAGATCATCAGGGCTTTCCCCAAAGTGCGGATGCGCAGCGCTCCACCACACTGTGCAATGTCAGCACCGTGCTATCACTTGCACGCCAAAAAAAAAAAATCAATACCATAAATTGAACAATGCAGAGTACTTTCCACACCTAAATATCTCCTGTTCCCCTCTGAAAATTACTAATAATTCTAGAAATAGGAAGATATTGAAATATACAGGTCTAGACCCGGGCTATTCAATTGACTGCCCTCTGACCGGGTCCGGCCCACAAGGCAATTTGTACTGACCCTTTAAGTATTGTTATTATTTAAAAAAAAAGTAAAAAAAAAAAACATGTCCAGGCACAGGCGCTGCTCTCCTCTCTTGCGCCTCCGGCTCTTCTAACTATGGTCCTGTTCTTGCTAGCATGTTAGTTAGACAAAATGTCTCTTTCTACTTTAAAGGAGCAAAAAAGTTGATGCAGCAAACAGACAGTTCCACAGTGAGTGGACAGAGAAGGACCCTTTCGGTGTGAATATTGACAGAGAGTTTGCACTGAAAGCAAAGGAGCTGGTAACGTCATTAAATGAAGCGTCTTTACAACTCGAACTCACTGACATTCAGTCATCAGATGACCTGCGACAGTCATTACAGCTGGCAGGTTCTGATAAGTTTTGGACTCATGACGGCAGCCACGAGAAATTCCCTCATTCAAGGGGTCTTACTCTTTTTAACCTCACAATGTTTGGCAGTACTTACACATGCGAATTGTCATTCTCACACATGAATGCCATTAAAACTAATAATCAAGCATCCCTCACTGCCCAGAATCTACACCACTGTATGCGTATTGCCCTGACCACGTACAGTGGGGCAAAAAAGTATTTAGTCAGTCACCAATTGTGCAAGTTCTCCCACTTAAAAAGATGAGAGAGGCCTGTAATTTTCATCATAGGTATACTGTACCTCAACTATGAGAGACAAAATGAGAAAAAAAAAATCCAGAAAATCACATTGTCTGATTTTTAAAGAATTTATTTGCAAATTATGGTGGAAAATAAGTATTTGGTCAATAACAAAAGTTCATCTCAATACTTTGTTATATACCCTTTGTTGGCAATGACAGAGGTCAAACGTTTTCTGTAAGTCTTCACAAGGTTTTCACACACTGTTGCTGGTATTTTGGCCCATTCCTCCATGCAGATCTCCTCTAGAGCAGTGATGTTTTGGGGCTGTCGCTGGGCAACACGGACTTTCAACTCCCTTCAAAGATTTTCTATGGGGTTGAGATCTGGAGACTGGCTAGGCCACTCCAGGACCTTGAAATGCTTCTTACGAAGCCACTCCTTCGTTGCCCGGGCGGTGTGTTTGGGATCATTGTCATGCTGAAAGACCCAGCCACGTTTCATCTTCAATGCCCTTGCTGATGGAAGGAGGTTTTCACTCAAAATCTCACGATATATGGCCCCATTCATTCTTTCCTTTACACGGATCAGTCGTCCTGGTCCCTTTGCAGAAAAACAGCCCCAAAGCATGATGTTTCCATCCCCATGCTTCACAGTAGGTATGGTGTTCTTTGGATGCAACTCAGCATTCTTTCTCCTCCAAACACGACAAGTTGAGTTTTTACCAAAAAGTTCTATTTTGGTTTCATCTGACCATATGACATTCTCCCAATCCTCTTCTGGATCATCCAAATGCTCTCTAGCAAACTTCAGACGGGCCTGGACATGTACTGGCTTAAGCAGGGGGACACATCTGGCACTGCAGGATTTGAGTCCCTGGCGGCGTAGTGCGTTACTGATGGTAGCCTTTGTTACTTTGGTCCCAGCTCTCTGCAGGTCATTCACTAGGTCCCCCCGTGTGGTTCTGGGATTTTTGCTTACCTTTCTTGTGATCATTTTGACCCCATGGGGTGAGATCTTGTGTGGAGCCCCAGATCGAGGGAGATTATCAGTGGTCTTGTATGTCTTCCATTTTCTAATAATTGCTCCCACAGTTGATTTCTTCACACCAAGCTGCTTACCTATTGCAGATTCAGTCTTCCCAGCCTGGTGCAGGTCTACAATTTTGTTTCTGGTGTCCTTTGACAGCTCTTTGGTCTTGGCCATAGTGGAGTTTGGAGTGTGACTGTTTGAGGTTGTGGACAGGTGTCTTTTATACTGATAACGAGTTCAAACAGGTGCCATTAATACAGGTAACGAGTGGAGGACAGAGGAGCCTCTTAAAGAAGAAGTTACAGGTCTGTGAGAGCCAGAAATCTTGCTTGTTTGTAGGTGACCAAATACTTATTTTACTGAGGAATTTACCAATTAATTCATTAAAAATCCTACAATGTGATTTCCTGGATTCTTTCCCCCGTTCTGTCTCTCATAGTTGAAGTGTACCTATGATGAAAATTATAGGCTTCTCTCATCTTTTTAAGTGGGAGAACTTGCACAATTGGTGGCTGACTAAATACTTTTTTGCCCCACTGTACACACCTGACTTCCCTGCTCTTGCTAAATCGAAAAAAAAAGTCATTTCTCTCATTAGATGGCAAATGTTGGCTGATTTTTGAAATGTCTGATGCAATTTCAATAGAATTAATTTGCCTTGATAAAACACTGCACTGATATGTTGTCATATAATTCCCCAGAGGAAAACATTGCTTCTTACAACAGTCTTGTCTTTGTGTTTCAGAAACAAATCATCTCTCTCTTTTTTCTTTTCTTTTCTCTCTCTCTTTCTGTCTTTTTCTCCTAAAGGGGTTTTAGAAGAAACAAGCCAGAATTCAGTAAAATCTTGCCAGTGCCTCATAACGTTACTTCTTAATTGGAACTCCTAAGAAATAGTCTATTGTCAAAGCCCAATTAAGTCCAATTTAAGTTCAACTTAAGATCTTAAAATACTCTTCTGCTATTCTTTTGCTCCTAACGGGATTTTAGGAGAAACAGATCAGAATTCAGTAAGATCTTATTTATTTCCATGAGACAAAGACAAAACTGTTGTAAGTAGTAATATTTTCCTCTGGGTCATTCCATACTATGCACTTGTCTTTTTTTTGGGGGGGGTTGGTACAGTTGTGTGCACTTAAGTCTTAGTTAAATGATTGAAATTCTAAATGTGATATTATGGCTCACCTAGACTGATTTCCTAACATGACATTTGAATGTAGAAAGGCTTGGGCCTTCGTCTTAATACAATGCACTGATTTTGTTATGCAGTTACAAAATACAATATATATATTAAAAAAAAAAATCCTTGTTGTTGTACTTTACTGGATCTGTAGCTGTTAATGTGATTACTCATTTCAAGCGGTATTTCTCAGGCCCCTTATTTGGGGTACTTTTCATGAACTGACCCTCATTACGAACTAATTGAATAGCCCTGGTCTAGACTATCATGGTACTCAACCCAGAAGTGAAAATAAAGGGTTTTGCTGCGTGCGCTGACAGTCATTCGCAACCATACATAAAACCTTGTTCTAGCCACTGGTCACTGGATGGCACTGTTGTGTGAGTTGACCCCGAGTCTGTTCCTGGCATCCTGGAATTGGAAAATTAAGAGGCGTGCTATGAAGTGTTTTCATTTCAAATCTAATTTTGCCCTTTAAATATTTCCCTTTGCATATTTGACAAAGTAAAATACAGCAAATTTAATAATGTTGAATTGTGCCTAAATCAGGCCTAGATGCCACCAGAATGCAGCATTTAAAGTCTCTAATTTCAAAATTTTCCAGGGGAACATGCCCCCAAACCCCCCTAGCAGCCTTTGGGGCCCTTGGGCCAGGCCGGGCCAGGCCGGGCCAGCCCTTATGAGCTGGGCTCCGCATCGTTAGCACCGCTCTGATATTTTTTTCTGGGGAAAGCCCTGATCATGTTCAGGAAATCTGTCCAAGTACAATGATGGCAGCAGAAGTATAGTTCATCCCCTTTTTGTTCATCTCTAAACAACACTGGCTTGTGTCAGTGGGAATCGAGGAATAATAGTACATAAATGACATTTTGATGCAAAATATATTGAAAGACCTACAAAAGAATCTGCAAAGTAATAAACAAAAGATCTCAAACTCACACTGTTAAAAGTGCTCTCCCAATTCCGTCCATATGATTTGCTTGCATTAACTGCATCAAGTCAACAATAGTGTCTACAGTTATATGGGGGAGAAACCATGGCCAATTTTGCTGTCTTGAGCTCCCAGCATCATTAGGATTTGAAGTCATGATCTCCAGATGAGAGAGTAAACACTTTTATGTTGTACCATTCTGGAGCCATTGCAGACTTTTTAATTAATTCTGCTGATACCATCATGAGTTCCATAACAATAAAGATAAGTGAGTCCATTCCAGCATGCAAGCTCAAGCCATAACACTACCTCCACCATGTTTGACTGATGAGTTTGTATGTTCTGGATCGTAAACAGATTCTTTCTTTCTCCACGCTTTGGCCTTTCCATCCCTTTGGTAGAGGTGCATCTTGGTTCCAGAGTTTTTGTGGATGATATCTGTACTTCTTTGCAAATTCCAATTTGGCCTTCTGATTCTTACTGCTGATGACTGGTTTGCAGATATGGCCTCTTTATTTCTGTGCTCAAAATCGTCTTTGATCAGCGGATTGTGATATCTTCACCCTTGTCCTAGGGAGGTTCTTGGTGATGTAACTGTTGTTTTTTGGCTTTTCTTCATAGATCTCACAATGATTCTGTCATCAACTTCTACTGTTTTTCTTGGCCAACCTATTCAATGTCTGGGTGTTAATACACCAGTGTGTTTTTTTTTCTTTTGTTTGTTTTGTTTTCAGGACATTCCAAATTGTGTTGGCGGTATCCAATGCTTATGCAATGGCTCTGATAGATTTTCCCTCTTTTCTCCCATAGGTAGCTCTCTTGTCTTTATGTTGGTTTATCCTTTTTAACAACAAATGCAGTCTTCACAGGTGAAACCCAGGCCTCAGACCAAGAGTGGACATTCAGAGCTATTAAATGTTTGATCAATCTAACAGGAAACACCTGGGCAACAAGTAACACATCAGTCACATGCTCCAGTATTTTTGATTACTTGAAAAATGGAAGGGTTCAAACATAATCTGCCATGGTCTAAGTTGTTTAACGACTCTAGATATAAATATCAGGAAATGAAAGCTGAAATACTGATCTATCGTGTCATTCATCTTTCGAGCTGAAACCCAAATGTCTACAGTGTATAGCAAAAACAAAATAATTGGCCTTGCAGTTCCAATACTTTTGGAGGGTACTGTGTAATTATAAGTACAAAGAAGCCATACACTGTATTCTCTAGCTGAAAATAATGTCATGCAGTAGTATACATAGATCAAAATCAGGCATAGGTCTAAGAATCAACAAAGTTAGCATGAAGCTGCTACTCTGCCCACCACAGATATTGCCCCCCCTTGTAAAGATTAGTCAAAAGGTTTAGAAAAAATCCACCTTTTGGTGAAGTTGCTTCATCTCACACTGAAAAAATGAGAAAAATCCAACCTTTAATTGAAATAAATTTATTCAAAGAAAAACAAATCCCTCATCAAGAAATAACTAATTTCAACAAAAACTAATGAGCCACTATTATTGGCACCCCTGAATTGAATACTTTGTACAGCCTCCATTTGTCAGTAAAACAGTGCTGAGTCTCTCCTATAACATTTTATAAGGTTGGAGATACAGAGCAGGACATCTGAGACCATTCCTCTTTACACACTCTTTGCAGATCATCCAGGGTCTTTGGGCCTCTCCTGTGCTCTCTATTCTTCAGCTCACCCCACAGGTTTTCACTGTGGTTCAGGTTAGGGGACTGTGATGGCCATGGCAGAAGCTTGATTGTGTGCTCAGTGAACCATTTTGTGTTGATTTGGACATATGCTTCAGATCATTGTCCTGCTGGAAGATCCAGTGACAACCCAGTTTTAGTTTCCTGGCAGAGGCAGCTAGATTCTGACTTAAAATGTCCTGATATTTCATGGAGTCTATGATGCCATGTACCTTAACAAGGTTTCCAGGGCCTTTGGAGGAAAAACAGCCCCAAAACATCACAGAACTTCCACCATATTTTTCAGTTGGAATCAGGTTCTTTTCATTGTAGCCATCCTTCTTTTTACACCAAACCCACCTTGAGTGTTTATTGCAAAAAAGCTCCATTTTTGTTCCATTAGATCATAGAACACAGTTCCAGTCAAAGTTGTAGTAGATTTTCACAAACTTCAGGTGCTTACATTTGTGGTTAACTGACAGAAAATACTTTTTTTCTGGAACCTTCCAAATAATCTGTTGGCATGGAGGTGGAGTCTGATGGTGGTTTTAGAGACTGATCTGTTTTGGAGACTTGGAAACCACAAGATTTTACTTTTTCTTGTAATTCACCAACAGTGATCCTTGGGGATTTTTTGCCTCTCCTACCCTTGTCCTCACTGTATGTGGGGGTAAAATAAACTTGGGTCCTCTTCCAGGCAAGTTTGTAACAGTTCCAGTTGGTGTCCACTTTCTTATTATTACTCTAACAGTAGTAATGGACATTTTCAGGTGAGGAGCTATTTTTTATAACCATTCCCTGACTTATGCAGGTCAATACACTTCTCCCTCATTTGGTTTGTGTGTTCTCTTATCCATGTTGATGGATAACCAAACAGGGAATTTGTCCTCTGTGTCACCTCATATTTGTTCCCCAGTTAATCAGGAAGTCATGGATTACAGCTTGAAAGTTCCTACACATTCCAGTCAACTCAAACATGTACAATTTAAATGGGAAACATACTCCAGGTACATTGTGTTCACTATCATTTCCAAGGGTGCCAATAATAGTGGCACATGTGTTTTTGTTGAAAATAATTATTTCTTGATGAGGGATGTGTTTTTCTCTGAATAAATTTATTTGAATTAAAGGTTGGATTTTTCTCATTTTTTTCAGTGTGAGATGAAGTGACGTCGCCAAAAGGTGGATTTTTGTAATCCTCTTTACTAATCTTTAGGGGGGGGGGCAATAACTGTGGAGCACTCTGTATATCACCAACCTCTTTCTTGAAGTTAACAAGTTAAAAATTTGTCTGACCTGAAGACTTTTCCATTGTGGAAAACGTAAAGTTTTATCTCTGACTGTTACAAAGCTCTAACTTTGGAGATTCCTTCCATAAATGGTGAATAAACATCTCCTTACAGAAAACTTCATAGTATAACCTATTATAAATTTTTCTTTGTTAAATAATGATGCGTTTTTAAATCTGTTTATTATTAGGGTTAGATTATGTGGAGAAAAGTCCATTATCTATCTATCTATCTATCTATCTATCTATCTATCTATCTATCTATCTATCTATCTATCTATCTATCTGTTTTTCACTTGCTTGGTATTTACTTAAGATACAGTTTAAATAAGTAAGTAAATAAATAAATATAACTTGATAAAGTAGAAACACTGAGGCAAATACTAATTACATCCATGTTAAGTCAATGTGAAATGTCAGTTGCTGTGAACAGTGAAAAAATGTAATATTGTTCATATTCAAACATTGTTTAATATTTTATTCTGAAGTTATTTTAAGCGCATTTAATTCTAGATGACATATATCTCTGTTTCTCATTTTCTCTCTATTTAAAGAATTAAATGGAACTAGATTTTATTTCTGTGTAACACATTTCCTCTGTCTTTTGTTTCTCCTACCACAGTGTAGTGTGCTGGCGATGGCGCTGAAACAGAAGGCTTGTCATTTACATGCACCGCATCTACCCCAATCCTGACCATTCATGCATGGCACAGGGTCTTCCTTGCCAAAACCAGAGGTCTGTAGAGGTCTTCCCCTTGTTGGATTGACTCTCTGGTTGCCTCATGAAGGCAGAGATGGAATTTCCTGTCAGCTTCTATGGAAAGTGGTGGCAAATGTCTGTCTGTTTTTTTCATGGAAACTATTTTGGCTCAGGGAGCTTTGCTGGAACTTTAAAAGAACCAAAAGTTGTGTGCAATTCCGGACAGCTCTCATTTCAGAAAATTCCAGCTGGTACTTTTGTATTTTTGCGATGGAAGATGAAATTAGTGAGGCCAAGACATGCCATGATTTACCTGGTAGAAGTGTCTTAAAAATTAGGAAGGATTTAGAAAGTCTCTCCAGCTCACACAACATACCCACTTGACAATTATTACAAACTTGCCCATCCCTTTCTGAAACTTTTACTGGTATTTTGCATTTTGTAATAAGAAATGGAGATGAAGTCAGTCAAGTCATGGCATGCTATAACTTCCTGGCTGGCTTTACACTACGATTTTCAACCCACAACAATCATAAAATAATTCTTTGGTCATGAGTTGAGGTCTTATTTGAGTTCTCACCAACAGCCAATTTGGTGCCATTGTGACCAAAAGGCAGCCGACAAAAGAAAGTTGTGTCATTGTAAGAAAGTTTTGATAAAAAGTTCAGAGTGTGAGTGCTGCTGACTCTCTCTCCTCTCTCCACAGAGACAGCTAGCTAATCGTAGGCATCTGTAAGTTCATGTATGTGAAAGAGGGTAGATAATGCTTTCCTTCAAGTGTCTTGTGCTGCCCTTTGATGCTGCCCTGGCATGCTGCCCTGGCTGACCTCACATTGTCTCATTGGAGGCATATGTTAGCTCTGACTCTCTCTGGATCAAAGGGGAGAACTGGGTGGTGGGTGGAATCTGGCAGGTAGAATGCTGACATTTCCAGAACTTTTTTCTCGGCTGTCATTGGTCACAGTGCTTGTTGGTGAACATGTCACGTTCAAAGACCGCCAATCTCAACTCACAACCAAATAATTATTTTACAAAAGCTGGGATTTAGAAAGGGAAATAATCTCTCCAACTCACAGGAAAAGTGTGATTTCCAGTATTTGATACTATTTAGTACTTTTTACTGACTAAAATGTATTACTATGCAGTTCTGGATAAAATACACTTCACAGAACAGTACTGAAGTCAGTCAGGGAAGGAAACCTTTCAGCACAAGCATATAAACCAAGAAAGATGAAAATAATGACACACCCCCCCCTCACACACACACTTGAGTTGCTGTAACATCTCAGACTGATGACCAAAGCAGCTCGTTTTTTCTTTTCCACACCTTTGACATTTCCAGGTGGGATTTTCAGCCATTTTGATCTCATCCCAAGAAGAAAAAGAGAAAATGATGCAGCTGATTTTTAGCTCCTTCAAAGCCATAATTTGACCCGTGATCATCATTATGTGGTGGTCAGTGAAATCCATTTACTTTTGCCAGTGTGTTTTGATAAATCCATGACTTGTCTATATTTTATGTAATCTGTAAAGAAATTAAATTATATAATACATAGAGTTTTTAAAACAGGAAATGTATCATTCTTAAACCTTGGGTTATGCCTATGTTCTTGTGATGATATTAAAAATATACCATGTACTGAATGTTCAGAAATGGCACACTTACAACTTATTTGCCAGGTTAATTATGTACAGATGCTTCAGTCATAGAATAAAAAAAATAATACTTTGCATATTTATGACTACATAAGTCAGATGTGGTTTATTTGCATTATCAAGCATATTAAATATTTCAACTTATTTTCATCTGGTGTTGTTATTTGAGTTGACACTCAACAAGTCAGCTTTTTATTGATGTTTTTTTTTAATTTATGCATTTTTAGTGAATACAGTTAAACTTCAGCATGTGCGAAGTGTGTGAGGTGTCAAAAGCGAGTCCCCAGTGACTGTTGGGAAATGTTGAAGAATTTCCCCTTTTGTGTGGTTTTGCTTTCGTTTATGCAGAAATCTTTCAAATGGCTATGCTTTTTAAATTTGTTAGAATGTATTTCTTAAAATGGAAAGCATTTAAATCAAGTGAAATGTGTCTGTTAAATGTGGAACTAATTTAAGATTTTATATACAAACCAAAAATAATTCATGAATTACTTTTTGGAATATTATTTCTTTTTCATATCAGTCTCATTTTTCAAACCAGACAGTTATGTTTGTGGGTTGTTGTTTTTTTTCAACATTGGGGTTGAACCTGCATGTATGTAGTCCAATAATGAGGAAGTTACCGAGGTTAAATATAACCACTCTCACTTGCCTTTATGGTTTTGTGTTCTCATGATCAAAGAAAAAAAGACAAAAAAACAAATATGTTTAAACATAGAAATTCATCTCCAGAGTCACGCAGCACAGTTTGAAAACCATAGAGGAATCAGCAGGCTGTGATCTGTGATGCCCGAGCCCTATAAAAAGGTGAGTTCTTAATTCTTATTTTCCGGTACACACACACACACACATACATATATATATATTTTTTCAAATCTATCAGTAGGTTTAATTTTCAAATGTTAGTACATTTACATGTTCTTAATTTACTGTATGTTTCAGTCATATACATTTCTATGGAGGATGTTGGTTCATTTTCCACAACTTGTTAATACGCAATTATTAATAAAGCATATTGTTCCTCTTAGATGGCAAGAAGGATCAGCATCCTTAAAATAGCCATCCTTCTCCTTTTCTGTCCATCTGCTTGCTCAGAAACCGTATGGTATCCGAAAACTCTGCAATGTGACGTGTCCAGGGTTAGCAATGACACAGAAGTGAAAGTGGATTGCACCAGCAGAGGCTTAACATCGATTCCTCCAGGAATTCCATCCAATACCACCAACCTGACGCTTACCATCAACCACATTCCTCACATCAATGACACCTCTTTCCTGGGCCTGAACAACATCACCGAGATTGACATGCGCTGCAACTGTGTGCCCATCAAGATCGGCCCAAAAGACCACATGTGCACAAAAAGTTTGCAAATTAATAATGGAAGCTTCTGGCAGCTTAAGACTCTCAAGTCACTTTACCTGGATGGAAATCAGCTCTCCAGCATCCCTAAAGGACTTCCTCCAAATGTTGTGCTCCTCAGCCTTGAGGTCAACAGCATTTATTCAATTCTGAAGGAAAATCTCACTGAGCTTACCAACATCCAGTTTCTGTACCTTGGCCAGAACTGTTATTTCCGAAACCCGTGCAATGGATCGTATTATGTTGAGGAGGATGCTTTTTTGCAGCTCGACAAATTGACTTTGCTGTCGCTTAAGTCAAACAATTTGTCTTATGTGCCTCACAAACTACCATCGAGTCTCAAGGAGCTCTACTTATACAACAATAACATACAGAAGGTAGCAGCAGAAGATTTTCATAACTTGACTGAATTAGAGATCCTAGATTTGAGTGGAAACTGTCCCCGCTGTTATAACGCGCCTTTTCCGTGCATTCCATGTGCTAACAATGCTCCTTTTCAGATTCATGAACACTCCTTCCTCAACTTAACCAAACTTAAAATTCTGCGACTTCACAGCAACTCTCTCACTACTGTGGAACCACAATGGTTTCAGGGCTGTAAAGAACTTCAAGTGTTAGACCTCTCAAGCAACTTTTTAGCAAAAGCTATAACACACACCTCCTTTCCTTGTTCGCTGCCTTTCCTAGAAGAACTAGACCTCTCTTTTAATTATGAGCTCCAGAGGTATCCTTCATCACTAAACTTGTCTTGGTCTTTCTCCTACCTGAAGTCTCTCAGGATCCTGAGAATCAGAGGCTTTGTGTTCCAAGAACTCAAACAACAAGATATTCAGCCTCTAACATTATTGGAGAATCTCGAAATTATTGACCTCGGGACAAACTTCATCAAGTTAACTAATCTAAGCATTCTCACAGGGCTGAAACATTTCCATATCATCAATTTATCAGACAACAAAATCTCATCACCTTCAGAAGCTGAGCATGCAGCTGCACTGGCAATGGCACGTGGCTTTCCCAAGCAGGATGACACTTCCCCAATGTCACGAGGCACTCAGTACCAAAGTGGGGAAGTGAGAGAGATTCACTATTTTAGATATGATGAATATGCACGAAGTTGCAAAAGTAAAGATAAAGAACTTGGGACTTTGAGTCCTTTCAACACACAGTGTAGCTCATTTGGAAAAACACTGGATCTCAGCAGAAACAACATCTTTTTTTTACATTCAAGGTTCCTGAATCTCGGTGAGCTCCGGTGTCTCAATTTATCAGGAAATGCTATGAGCCAAGCTCTAAATGGTTCTGAATTTGTTTATCTTAAAAAGCTGAAGTATCTGGACTTTTCTCACAATCGCCTTGATTTGATGTTTTCCTCAGCATTCAAGGAACTCAGCAATTTAGTCGTGTTGGATATCAGTCACAACAACTATTACTTTGAAGCAGAGGGGTTGACTCACATGCTAAATTTTACCAAAAATCTCAATAAACTGACCAAGTTAATAATGAACCACAATCAAATCTCCACATCCACCAACACAGAGATGCAGAGCTTGTCTCTGGAATATTTGGAATTTAAAGGCAACCGCCTTGATTTGTTATGGAGAGATGGTGATACAAGATATCACAACTATTTTAGAAAACTAATTGCCTTAAAATCCCTTGACATCTCTCACAACAATCTTAACTTCATTCCCAATCCGGTTTTTCAAAGCCTTCCAGAAACACTTACAGAATTCAACATTACAAACAACAAATTGGCATCGTTCTACTGGGAGGGTCTGAGGTTTCTTCCAAATCTGGAGGTCTTAGACCTTAGTGGTAACCACTTAACAAGCATGCCTACAAAGCTTTCCAATTGTTCAAAATCTATTGTGACACTAGTTTTGCGCAAGAATCAAATTTTGAGGCTGAGCCCTGAGTTCCTCCAAGATGCACTTAGTCTGAAAAAACTGGATCTGAGTTATAATCAAATCAAGTACATTGAAGAGTCAAGCTTCCCCAAAGACATCATAGACAGACTGGAGGTTCTGTTCTTAAACAATAACCGGTTTGTGTGCTCATGCAACGCTACATGGTTTGTCCGGTGGATTAATCGCACATCTGTGAACATTCCCCAACTAGCCACTGATGTCACCTGTGCATCCCCTGGTACACAGCGAGGCCAGAGTGTGATTTCACTTAACCTCCAAGCCTGCCAACATAACTATCTGTCCATAATTCTCAATATCCTGACCACTTCTGTGATCCTGTGTGTACTCACCCTGTCCATTTCCAGCCATCTCTTCCTCTGGGATGTGTGGTACATCTACCACTTCTGCCTTGCCAAAATCAAGGGCTACCGGCGTCTTCTCTCAGAAAGCATGGCCTATGATGCCTTTGTAGTCTACGATAAAACTGATACAGCAGTGAGTGACTGGGTGTTACAGGAACTCCGTGTTCAACTGGAAGATTGTGGTGAACCAAGGCTCCATCTTTGCTTAGAAGATCGTGACTGGGTTCCAGGTTGTCCTCTCATTGAGAACCTTTCTCAAAGCATTCAGCTTAGCAAGCGTACCATATTCATCTTGACCCCTCACTTTATCCAGAGTGGCCACTTCAAGACCGCGTTCTACCTGGCACACCAGCGGCTCATGGATGAGAAGGACGATGTCATCATCCTAATTTTCTTGGAGAGATTTTCCTCCAGTCATTCCAAGTACCTGAGACTCAGGAAGAGGCTGTACAGAAGATCCGTGCTGGAATGGCCAAGGAATCCTCAAGCGCAACAGTATTTCTGGTTTTGTCTTAGGAGCGTCATGGCCACTGAAAGCCAGCAGCACTACAACAAGCTTTTCCAGGAAACTCTGTAACAGTCAAGATGGGCTTTCTACATGGTTAAGTCATGGCCTAAAGGTTAGAGAAGCAGCTTTGGGCCCAAAAGCTCACTGGTTTGATTCCCTGGACCAGCAGGAATGGCTGAAGTGCCCTTGAGCAAGGCATCTAACCCCTAACTGCTCCCCAGGCTGCTCTGGGTGTGTTGTACATTGCTCTGGGTAAGAGCATCTGCTAAATGCCTGTAATGTAATACATAGTGTTTCTTTTTTTAATATTCTGCAAATGTTTTTCTGTTGCTGTTACCGCCTAGAAGTTGACTATTTTCCTATACCAACATGGTCTTATTTGGTGTTTTATTCTTTTTATACAAAAGCAATTTTTTATTAAAAGAGAAAAAAATTATATATTAAAGGATTAAAGAATCATGCTTGTTTTCCAATTATAGTTAATTTTATTGGTATAAAGGTAGTTCCTGTTATCACTTATGAGACAGCAGATACAAACTCTCATTTCCTCAGCAGCCTCTCTTTTCTGTGATTTGCAGCTGCACTCCTGAGCTGCTGTTCAATGCCTTCTGAGTAATCATGATCCAGAATTCAACAGTGCTGTGGTACAAACATGGTTTAAATTACATTGTAGGATTTGTTTTATTTTACGCTTCAACACGTGTATTAATTAGACATTTTTTTGTCTTGTCTGAAAAATAAAATCTGCTATTTTTAAACTTGTTTCCTCTTATGTTAAATAATCATAAAATGCTACAATAAAGACAGTGCAGATTATTCCGTAAGATAAAACAATATTGTGTGCATCAGTGTGCTGTTGGGGTGCAATGTGCCGACATTATCTGTGTCTGTTTACTGGCTCAAATCTCCATATCTGTATTTGGATTTAAACCCGAAGTGGGCATGGCCTAACCTTTTTTCCCCTTCTTCTTCTCCTCGTTCTATTTTATATCAAATATGCCACTACACCCCTGGAAAACACTGAAAACCCCCCAGATATAGAAATGTCCATAGTGTCAGCATGATTCATGAATTCTGGCTCTGACAGTTCCTCAACCTCAGCTACATCGTGCTGCATGTTCTCTAAACCCACTCATTCTATTGTTATTCTGTTTCTACCTGCCTGCCATATGTTTCAGTTCTCTTTCTCAAAATATGACCAAGTACAGTGGGGCAAAAAAGTATTTAGTCAGTCACCAATTGTGCAAGTTCTCCCACTTAAAAAGATGAGAGAGGCCTGTAATTTTCATCATAGGTACACTACCGTTCAAAAGTTTGGGGTCACCCAGACAATTTTGTGTTTTCCATGAAAAGTCACACTTTTATTTACCACCATAAGTTGTAAAATGAATAGAAAATATAGTCAAGACATTTTTCTGGCCATTTTGAGCATTTAATCGACCCCACAAATGTGATGCTCCAGAAATTCAATCTGCTCAAAGGAAGGTCAGTTTTATAGCTTCTCTAAAGAGCTAAACTGTTTTCAGCTGTGCTAACATGATTGTACAAGGGTTTTCTAATCATCCATTAGCCTTCTGAGGCAATGAGCAAACACATTGTACCATTAGAACACTGGAGTGATAGTTGCTGGAAATGGGCCTCTATACACCTATGTAGATATTGCACCAAAAACCAGACATTTGCAGCTAGAATAGTCATTTACCACATTAGCAATGTATAGAGTGTATTTCTGATTAGTTTAAAGTGATCATTGAAAAGAACAGTGCTTTTCTTTCAAAAATAAGGAAATTTCAAAGTGACCGCAAACTTTTGAACGGTAGTGTATACCTCAACTATGAGAGACAAAATGAGAAAAAAAATCCAGAAAAATCACATTGTCTGATTTTTAAAGAATTTATTTGCAAATTATGGTGTAAAATAAGTATTTGGTCAATAACAAAAGTTCACCTCAATACTTTGTTATATACCCTTTGTTGGCAATGACAGAGGTCAAACGTTTTCTGTAAGTCTTCATAAGGTTTTCACACACTGTTGCTGGTATTTTGGCCCATTCCTCCATGCAGATCTCCTCTAGAGCAGTGATGTTTTGGGGCTGTCACTGGGCAACACGGACTTTCAACTCCCTCCAAAGATTTTCTATGGGATTGAGATCTGGAGACTGGCTAGGCCACTCCAGGACCTTGAAATGCTTCTTACGAAGCCACTCCTTCGTTGCCTGGGTGGTGTGTTTGGGATCATTGTCATGCTGAAAGACCCAGCCATGTTTCATCTTCAATGCCCTTGCTGATGGAAGGAGGTTTTCACTCAAAATCTCACGATACATGGCCCCATTCATTCTTTCCTTTACACGGATCAGTTGTCCTGGTCCCTTTGCAGAAAAACAGCCCCAAAGCATGATATTTCCATCCCCATGCTTCACCGTAGGTATGGTGTTCTTTGGATGCAACTCAGCATTCTTTCTCCTCCAAACACAACAAGTTGAGTTTTTACCAAAAAGTTCTATTTTGGTTTCATCTGACATTCTCCCAATCCTCTTCTGGCTCATCCAAATGCTCTCTAGCAAACTTCAGACGGGCCTGGACATGTACTGGCTTAAGCAGGGGGACACGTCACTGCAGGATTTGAGTCCCTGGCGACGTAGTGTGTTACTGATGGTAGCCTTTGTTACTTTGGTCCCAGCTCTCTGCAGGTCATTCACTAGGTCCCCCCGTGTGGTTCTGGGATTTTTGCTCACCGTTCTTGTGATCATTTTGACCCCATGGGGTGAGATCTTGCGTGGAGCCCCAGATCGAGGGAGATTATCAGTGGTCTTGTATGTCTTCCATTTTCTAATAATTGCTCCCACAGTTGATTTCTTCACACCAAGCTGCTTATCTATTGCAGATTCAGTCTTCCCAGCCTGGTGCAGGTCTACAATTTTGTTTCTGGTGTCCTTTGACAGCTCTTTGGTCTTGGCCATAGTGGAGTTTGGAGTGTGACTGTTTGAGGTTGTGGACAGGTGTCTTTTATACTGATAATGAGTTCAAACAGGTGCCATTAATACAGGTAACGAGTGGAGGACAGAGGAGCCTCTTAGGTGGGGTTTACATTAGACCGTATCAGGGGATCATCAGATTAACGTTTTTAAAACGATTAGTGTGCACACAGCAACACCAATACACGATTCGCGTGCACACAGCAACACCAATACACGGATACGCTCGGCTCCGCAGGCATCCTGCGCTCCAAATCACTCCACCCTGAACAGCGAGTGCCCTCTGGAGGGTGCGCACTCCGGCCCTGCGCAGCTCACAGAGCGCACGAGTGAAGTGCACAAGCAGTGATTTGGGACTGAGCCGCTGTGTGTGTGATTTCAGTGCATGTCGGGCATGCGCGTCACTTACCACTTGCAAGTGGAAGGATGGCAAGCCTAAAGACAATCATAACTACACAATGGGCAGTATTTGCATCAGTATTTGCAGTATTTTCATACTTTTATACTCTTTAATGAAAGGTGATACAAGGCGGAAGTCCGCGCTGTTTTTCAGCAGTCGCGTCACATGACCAACGCCAGCGAATCAGGAAGGTGGATGTCACAGTGACGTTGTCCAATGACGATGCCAGCTAGAGCTCAGCACAGCGTATCCGCGTATTCTCAATGTTTACACAGCACCGGAGGGACACGATCTAGATTGAATACGTGGACCCTGGCGGATTCCCGTTTCCCGGCGTTTCCAGGCGTTTTAATGTAAACGGACAGTGCATCCGTGAAGAAAATGAGACAGATACGGTCTAATGTAAACTTGGCCTTAAAGAAGAAGTTACAGGTCTGTGAGAGCCAGAAATCTTGCTTGTTTGTAGGTGACCAAATACTTATTTTACTGAGGAATTTACCAATTAATTCATTAAAAATCCTACAATGTGATTTCCTGGATTCTTTCCCCCCATTCTGTCTCTCATAGTTGAAGTGTACCTATGATGAAAATTACAGGCCTCTCTCATCTTAAGTGGGAGAACTTGCACAATTGGTGGCTGACTAAATACTTTTTTGCCCCACTGTATTATGTGTTGTCAGTCATACTCCAATCAAACTCCAGTCTTCGTGAAACAGATTGCACTGAAAAGCGTGTTCTTATTATGGTGTTTTATTTGTGCCCTTACAACAAACTGATTTATAACTGACTAAAAAAATAACTTTGAAAAATGGGAAGTGAATCTTCAGCACTTCCTTCATGGACTCCAAACAGAGGTACAAAAATAAAACAGTAAGTAGCCTCTGAGGTATAGCTCAGCAATTGGTAAAATACTTGCACTGATTTGGCCAGACAGAACAAGGCTGAATAGAATGTGCTAAACGATGGATTGTGGGGAAATCCAAAGATCGAGTATAAATTTGCTAATTTGCCAGATGGCGAAAATCTATGATTACACACATCACAGAAGAAACAGTGCTGGTTGGCTGTTAAAGCTAAACTTCCTTTTTTCCCCACAGAGGTGACTCTATATGACTCTCTCAACATCACTTATTTGGCTGAGAGCTCTTAGAGGAACTATATATGGAATACCACTAACATGGTGAGAAAACAAGATTTATACATAAGATAATTGTTTTGCCATTTTAATGATAGTTATTTTTAAACAGAATGATGTACACTTGTGTTGCGTTTTATAAATGTTCACTTTTGATACTTGTGTCAAGTCAAGGGAAATTTTTACACTTTTTTGTCTAAAAGCACTTCAGTTATATTTTAGACACTTTAAATGCAAATTTTGTCTTTTTTTATTTTACAGGAGGCTAGCAAACACTGGCTAATACTAATATGCTGGCTGGTAATCACATTTCTGATCGGCTTTGCAGTGTGCGTGCTGGATGTAAATTTCAGGAAGAAACATCCATGCATAATCATAGAGAGTAACATTACTGTTAAGTTTATATGCCACAACCTAGAATTAAAATCCATGCCCACAGTTTTTGATAACACCACCATGCTTGATGCATCTGAGAATGAAATAAAAAACCTAACAGCGGATCCATTGAAAGACCTGCAAAAACTGAAAATTCTCAATCTAAACTGGATGAACAAGAAAGACCCTGTGAACATCACCAAGGGGGTTTTTGCAAATTTGTCAAACCTGAAAGAATTGAACCTTAATGGAAATAGACTGTTAGGAGTACCTGCACAGCTTCCAAAGTCCCTGACAAAACTGGCACTGGACAAGAACAACATTCTCTCACTAAGTCGCAGAGACTTTTCACAATTAACAAACCTTACCCATCTTTATATGTCCAAAAATTGCTATTATGGGAATCATTGTGGTCACTCTATGGCTTTAGTTATTGGTAATGGAACATTTTCAAGCTTGGATAAGTTACAACATCTGGATTTGTCATATAATAACCTTAGTCATGTTCCCAGATATTTGCCTGTCTCCTTAGTAACGCTTGAACTCGGTTCCAACATGATATCGTTCATCGGAGAAGATGATTTCAAAGAACTCCCAAATCTCAAAACCCTTAAAATCCAGGGAAATTGTCCACGCTGTACCAATGCTCCATATCCCTGCATTCCATGTGCCAATGGTTCAATCGAAATTCATGAACGAGCTTTTGACCATCTTAAAAATCTGACATTATTGGATCTTGCTGGGAATTCTATCTCTTTCATCAAGGAAGCTTGGTTCAAGAACATGATGCACCTGCGGGAACTCTACCTTTCCTACAATTTTCTGACAAAACAGATCCAGAATAATGGAGCATTTTTGAGTAACTTAGGGCTTCTGCATAGACTTGATCTCTCCTTTAATTATGAACTTAAAGAATATCCAGAAACTGTGCGCCTAGCATCAGCCTTTTCCAAGTTATCCAGTCTTCAGACGCTGCATATCCAAGGTTTGGTTTTCAGAAAAATTCTAAATGACTCTCTGTCACCTCTTTATGGTTTGCAAAATCTGTCCACATTAGATATAGGAATAAATTTTATTGTGGCTGTGGATCCAGGTATATTTAAAAGGTTTCATAATTTAACACTCCTGTATCTGTCAGAAAACCGGCTCTATCCTATCACTAACTCTGAGGTTCGAGAGCCAGTTAATAACATAAAGCCTCCACGCGTCAACCTACCTAGGCTGATGGATTCAAGTCCTAAAAGGGAGTTTGAACCTTATAAGCCTGTCAGACCGATTGTCAAACCGGAGTGCAAAGCTGCTGGCTGTGTGTTGGATCTGAGCAAAAATAATCTGTTTTTCATTTCCCCACAGCAATTTGAGGGATATGAAAACATTTCCTGTCTCAACCTTTCCAGAAATGGCTTTGCAGCAGCATTAAATGGAACAGAATTCACATCACTGCCTAACCTGAAGTATTTAGACTTGTCTTATAATAAGATTGATTTGGCCTTTGATTACGCTTTTGAAGAGTTAAAGGAGTTGGAGGTACTTGACCTTAGCTTTAACTCACATTATTTCATTGTGCGTGAAGTGACCCATAATTTGAATTTCTTGAAGAATTTGCCTAAGCTGAGAGTATTAAATATGAGTGCCAACAGCATTTTTACCTTAACAACCAAGTACATGTGCAGCAACTCACTTGCCGAGCTCCAGTTCCAGCAGAATCAACTCGGGAAGCTTTGGAAAGACACAAAGTATGTGAGCCTTTTCTGGAATTTAACTAATCTGACACATCTTGATATATCGAACAATGACATCAAGAAGCTCCCTACAGAAGTTTACAAATACTTGCCTGTCACAATAAAAAGATTCAGACTGAACCACAATTCCCTGACGACTCTCAACTGGACTTTGATGAAAGCCTTTACACAGCTTGAAGAGCTCATTCTTGGCCACAACAGCTTGACATATGTCTCCAAAAACATAACTCAATATATCCCGTCCTTGCGTTTCCTCGACCTGAGCCATAACAGGATCTCTGAACTGGCTACGGGATTTCTCGAAGGTGCTGTCCACCTTAAAAGACTGGATCTGAGTTTTAATAAATTAAGCATCATTAATCAGTCCACCTTCCCACCCAAGGACAAAAATCATTTGGAAGTTTTGTGGCTCCATGAGAACCCATATCGTTGCACATGTGACCTACTTGAATTTATCCTTTGGATTTTTCAAAGTGATGTGACAATCCCCAGACTGGCCACTTTGGTGAAATGCAGTGCCCCTGAAGGAATCAGGGGTGTGAATGTGACATCCTTTGACATTCAGCAATGTGTTAATGACAAGCTTTCCTTCCTGGCCTACTTCTTCTCCACTTTGCTCATTCTATGCACCACTTTTGTGGCAACATTGATGCACGTATTCTACTGGGACTTTTCATATGTGTTTTACTATGTGAAGGCCAAATTCAAAGGGTACCAGTACTTGAGTTCTGGAGATAATGTCTACGATGCCTTTGTTACCTATGACACCAAAGACCCACAGGTCTCCGAGTGGGTCCTGAACCAACTCCTTGTTCAGCTGGAGGAACAAGGTGATCACTTTCTTCCAGTCTGTTTGGAAGAACGTGACTGGCTGCCCGGCTGCCCCATCCTGGACAGCCTGACCCAGAGCATTCACCAGAGTCGCAAGACAGTCTTCATCCTCACTCATTCCTACGTGAACAGCGGCTCATTCAAGATGGCCATGTACCTGGCGCACCAGCGTCTGCTGGAGGAAAGTGAGGACGTAATCATACTGCTATTACTTGAGCCCGTGCTGCAGAACTCACATTTCCTGCGCTTGCGGAGGCGACTCTGCAGCCACAGTGTCCTTGAGTGGCCCCGAATGCCTGCTGCAGAGCCCTGGTTCTGGCAGTGTCTAAGAAATGCAATTCGGGTCGAGAACAAGGTCATGTACAACAACATCTACTCCAGATACTTCACTATCAAAAACAGACCCAGAGAGAAAGAATAAACTACACAGCATATCAGTACTTCAGATATATTTCATATATTTCAACAAACACTGTATTCTTTTCATCATCACCATGATTTTGTTGACTGGAGAAGGCAAACATTAAAGTGGGAAAATATTGCAGTGCAAACTGTCTCATAGCCAATATTTCCTTTTTCTATTTCTTTTCTAATTAAGAGTCATATTTGTGTTCATAGATTATCAGGTGGTTGCTAGCATATTGTTTTCTGATTTCTAAGGTGTTGATAAGTGGTTGATATGTTAAGGTATTATATTGTACAGTGGGTTGCTCAAATAAAGTTGTTTATATAGCGCTTTTAACAACAGACATTGTCGAAAAGGAGCTTTACAGAAAATTAAAGACTTTAAACATGAGCTAATTGTATCCCTTTTTATCCCTGATGAGCAAGCCTGTGCCAACGGTCAAAAGGAAAAACTCCCTCAGACTACACGATGAAGAAACCTTAAGAGGAACCAGACTTAAATGTTGCTAGTTGATTGTTACAATATTACATGGTATTGCTAGGTGGTTGCTATGCTCTCCCAGGTGGTTGCAAGGTGGTGCTGTCCTAACTGGTTCTTATGGTGTTGCTAGGTAGTTGCTAGAGTGTTGCTGGATGGTTGCTATGCTATCTCAAGTGGTTGCTAGATTGTTGCTAGGTGGGCACCTTGATATTTCCAGGTGGTTGGTAATGTGTTGCTAGGTGGTTACTGTGTTCCATGGGGTTGCTAGGATATTGTGAGCTGGGTTGCTATGGTATTCCAAGTGGTTGCTATGGTGTTTCTAGGAGGTTTCTGTATGATCCCAGCTGGTTGCCTGTGTATTATTTGCTTGCAATCAAGTTCCAACTGGTTGTTCGTGTTTTTTAGTATTTTTGTTTTTGTACCATGCTGAACTGGAGGCTATGATCTTCCATAGCTGGTTCACCAGATTGCTTTTGAAACTCAAGCACAAAATGAAATGCACGGACTTCAGACATGAAGTTTGTCTTGGCTGGACTACATCTGAGATTAGAAGAGCATTGTGCTCATTTTATTTTGGCTGAAATGTTCATTTTAAAACCCTATTCTCTCAGTAACATGTTATTTATCTACTCTACACTATCAGAAGGAAAGACACCGTACAGGTATAATTTTCTTTCCAATTTAATACACAGGGTGTAAATGTAATTTTGAAGGGAAACAGTGGTTGTGTTGTACTGAATAATGTATAAAGGTGTCTGGGTTATTTTAATTTAAAGGGACATATGGGAACTTTTTAATAGGTGTATAAGATAATATTGATCCATTATTCAACTTCATCGCAGAATTACACACAGTAACTCTGACAGTAAGATTCACGTAAATGTTTTAGAAAGAAATTCTGATCACCCAGTGTTTCCTGTTTCACTGTGAGAAATATTGTAGATGGTTTGTTTTGAAATTTAAAAAATGTTCTATTGTTGCTTTTGTCTTTTGTAGTTAATAAAATTTCAGTCTTCATTTACATTAAACCTTATTTGTTTTAATTTATTATCCCCCCCCACACACACACATACTTTTATTGGCTTGCTTTTTAAAATAATAATAATAATAATAATAATAATAATAATAATAATAATAATTGTTGTTGTTTTCATTATTATTGTTGTTGTTGTAAAATAATGTGAATATTTAATAAGAAGAATCCATCCATTACTGCTTATCCTGTGCAGGGTTGCAGGTGAGCTGGAGCCTATCCCAGCTGACTATGGGCAAGAGACAGGACACACCCCAGACCATCGCAGAGCTGACATGTATAGCACTTTTAACAACAGAGACAAACACACTGACAGTCAATTTAGAGCCACCAATTAACCTAACCTGCATGTCTTTGGGGGAAACTGGAGCAAACCCACACAGACACAGGGAGAACATGCAAACTCTATAGAGAAAGGCCCCTGTCAACCACTGGGCTTGAACCCAGAACCTTCTTGCTGTGAGGCAACAGTACTAACCACTACACCACCGTGCCACTAATAATAGCAATCATTATTAGTAGTAGTTGCTAAAAATGTTTTGCTCTTAAATACATGGAATCTTTGTTTATTATTATTATTATTATTCACACAATACCCACCAGATGTCGCTCTCGCGCGTTCTCAGGGGCGTTGGCTTGCTGTGTTCTCATTGGTTGTATGTAAATGAGCGCTGTGACGTGTACAGCGTCTTTTGCATAAGGAGTATAAAAGGCTGAAGCTTCGCGCGGATCTTCGCAGAGCCGTGCTTTCATCACGTTGCTGTTTCTTCTGCTCCCTGGTACAGTGAGTGGCTTCTGTATATTTTTATGCAGTTATAAGTGTTTTACTAGACATTATTAGCAGCAATGAATGGTTTTATTTTACATCACCAAATGATCCAAAAGCTTCACCTCGTTTTTTTTAAATGCATTAAACCTTTATTATGCATGATCTTGATTTAAAATATGACTGCTAGATTTTTGATTTATAGCAGGTTATAAGTGTTGTAATTATAGCGAATGATGTTCAAAGAGCACATAGTAGCAGCAGAAGGCGTTCTCTTTGTTCAGAGCCCTCTCAGTGTAATGCAGTGTGATGGGCTGCAGGGTTTGGGATGGAACAATCCACAAAAAAAATATGGATATGGGCTGTAAATGGTGGTGGTGGTGGTGGTGGTAGTAGTAGTAATAATTATAATAATGAGGAGATAATGTGTAGATGCTGCTCATAGGGCGGTGCCAGTTGCAAGAGGGGGTCACAATGCAGTCGTGTTAAATTGAAAAATGCTTTAAAGAATAAGAATTCACTGATTATTTAATAATCATATCACATTCTCCATCTCATACATTGCAAGGAGTCTGGTCAGGATTTTTTTTAAATGTATTTCCAGATTGCAAACAGCAGCAGTAAATCAAAAAATAATAAAAAAAAATCCTAAATTGTTATTCTGGTCTATTTTGCAAATCTACACACTGATGAACCACACCCCATTTTAACGTTCATGTTTTGCTTTTTAGAAATCAGCCACAAGCATGTCAGACAACAAACCCAATCTGGAAGAAGTGACTAACTTCGACAAGAGTAAGCTGAAGAAGACTGAGACGAGTGAGAAGAATACTCTGCCTTCGCAAGATAGTAAGATTTGTTTAAAACTACTCCAACTGCACAGAGTATTTATCAAGGGTTTACTGGCAAGTGTAGAATTAAACATCCTATGATATAATCCATAATACAGAGGATAAATCTATCTAGCGTGTAAGAGACACTTTATTTAAGAACAAAATATTACGTTTGTTAACATACTGATAGTGTTTTTTTTTCTCCAGCCATCGACCAGGAAAAGCAGGCAGATGCGTCATGAAACTTCCTCTCAAGACTCTACTATGCACTGCCTTCTTTTCACCTTTCTTTTCCTAAAAAATTCTGTAATTTCTGAAGACAAAAAACCTTAAGCATTCTGATTTGACGAAACAAAACATCGTCTTGTTGCGCATACCACCTTTTTTTTCGCTAATAATGAGTGAACGCACCACTGTGAAAAATGATGGCTGTGGGAGTTCATAAAGAGGAAGATGAGGCGGAGCTTCAGCCTCAGGGCGAGGCCAAGAATTTGATTGACCACTTCCTGGGACTTGATGAGCCAGACCCAGGCTGATTGCTTGTTGTCAGACATTGAAAATCATGCAGTGTTTTGTTTCTTTTCTTTCTTTTTTTAAAGTTCATGTTTAAGGTTTTGTGATCTGAAGTTCAAACCTTGGAATGCACAATATTTTGTTTATGCAAATAAAGAGAAACTGTATCTTCTGGTGATGGTCATGTTTCCATTTTCTTGGTGTGTTGCAGTGGTGGTGCAATGTAAAAACTGCTTTATTTTTCCTCCTTAATTCTTTAAATGGATAGTTTGGTGGGAAAACTCGTGTGTGAGAAATTTGTAGCTTCGTTTACACTGGCGCTACAAAGCTGTTAATGAGTAAAGGAGGTGGTTCTCACCCATGAAGTAGATTTACTCTGCCTTGGACCATATCCACTTCTTCAGGGATGTGCTTTTGGATGCCCTGAGGCTGGTATAAACATGTCCTTGCATGGATAAGCTGAGCATCTATTCTACTGGAACAGAATCTGGCTTTCTGGAGCTTAATCAATTTAATACTCAAATGAAATCAATCATTATTTTAATGAATGATCATTCTTCCTCTACATAACTCATGGCATGTACTACGCAAAGGTCTTAGGCACTTTTTTTTTTTTTTAAATACAAGCTTTGTTATAGACTTCTGTTTTATGACTTCTACATTATCGAGTCAGTACAAAAATATTTTGGAGTTCCAAACATTTTCCAGCACAAAATTAAATGTTACAGAAAAACACTTGTATCTGAGCAGCATATTCCATAAGAGACCAATTTTCAGATTCAAACAGAAAACATAATGAAGGCTACTGGGTTTTGGTGCAAAATTAAGAACCAAGTGTGACAGTGTCCAGAAGAAATGTGGCTGGTTCTACAAGATGCTCAGTAAAACCTACAGCTCCTTTCCTTATAAAACTGCACTCATTGTACCTGAGACTACTATTTTATTTTTTTTTAAAGCAAAGGGTCATCTCACATCAAATATTGACATTTATTATGGCTTATTGCTGTTTATATTTTTTTTTAAATGTTGAAACATTTAATTTCATTATTTTTAAGCAGTTTTTGGTCTACAGCATTTCTTTACATGACTTTTGCACAGTACTGCATGTCCATATTTTTTATAAATTTGATCACTCTAAAATCAAGTGAGATGATCTCCCATAAAGCAGATGTTTTGAATGAAGCACTTCATAATTCAGTGTTACATAGCAGTTACATGATGGTAAAGGTGTTATGGTGTGAAATCTCATCAATGCTAAAAATATATGTCCAGCAAGAGAAAAGAGTCCTGTTGTACTGAGCACTAAAAGCGCTAACCTCATTGGCAGCTAGTTCCTTTTCAGGTCCATTTTAACACAATCATTTGAAAAGAACTATCTGAAAATTCAGGTATTGGAAAAAGGATGCAAGTTTGAGTCTTTTTCATCTCATGCTTTATGTGAGGAAACAAGGTCGCAGTGGTGCGCATGCATTTCTGATGTATGGATGTTATCCACTCCATAACCCACTGTAACAACTTCATGAGAGTGGGCAATGAGGAACTAGAGACAGGCACTGCAATTCAAGGTGTGCTTTAATTTTATTTACACTTTTCAGTGACTTTCACTACCATGGAGACACACTACACACACGCACGCACATTGGGGAACGCTGCTCTCGCTCTCTCATTACTGGGCTATCTGAAAGACACACAGAGACATGTTAATAGACAGCCAGTAATGAGACACAAGTGTACCTCATCACATGTTACCTGCTGGTTCAACCTGACTCCTCGCCATTCACAGCTGACGTCTGACCACACCCTCGCTGCCACAGACCCCCACCGCCTGACTCAGGCTGGGTAGCCATCCAGCCTGCAGCTGACTCTCCCCAGCAGGAGAGGTAATCTGCCACCACCATCTGCACCCCCAGCCTGTGGACCACCTCGAATTTAAAGGGGTGAAGGGCCAGATACCAATGAGTGATTCGTGCATTGGCATCCTTCATGCCATTGGAGCAGGACATGGTCAGAACAGAGGGTGAATGGGCATCCTAGCAGGTAGTAGCAGAGAGTGAAGACCACTCACTTGATGGCCAGACACTCCTTTTTGATGGTGGTCCAGTGGTTAGCACTGTCGCCTCACAGCAAGAAGGTCCTGGGTTCGAGCCCAGTGGTCGGTCAGGGCCTTTCTGTGGAGTTTGCATGTTCTCCCCGTGTCTGCGTGGGTTTCCTCTAGGTGTGCCAGTTTCCCCCATGGTCCAAAGACATTCAAGTTAGACTAATTGGTGACTCTAAATTGCCATAGGTGTGAATGTGAATGGTTGTTTGTCTCTATGTCAGCCCTGCGATAACCTGGCGACTTGTCCAGGGTGTACCCCACCTCTCACCCATAGACAGCTGGGATAGGTTCCAGCTTGCCTGTGACCCTGTAGAACAGGATAAGTGGCTACAGATAATGGCTGGATGGATGTACTTTGACTCACATGGAGAGCTTGCGGCTGATGTACAGCACCAGGCACTCCTCCCTCTCCACTATCTGGGATAACACAGCCCCCAACCCTCTATCTGATGTGTCTGTCTGTAAAACAAAAGAGAGAGAAAAGTCAGGAGAATGCAACAGCAGGCCCCCACACAAAACCACTTTCACCTGAGCAAAAGCCCGTTTGCATGACTCCATCCAGTGGACCAGATCTGGTGCCCCCCTTTTAGTGAGGTCAGTCAGTCGGCTGGTGATGTCTGAAACATTAGGCACAAACCACCTATAATAGCCAGCCAGTCCCAGGAACTGCCTCACCCCCCTTTTTGGGCTTAGGTCTTGGGCAGGCTACAATTGCTGCAGTCTTATCAATTTGAGGATGCACCTGCCTATGACCCCCATGGAAGCTCAAATGCCATACTTCCACCCGTCCAACTGCACACTTTCAGGTTTGCTGTGAGCCCAGCATGCCTCAGCAACCTCAGAACAGCCCTGAGATATTGTAAATGATGCTGCCAGTCATTGCTATAAATAATTATGTCATCTAAATAGGCTGTGGCTTATGCATTGTAGGGATGGAGAAGTCGGTCCATGAGATGCTAAAACGTCGCTGGGGCCCCAAACAACCAAAAAGGGAAGGGTAACAAATTGGTGTAAACCAAACAGAGTGGAAAAGACCATTTTCTCATGGGATAATGGAGTCAAGGGGATCTGACAACATCCCTTTGTTAAATCCAGTGTTGAATAAACATGAGCAGCTCCTAACTGATCAAGGAGTTCATCAGTGAGAGTCATTGGATAGGCATCAAAGTTAGACACTGCGTTGACTTTCCTTTTGTTCACATAGAATCTGACTGATCCATCGGTCTTGGGAACCAAGACCATCGGGCTGCTCCAGTCACTTTGTGACTCCTCAACTACTCCCATCTCAAGCATAGCCTGGAGTTCATCCTGAACCACATTTTTCTTGGGCTCAGGGAGCCAATATAGGCAACTGCACACCACCACCCCTGGGGGAGTCTTGATGTGGTGTTCTATGAGGTCAGTGCAACCAGGGAGGGGCAAGAACACATTGCAGAATTCCTCCTGCAACCTAATAACCTGTGCTCTCTGGGATAGTGAGAGGTGGTCTCTACAGGGGCCTGGGGGTGAATTGGGCTGCATTTTTTGGACTTACCTCCAGTCCTAGCTCCACCCTCTCTGAAACTACCATTGCAAGAGCCACAGGAACCTCCTCTCTCCATGATTTTAGGAGAGTGAGGTGGTAAATTTGATGTGTTGACTCTGTCTGGATATTTGACCTCATAGTTGACTTCCCCAATTCACTGTGTGACTTCAAAGGGCCCTTGCCACTTGGCGAGTAATTTTGAGCTTGATGTGGGCAGTAAAATGAGCACTTTATCTCCTGGTGCAAATTCCTTTAACCATGTCCCTCTATTGGACAGGCGAGATTGACATTCTTGCACCTGTAGCAAATTCTCCTGGGTTATGTGACTCACTGAGTTTTGCTCTCAGGTCAAGAATGTACTGAATTTCATTTTTGCTTTGAGAAGGTCCCTCCTCCCAATTTTCACTAATGATGTCTAAGACTCCACGGGGCTTGTGCCCATACAGCAATTCAAACGGGGAAAATCCAGTGGAGGCTTGCAGGACCTTGCACACTGCAAACAAGAGAGGGTCTAGCCACCTATCCCAGTTCCTAGCATCCCCATGAATGAACTTATAAATCATGCTTTTATGTGTTTGTTTAAATTGGATGTGGCCACCATGAGTTGGCCTAGTGGTTAGCGTGTCCACCTGTCAATCGGGAGATCACGAGTTCTACTCGCAGTTGGGTTATACCAAGGACCATCATAAAAATGGTACCTACTACCATCTGGCAAGGCATGCTGCAATACAGATGTGAGTGGAGGGTCAAACTCTCATGGTTACCAGAAAGCTAGCCCCCCACTGTAACCCTAGCTATGTGAGAGGCCGAGGGCTACAGAAATGGAGATCAGCACCACCCTATGCACCATATGGTGCGGGAAGGACTTTTGACTTTTTGACTTAAATTGTTCAACCAGCCCATCTGTTTGCAGATGATAAACACTAGTACGAATCTATTTAATCCCCAATAATTCATACAATTTGCATAGTGTGTGTGACATAAATGTAGTGCCTTGATTAGTCAGGATTTCTTTCAGAATCCCAACTCGGGAGATAATGCAGAAGAGTGCCTCTGCAATAATATGTGCAGAGATATTGTGAAGAGACACTGCTTCCAGGTATGACATTGCGTAATCCACTATTACTAACACAAAGTGATATCCATGTGTGGATCAATCTAATGGCCCAACGAGATCCATGCCAATTCTTTTGAAGCAGACCTCAATTAATAGTAATGGGCACAATGGTGCTTTTGGCATGGCTGCTGGGTTTACCAGCTGGCATTCACGACAAACCAGAGAAGACCACACCTGTGGACATTGGCATGAATCCCTGGCCAATAGAAATGGGCCATGAGATGGTTTAGTGTTTTATCCTGACCCAAGTGGCCAGCCATAGAATTACGATGAGCCTCAAGGAATAAAAGTTCCCTACAGCTCTTCAGTACCAACAGCTGTGTCATCTCTTTCTTAGTCTGAGTGTTCTGCATCACTCGATATAGCCTATCCTTAATAATACAAAAATATGGAAAGGAAAGTGCAACATTAGGCTGGAGGGTTTGGCCATCAATTACTTTCACTTGGCCAAAAGCGTGCCTCAGAGACTCGTCATGCATCTGTTCCAATGGGGAATCCCCTGAGAGATTTCCTAGAGAGAGAGGAGGGGCAGGGCCTGCCTAATTTTCCATGTCCTCATGATGGGGAGCTGATGTGGACAGCCCTGGGACCGCCTCCCGAGCTAATGTTGTGACAGGATTCCCCCATGACGTACTACTGCAGGACCCACTGACTACTAACTGTTTTATTAACATTTTAAACCCCAGACAATCTGTTCCCAGGATAAGTGGATGGCAGAGGCTCAGGCTAACTGCCGCCTCTGCACTATGCTTTTCTCACCAGAATTGAAAAATGATGGACATTAGCGGATATTTTTGAACATCACCATACACACACCTCACCTTCACCAAATGTGTATTTCCCAGTGCCCCACATTAAATCAGGCTTTGATGCATGGAGGTCTGATTACAACCAGAATCCACCAAAGCCTGATGTGTACCCCCTTGAATACTCACAGGGACTTGATACATTCCCGCTCGATTAGGGGAAGCCTGCATTGCATTAGAAATGTGAATCAGTATCCCCACCTCCTTGCGGAAGTGCTGATTCCAGGAAATCCTCACCTTCTCGCCACGCCAACTGTTATGGGTGGTGGAGGTGTGGTGAGATAAGGATCCAAAAGCAGAACACAGACAGTAATCCAATAAATAAGGTGATTTAATCCAGGGAAAAAAGGGCATGGCAAAAAGGTAAACAAACAGGACAAAAAACAAATGGCAAAATAGTCCGGGTAAAAAGAGACAAAAAACTTGACAAAAACACGAGACAGGCAAAGACAAAAACGCTAGTGCAATAAGCCATGAACAAGAAAAAACACTTAGTGCAAAAAACCATGAACCAGCAAAAATGCTTAGTGCAAAAAACCATGAACCAGAAAAATAGCTAGAGCAAAAAACCATGAGGACGCAAAAGAGGCACAGAAATGGCTAGAGTAGCAAATGAGATATTCTGGCAAAGTCAGAGTCTGAGAACGGCTTTTAAATATGCAGCGGTGAAAACCAGGTAGTGAGTTCAGGTGAGCGCTTGCTGAACGGGGAAGCAGGCAGGATGGAATTCCCGTCCCGAATCTGGATCGACACTGACGTGGGAGAACCGTAATCTCCGGAGTGGATGTCCGGGGTGGAGCATGATAGTATGCCCCCCTTCAACAAGTGCCTCCAGGCGCTTTAGGAAGAGCATCAGGGTGTTGCTGGTGGAAGTCAGAGATGAGGGTTGGGTCCAAGATGAACCTGGTGGGGACCCAACTTCTCTCCTCGGGACCATAACCTTCCCAGTCCACCAAAGAACTAGAAACCAGAGGTTTAAGCTGTGACATGTGGAAAGTGGGGTGAATACGTCACATGGTGAGTAGTAATGCCAGTCTGACAGAACATGGATTGATTACCTTGCTGATGAGGAAGGGTCCTAGATATCTGGGGGCCAGCTTACGGGAGACGGTTCTGAGTGGCAGATGGCGTGTGGCGAGCATGACTCGCTGCCCCACCCAGTAGGTGGGTGCCTTAGAGCGGCATTTCTCGGTCTGTCTCTTGGATGTTAGGGTGGAGCAAATGAGCCTTCTCCAGGCCAATGCCCAAGACCTCCTGCAGCGGCATATGAAGGTCTGGGCTGAGGGTACGGCGACCTCCTCCTCTTGGTTGGGGAAGAGTGGTGGTTGGTAACTTAGGGAACACTGGAAGGGTGAGAGACCTGTAGCAGATGAAGGGAGAGTGTTGTGAGCATACTCGACCCAAGGTAACCAAGGTAAGTACTTACTCCAAGAACCGGCATCCGTGGACGCCATGCACCTGAGTGCCACCTCCAAATCCTGATTGGCCCATTCTGCCTGGCTGTTGGTTTGAGGATGAAAACTTGAGGAGAGACTACAGGTGGCCCCAATGAGTTTGCAGAAGGCCCTCCAGAACTGCACAGTGAACTGAGGACCCCAGTCGGAGACAATGTCAGTGGGGAGTCTGTGTAGACAGAAGATGTGAAGGATGAGTAATTCGGTGGTTTTTAGCTGTGGGAAGCTTGGGGAGAGGGATGAAAGGGACTGTCTTGGAGAAACGGTCAATAACTGTGAGGATGCATGTGTTGCCACCTGAGTTGGGGAGTCCTGTGACGAAGTCCAGGGCAATGTGAGACCAGGGTCAGTGAGGAGTCGGAAGCAGTCTTAGCAAGCCGGCAGGGGGTCAATTGGCTGTCTTGTTCAGGGCACATGTGTCGCAGGCTGCCATGAACTCCTGGATGTCTTCCTTGATGGAGGGCCACCAGAAGTGCTATTGGAGGAGCGCCAGGGTTCGAGCAGCTCCTGGGTGACAAGCTAACTTGGAGCCATGACCCCACTGCAGCACCTGGGTTTGCACAGAACAGGGAACAAACAGATGGTTAGGTGGTATGTTGTTTGAGTTACCTTCTCCGGGGTCCTGCTCCAGGGCCTTCTGCACTAATGTCTCTACCTCAAGTAGGGCAGCCCCCACCAGACAGCGTGGGGGGAGGATGGTTTCGGGCGTACTAGACTCCTCCTGGCGGGCAGAGAATATCCTGGACAGGCCGTCAGGTTTACTGTTCTTGGAGCCTGGGAGGTAGGAAAGCATGAAACAGAACCAGGAGAAGAAGAGAGACCATCAGGCTTGCTGTGAATTAAGGCGTTTGGTGGACTTGAGGTATTCTATGTTTTTGTGGTTGGTCCAGACAAGGAAGTGGAGATCCGACCCCTCGAGCCAGTGCCTCCACTCCTCCAAGGCTAGATTGACGGCCAACAGCTCTCTGTCGTTGATGTCATAATTTCGTTCAGCAGGGGACAGCCAGCGAGAGAAGAAGGAGCAGGGGTGGACCTTGTTATCATTGGCCCTCTGGGAGAGAATGGCTCCGACCCTGGACTCAGAAGCTTCGACCTCCACGATGAACTGTTTGGTTGGATTGGGTATGGTGAGAATGGGTGCTGTGGTGAACTTGTGCTTGAACATGGAGAAGGCTTTCTCTGCTTCCTCCCCCCACTTGAATGGGGTCTTAATCGAGGTCAATGCTGTGAGAGGTCCGGCCACCATGTTGAAGTCATGGATGAAGCGCCTGTAGAAATTGGCAAACCCCAGGACAGTGATTTTCAAAGTGGGGGCCACAGTAATTATGGTAGGCTAGCCTGGTGACATCTTGAATGAGGAAATTTTTCATGAATGAGTCGAGAGCATGCTAAGCATGCTAACAAGTGCTTATGCTGCCAGGAACATGTAAAAACTCGCGCACTTGCCTCTTTGACAGATTTAGGTAAGTCAGATTGTATGCAGATCTGTTTGTACAGTAAGTAGTCTAGCAAGATTAAAGTCCAGAGAATGAGGCTGTCATGGCAGCACTACTTGTACTGGGGATATAAATACTCCATGCAGAGCTTACATGTGCTGCACCCAAATGATGTCAGAGCATTGCTGCAAACGATCGGGGGGGAATTTTCTGATTGGTTAAAATATTTTCAGTGGCGGCATTCAATGATGGGGGAATTATGCATAGAAACTGACTTTCGGAGATGGATATCTTAGTTGTGTGAGCTCCTCATTTTCAATTATTCACATGAATCATTAGTTTATATCATAATCTATCTTCATAACTGTATTTTCACCATGTGCTTTCTTTTCCTTTAATTTTATTTACATTTTTTGGTGATTTTTACTACCACATAGACACACTACACAAATAAATGTGCACATCAGGGTGACACAGCTCTCTCCCTCTCTGATTACTGGCTACACACAGAGACACAGGTTAATAGACAGCCAGTAGACACAGGTGTACTTTGTCACATGTTACCTGCTGGTTCAACCTGACTCCTTGCCATTCACAGCCAATTCTTGACCACACCCTCATTGCCACACCTGCCTTTTCAGTCTCCTTTACAATCTTTACAATACATCTGACAGTAGAAATGCTTCTGTATATCATAGACATACGCTTTCCTTTGTTTGTGGAAATTCATCCCATTTAATTCAGAGTATTTTCTATAAAACAAGATCCTTGACATCCCTGTGATTAACCATCCCCTCTGCTGCTCCTTCTCAACTCTATGAAAATGTCCAGAGAGTGAGCATGGGGCATGATTCACACCCAAATGGGCCTCCATTCATGAGCACTTGTTGTAGTTCCCATTTTTTGACCACTAGGAGTAATAATAACCCAATGTACATAGATAGTGGAGATACTCCTTGGTGACTTCAAACTCCATATTGACTCCCCGGACTGCAAAAATGCCATGGACTTCCTTGACGTACTCAACTGCTCTAGTTTTACCCAACATGTTAATTTCCCCACCCATAACCGAGGACACATCTTAGACCTGGTCTGCTCAACTGGTTTACACATTCACAATATCTCCAGCACTGACCTTGTCATATCGGACCATCTAGCCATCACATTTGATGTTGACATTGCCACCCCTAAACCAAAACAAAACCACAAAATTACATTCCGAAACCTCAAATCTATCTGTCCTGTCTCTCTCTTCACCTGCATATCAAATACTCTTTCCAGCCTCACCCCCCCTGAAAATCCAACCCCCACGGACCTGGTCAACATCTATAACGACACACTGTCAACCTCCCTTAACAAACTGGCTCCCCTGAAGACAAAAACAGTCAACTTTACTCACTCAGCCCCCTGGTACACTCCGGAACTCCACAAACTCAAAAAACAACTCAGACAACTTGAATGACTTCACAAAAAAATGGTCTCTCAGTTCACTCCCTCGCCTACAAAGACCACATGCACCTTTACAAATCAGCTCTCAACGAAGCCCGTACCACCTACTACTCTGGCATCATCCATTCAGGATCCTCCAACCCATGCTCTCTGTTTTCCACCATAAACAAACTCCTCAAACCCCACGACAACATCTCATCCTCATTCACTTCAGAGAAATGCGACAAACTCATGTCTTTTTTCAACTCCAAGATAGAAACCATCCACAACCAACTTGCTGCCTCTTCTGCTATCACCCCTGTCTCAGAACCTGTACTTTTTTCACTCTCTGACCATCGGCTTTCTTCCTTTTCACCTGTAACCATAGCAGACCTCTTCACAGTACTTTCTACTATGAATTCATCCACCTCTCCCCTGGACCCCATGCCATCCAAACTCATCAAAGATTGTTTCACCACCCTTGCCCCGCTCATCATGGACATCATAAATTCCTCCCTCACCTCCGGCATGGTACCCCTACCTCTCAAGCTTGCTACCATCACCCCTCTTCTTAAAAAACCTGCCCTTGACCCTGATGACCCTAACAATTATCGTCCCATTTCCAACCTAACATTCTTGTCAAAACTACTGGAAAGAGCCATCGCAACCCAAATAAAAAATCGCCTCCTCTCCAATAACCTGTATGAAACATTTCAATCTGGTTTCCGAACCCACCACAGCACTGAAACGGCTCTCCTCAGAGTTACAAACGACCTTCTGCTTTCCTCTGACTCTGGCTCCTTCACCATCCTCCTCCTTCTCGACCTCAGTGCTGCTTTTGACACAGTTAATCATTCCATCCTTCTCAACCGTTTGAAATCTATTGGTGTCACTGACTGCGCCCTTTCTTGGTTCAAATCCTATCTGTCTGAAAGATTCCACTTCATTGCTATTAACCATCACAAATCCCGTATCACCCCTATTTCACATGGAGACCCGCAAGGTTCAGTTCTTGGCCCCATTCTCTTCATCTTATACATGCTTCCACTCGGTTACATTATACGCCACCATGGACTTCAATTCCACTGCTACGCCGATGACATCCAGCTCTACATCACCACTAAAACCATCACTCCAGCTATCTTTTCCACCCTCACCAACTGCCTGACAGATATTAAAACTTGGATGAGCCACAACTTTCTCAAACTCAACAACAATAAAATTGAAATTATCATCTTTGGTCCAGTGGGCGGCACGGTGGTGTAGTGGTTAGCGCTGTCGCCTCACAGCAAAAAGGTCCTGGGTTCAAGCCCTGGGGCCGGCGAGGGCCTTTCTGTGTGGAGTTTGCATGTTCTCCCTGTGTCCGCGTGGGTTTCCTCCGGGTGCTCCGGTTTCCCCCACAGTCCAAAGACATGCAGGTTAGGTTAACTGGTGACTCTAAATTGACCGTAGGTGTGAATGCGAGTGTGAATGGTTGTCTGTGTCTATGTGTCAGCCCTGTGATGACCTGGCGACTTGTCCAGGGTGTACCCCGCCTTTCGCCCGTAGTCAGCTGGGATAGGCTCCAGCTTGCCTGCGACCCTGTAGAAGGATAAAGCGGCTAGAGATAATGAGATGAGATGAGATCTTTGGTCCAAAATCCATCCTCCCCACCTCCCAAGATTTCTCACTTTGCATCGATGGTCACTCTGTTACTCCCTCCCCCCGGTCAGAAATCTTGGAATCTATATGGACCCTGCACTTTCCTTCAAGTCACACATTAACCATGTCACCAAAACATCTTTTTTTCATCTACGTAACATAGCATGTCTACGACCCATTCTCTCCTCCTCAGCTGCAGAAACACTAATCCATGCCTTCATCACTTCCAGACTTGACTACTGTAACAGCATCCTGTATGGCCTCTCCTCCTCTGTTCTCCAAAAGCTGCAATATGTTCAAAACTCTGCTGCCCGACTGCTCACTTGATCCCCCTCCAGAGAACACATCACCCCCATCCTCTGTCAACTTCATTGGCTTCCCATTAAACAACGTATACATTTCAAGATCCTCCTCATCACCTACAAAGCTCTTAATAACCTCGCTCCCCCATACCTGACTGATCTCCTCCAATGCTACTCTCCTACTCGCCGACTACGCTCTGCTGACGCAAACCTTCTTACACCCACCACCAGGACCAAATATCGTACAATGGGAGACAGAGCCTTCACCATTGCTGCCCCAACTCTCTGGAACTCTCTCCCACAAGCCATCCGAAACTCTGATACACTGCTGTCCTTCAAAAACCAACTCAAAACTCATCTCTTCAATGCTACTTACAATACCTGATACATCATCTTCCATTATTATCCAACCTTTTTCCCTCTGTTTTCCCTCTGTGTATGTGCTGTGTGCATGTTGTGTGTGTAATTTTTGTAAAGTGTCTTTGAGTGTTAAGAAAAGCGCTATATAAAACCAATGTATTATTATTATTATTATTATTAGATACACTTGTTTTTACCTCTGAGTTTGCTTGCACATGATGGCTGTATCCTGTGTCCATTTTGTGCATGTCTTCAAAAATTAACACTACACATCCACAAGATACAATACAAGCTTGAATGGCACAGGCAGTGTAGAAGTAATAAAACCAGTAAAACCTCCTTGAGTATTACTGTATTTATTGTCTACATCATGCAAATCGAGACCTTTGATACGGTCTGAGTTCTCTGGTGTGTCCTCTAATGGAATCCTCCAGTAACACATGTAGCATCTAGGTAAGTATGTGAACAATTATGTTCAAGTGTCTGCATGAAAGCATTGTGGAAAAAGCAACTATACCTTGACCCTTAATGGATCAGTGAGCATGCCGTACTACAATTATACAACATCTGGAAAGGACAGAAAATCTACACAACATCTGCTTGTACAGTATCTGTGAAACAGTGACATTTTGTAAATTGCTGGCAACACAAAAAAGGGAAATAGTATTTCAACAGAGTTGTGAATGAAGACTTCATGATAATTAACATTTGTATTGACACCCTTGGGGCGGCACAGTGGTGTAGTGGTTAGCACTGTCGCCTCACAGCAAAAAGGTTCTGGGTTCAAGCCCAGAGGCCGACGGGGGCCTTTCTGTGTGGAGTTTGCATGTTCTCCCCATGTCTGCGTGGGCTTCCTCCGGGTGCTCCAGTTTTCCCTACAGTCCAAAGACATGCAGGTTAGGCTAATTGGTGACTCCAAATTGACCGTGAGTGTGAATGGTTGTTTGTATCTATGTGCCAGCCCTGCAATGGCCTGGCGACTTGTCCAGGGTGTACCCCGCCTCTCACCCATAGTCGGCTGGGATATGCTCCAGCTTCCCTGCGACCCTCCACAGGATAAGCAGTTACAGATAATGATGGATGGATGGCACCCTTAGCTGTGCTTGGCTCACACTGCAATTTCACTATAGTTGAAAGTATTGGCACCCCAGGCCATGTTTGGATCACAACCTCCCTGTGTGCTCAAAAGTTCACCCTGTGAGAGACACATAAATATGAACATAAAAAAGGAGGTCATTAGATCACCATTTTATAGCTTAATAAATTCCTCTTCCATTTACTGGTGGAGTTAAGTAATGAAAGAGACACACCCAGCCAGGACAATGCTGGATGTCAGCAGTACATTTGTTGAATCATCTGTTTGTCCTAAATAGATGAGAATAGAGCCGTATGCTCACTTTCACGTTTATAACTCATGCAGTGCTTCTTTCTGTTACTTCCTGTTTGCTGCAGCTATTCACTACTTTCATAATGAACTTCACACACACACACACACACACACACACACACAGCTCAAAGCACATAAGGTCAGGTTTAACTTCACTACATTTATTGGGATCTCATGCTGCATGATGAGGGATAAGCTTAAAAAAAATCAGAAATCATGAACTGTCATGAATCTCTTGCAAAGAGAGCACATAGATAAATATGCAAGATCATTCCAGCCAGGGGCGATTTCTCAGAGACAACAAGGGAAGCCGAGCTTCCCCTAAAATTCTCTCCCCAAACTGCGGCATCTATGACGTTGAATTCTCATTAAAACAATAACTTGCATAACATAATATATGCCCAAGATTGTATTTACGTTCATAACTATCCTGTAACTTATTTGAGTGATGTCTGACGAACTTGCAGTTCGCTACGAGAATCACCTTTGCTGCCAGGCTGTAACCAGCATTGCCAGATACTGCTGACATTTTCCAGCCAAGATATGTTCAAAACCCGCCAAAATGCACTTAAAACCGCCCAATCTGGCAACACTGGCTGTAACCTTTTTTATTTCAATGGGCTCTATGGCTGGCAGCTGGGTATCCGTTGCAGTCTATGAGACGGCTCTGAACAGCCAATTTCGGCTAGTTGTTATTGGTTAAAATCGACAAAATCGTCACTTCCTGGGAAGCCAGGCTTCTCTGGGACTAACGAGACAGTGGGAGGGACAAGAAGCCGGGCTGATGAAGGATTATTGGAGGTAGTGTTTGAAAGACATGAGGAGGGTGGGCTCTGTACTTCGGCGTCAGCGAGGAACATGGAAGCATGATCAGTCCCTAGTGGATGTCGAGAAAGTGTAGTTGTGTGCCAAAGTGCTGTCCGAATTTCTTTTCATATAAACGTTTCTTCTCATTGATGTCTCTGTACATTACTCTGTAAATAAATGTAAATATTACTCGTTGTGCTCCCTTAACTTTCATCCATTCTATCAGTTTGATCATTCGTGAATTCACTCGTTTATTTCATTTGTAGTTCAATCTGGTTGTAGGCTAGCTTGAGCCTTATGGCCCTTTTCCACTACCCTTTTTCAGCTCACTTCAGCTCGCTTCAGCTCACTTCAGCCCGACACGGCTCATGTTTCGACTACCAAAGAACAGCACGACTCGGCTCGCTTCAGCCCTGCTTAGCCCCTAAAACTCGCACCGTTTTGGAGTAGGGCTGAAGCAAGCCAAAGCGAGCCGAGTGAGGCTGGGGGCGTGAGCAGACACTCCCCTGTGCACTGATTGGTGAGGAGGAGTGTCCTCACATGCCCACACACGCCCCGCGAGCACGCTGGGATCTGTAAACACCGTAAACCCGCAAGAATAATAATTACGAATTACGAGAATTTCTGAAGCCTTATGCGCCTCGCCTCATCTATACGCTCTTGCCAGTATCTGTTGGTGTTGTCGGTGACAACAAGCCACAGCACCAAGACCAGCAACACTAACGACTCCATGTTTATTGTTTACTATTCGGGTCGTGAGACTACCGCTTAAAAGCTCACTGATGTCACTGTTTGCGCTGCTTAATGACATCACATGACGTCCACCCACTTTCGCTAACTCCACCCAATGTGTCCACCCACTTCCAGCCAGCACGGTTCAGCGCAATTGTAGTCGAAATGCAACTCCAACAGCCCCGCTCAGCTCGACTCAGCATGGCACGGCTCAGCCCGACTCAGCCGCGTTTGTAGTGGAAAAGCGGCAATATTGGGATCTGCAGTGCTAGCTGCTAACAGAAATTGGTGAAGTCTCTGGAAAGCACAACCAGCTAGTATGACAGGGTCACAGACCATTTTCTGGAAAAGGAGCGGAGGGCAGAATTTGTGTATAAATAGTGTGCATCATATAATGTTCATGAATCTGAAGTGTGTATATTGTTCAGTAATGTTAAGAGAATGGTGGGCTCTGTGTTATAGGTTATACCTGGGTATAATATTCAAGGTTCTGTGTGTTGCATAGCCTACCTGGTTATGAATTTCCAGACTGTGTTGCAGAAGATGTTCAAGGATGTGTTGCACAGCTGGGTGTTGTGTTAAAGACTCTGTGTTGCATATCAGGGTATGATGTTCAAGGCTCTTCGTTGAATAGCCAGTGATTTTTGGATGTTTGATATTTTTGATTAAGGATATGAGGCACTAGCCTGGCAAGCCAGACTATAACATGAAATGTACAAGCAAAAATACTTTCTGCCACTAGGTAGGGTTGTCTAGTTCACTATGCTAATGGGGCACACCTTTCTATGCTTTGATATCCGGCCTACAGGTTTTACGATGAATGAGTAAAATGGGCTTCCCCTGTTTTAAAAACCAGCAGCTGCCACTGATTCCAGCAGCACAGAATCAGAATAGGAAAATATCAGAATGGGAAAAATTGTGATCTCTGTAACCTTCACTGTGGCATGGGTGTTCGTGCCAGATGGACTGGTTTGAGTATTTCAGAACCTGCTGATCTCCTGGGGTTTTCACACACAACAGTCTCTAGAGTTTACACAGAATGGTTTTAAAAAAAAATTGAGTGAGTGACAGTTCTGTGGGTGGAAACTAACACCTTGTTGATAAGAGAGGTCAGAGGAAAATGGCCAGATTGGTTCGAGCTGCCAGGAAGGTTATAGTAACTCATATAATCAGTCTTTACAACTGTGGTGAGCAGAAAAGCATCTCAGCATGCAACTGGAGAAGACCACATTGGGTTCCACTCCTGTAGCCAAGAACAGGAATCTTACAATCATGTGATATTGCTGCTCACTTGCTTTAGCAATTTTCAGAATCGTAAAATGTGGAACTAGTGGCGAACTTTTACCTGGGACTTCAGGTCAGCTAAAACTTAGCCAGACACATCAAAAAACGTGACAGGGCAAATGATTTTGCAAGGGATAAGAGGCAGGGTACCAGGTAGCTCCATTGTGTGTAGTTGTCGATGTTGATTTTAAAAGTAACTAAGTAAATTACATAGGAAAATGCATACTTAAATCTGAGTGAAAAATACTGGGGCGAGTGTGTGTAACTGACTATAAACAGTCATTACTCTAATATCTTAACGTGGGGCAGCCTTGGGCTGAAGTACCCTTGAGCAAGGTACTTAACCCCTGACTGCTCCCTGGGTGCTGTAGTGTGGCTGCCCACTGCTCTGGGTATGTGTGCATGTGTTCACTGCTTCAGATGGGTTAAATGCAGAGGATGAATCTCACTGTGCTTGAAATGTGCATGTGACAAATAAAGGTTTCTTTGTTTCTTCTTAAAAATAAATAAAAGTCTCTGTGTGGCGAATAGATGATGCAGAGGAGGCAAAGAGTTGATCTCTCAGCATTTATTCTGGAAAACAATGAATGACAGGGCTATCAACACACGGAGACAGGGGGAAGAATTCTGGCATCCCCCTTTCCAGACATCCCAAGCACAATAAAAATAAAAAAATTAAATGAAAAAAATATACATACTGTAGGCTACATACTATTCGGTAGGCTGGCTACATAAAACAGATAAAACAGACTATAATAGTCGTGCACTTAATATTGATCATATAGTGTGGTTTACAATGTACAATAAATAAAATGAACCATACAGTAATGAGTAAAATATTTGACAGAGCTTAAGAGTTTTCTTAACAAAGTCAGGCAAACATACCTGGAAAACAATGGCTGACAGGGTTATCAACACACAGAGACAGGGGAAAGAATTCTGGCATCCCTACAACATAATACACCAGTTAGCACCCAGCTAAATGGCTACTCAGATAAACACTCAACTTTTCACAAGGAATTTTACAATGCATAAATTTGATTAATTACAATTACATATTTGATCTGATCCAAACAGCGGATGTGTGTCAAAACATTCTTACATCAAAAAATAAACATCATATCTTAAAAAAAATACTGTATTACTGTAATGAATATTACTGTATCTATGCAGGATTCACAAAGCCAGCTTACCACTTTCCAGACATCCCAAGCATGACAATGTCCACAGGTGTGTTACACCAAATAATGCCCCATCAGAAATAATAGTAGAACCATTAACAGAACCCAACAAATTAACATATTTTACAATACAGGGAGTTGTGGAAGTTCACAGAAAAAAAGCACAAAACTTTATTTATATGAAATTATGACATTGCTACATATGCATGGAAGAAGAGTCTGGAGATAGAAGTCTTAGTTTCTTGGTCATTAGCCTGCATTACTTGCTCTTGATAGCACTGGTTTAACCACGAGCATTGGCCTTCGAGAAGGCTGAAGGTGATAAATTTTTGGTTCCTCCCACTATAAATCAAAATCTGATTGGTTAATTCATCTGTCACTTCTGACATGTGTGTCTCAATGACTGATGTGACGCGTAAATGGCTAGCAGTGTTCTGCGAACCAGGGAGCAGAGTGTGTAAGCATTCCTGTGCCAGTATATAGCCTCTCCATTAGTAAGCCTTATGCAGTGCCTCCTCGTGGCGACACATGGTAACTGGGCACCCTGCGGCCCCAGGCTAAACTGCAAAGGACTCGGAGGAGATCTGGCCCCCAGACATGTGGCATGCAGGCCCACCGGCGTGTGGACATGTCCTGATGCACATGTACCAGGCCCCCAGCTATGGGTTAAATAGCCCCGTTGCCTAGCGGGTCACTCGGTGAGAGAACCAGACTAAGGGAGAAAACCCCAACAGAAAATCCGGAGTGGAGCCCCGCAGACGGTTGATGTCAACAGAGACAATTCCTGGCAACTCCTGCAGCCAACTTGGTGCCAATCTGTACTGGTCTACTCCTTTCCATTGGGTATCATCAGGAAGGCCGAGAGGGAAGTCCTGGAAACTGGGCAGGCCAGAGCTTCCTCATCATTGCCCAGGCTCGTCACCTGGAGAGGACACTCCAGCTTCAAACCACACTTGGGACGAAGAAACAACACGAGAAGCGGCAGTTACCAGTTCTAAGCTCTAGTCTAATTGGCGTAGGACAAGAGCGCCAGGGGTTGTTTCTGATGGTGGGAGGGGTTATCACATTCCACTGGACAGCTACTGCCCGCCTCAAGCTGGGTAGCCCCCAGTCAGTTAGGTGCTGTCTCGCCACAGCTGGCCTGCTTCAATGGGTGATTGGCGCTCAGAAGAACCTGTTCTTTGACAAGCTGGCCATAAAACCCAGTCACCAGACATAAAGAAAAGAAAGAAGACATCTGTTCTTTGGTTTGCAACCTGGAATGTTAGGACTATGCAACCTGGACAAACAACCAACTTGTGTGAAGTCGACGGTCTTAGGAAAACTGCCATCATTGACAAGGAGCTTTTAAGGCTGCAAGTGGACATAGCTGCACTTCAGAAAACCAGGCTGGCAGACAGTGGATCAGTCAAAGAGGAAAACTTCACCTTTTACTGGAAGGGTAAACCCGAGGAGGAAACAAGAGAATATGGAGTGGGATTTGCAGTGAGAAACTCCCTCCTGAAGATGACAGAACCCCCAGCAAAATGGTACTGAACGTCTACTCCAGCTTTGTCTGACCACAACACAAGGCCCTGCCACCATCATGAGCATCTATGCTCCAACACTCTCAGCCACTCCAGAAACCAAAGACAAGTTCTATGATGACTTGGACACAGCTATCAAAAATGTACCAGCAAATGAGTTCCTCCATCTCCTTGGTGATTTTAATGCAAGAGTAGGAAGTGATCAAGCTGCTTGGCCAACTTGTCTAGGCCACCATGGTATTGGCAGAATGAATGAAAATGGTCAACGGCTCCTGGAGCTCTGCTGTTTCCACAACCTGTGTGTAACAAACTCCTTCTTCCAGAGCAAGGATTGTCATAAAGTGTCATGGAAACACCTCAGATCAGGTCACTGGCATCAATTAGATCTCATTATCACCAGACACCAGACACTCAACAGTGTTCTTAGAACCCAAACCTATCACAGTGCAGACTGTGACACAGACCATTCCTTAGTGTGCACCAAGATAAGATTACAGCTGAAGAAGATGCATCACTCTAAGAGAGATGCAATCCCTCGTATCAACACATGCAGCTGCAGAGACCCAGCCAAAGCAGAGGAATTCTTAGACACCTTGAGGCATGCCTTCTCAGCAGAAGACCTACATCATGACCTTGCATCAGACAAATGGGATTCTATCAAGACCATCACTCATGAGTCTGCAGTCAAGGTGTCTGGAAAAAGAAATAAGAAGAATGCCGACTGGTTTGAAGCCTCCTGGCCCGAGATGTCCAAAGTCACAGAAGCCAAACAAACTGCCCTGCTAAACTTCAAGCAGCATCCAACAAGGCAAAATTGGGAAAGACTGATGACAGCCAAGGGTGCAGCTCAATGTACTGCCCGTGAACGTGCCAACCTATACTGGACAAAGCTCAGCTTGGAGATACAGACATGTGCTGATACAGGCAACATCTGAGGGATGTATGATGGCATGAAGAAAGCTTTTGGACCAGTCCACACCAAAACAACCACCCTGAAATCCAGGACTGGAGAGCTGATCATGGACACATCCAAGCAGATGGATAGATGGGTGGAACACTACCTGGAAGTATATGGGACTGAGAACACTGTATTGGAAGCAGCACTCAACTCGCTTCCCAGTTTTGACGTCACTGAAGAGCTGGATGCTGAACCAACAGTAGATGAACTCACAAAAGCCATAAACAGCCTCACCAGTGGAAAAGCTGCAGGAAGTGATGGTATCCCTGGCGAAGTGATCAAGTCTGGAGGACCAGTTCTTATCCAACATCTACACAACCTATTAAAACTTTGCTGGTCTGAATGTGCTGTGCCTCAAGAAATGCGGGACTCGAACACAATAAACCTGTATAAAAGCAAAGGCGACCGAATGGACTGCAATAACTACCGAGGTATATCCTTGCTGGTAATAGTTGGCAAAGTGTTCGCACATGTAGCCTTGGGAAAATTACAAATTATTGCTGCTCGTATATACCCAGAGTCACAGTGTGGTTTCAGAGCCCAAAGGCCAACCATAGACATGGTATTCTCCCTCAGGCAACTCCAGGAGAAATGCTGGGAACAGCGGAAACCATTGTATATAGCTTTCATCGACCTTACAAAAGCGTTCGATCTAGTCAGCAGAGATGGTCTGTTCAAGATATTGGAAAAGTTTGGCTGCCCACCCACCCTTCTCAGCATAATCAAATCCTTCCACGAAAACACTCACTGTGTGATTATCAACAATGGCATCTAATCTGAACCCTTCAAGACCAGCAGTGGCGTTAAACAAGGCTGTGTTCTGGCTCCAACCCTGTTTGGGATATTCTTCTCGGCCATGCTATCCTATGCCTTCCAGGAGTCAATGGATGGTGTCCATCTACATAGCAGGTCCAGTGGGAAATTATACAACCTGGCAAGACTCAGGGCCAAGACTAAAGTTAGACATTTATTAATTTGCGAGCTGCTCTTCGCTGATGATGCAGCACTGGTGGCTCACACAGCAGAGGAACTGCAGAACATGCTGGACAGATTCTCCCATGCCTGTAAGGAATTTGGTCTGACCATAAGTACCAAAAAGACCAAGGTCATGGGACAGGATCCAACAGAACCGCCAGTGCTGATGATTGACGACACACCTCTCGAAGTGGTAAATGCCTTCACCTACCTTGGATCCACAATGACCGACAATCTATCTCTGGATGTGGAAATCAACAACAGAATAGCCAAGGCTGCTGAAACAATGTCCAGACTTAAAAGCAGAGTGTGGGACAACCAAATGCTCACCATAAACACCAAGGTGCAGGTATATCAAGCATGCATCCTAAGCACACTTCTATACAACAGCAAGTGCTGGACAACTTATGCTCACCAGGAGTCACGGCTGAACAGTTTCCACCTTCTGTGTTTGCGGCGAATCCTGGGAATCACCTGGAAGGACAAGGTGACAAATACAGAAGTCCTCCAAAGATCCAAGGTCCCCAGCTTGTTTGCAACACTGTCCCTGCGTCGTCTCCGTTGGCTTGGCTATGTTAGAAGACTTGATGATGGCAGAATTTCCAAAGACATACTGTATGGCAAACTAGCTGAAGGAACAAGACCCAGGGGCCGCCCACATCTGAGATACAAGGATGTGTGCAAGAGGGACATGAAGGCCTGTAGCATCTCAGTAAATGAATGGGAAGATTTGGCAGAGGACAGGGTAGCCTGGAGAAACAGTATAAGGAAAGGTGTCCTGGAATCTGAGACAGCGAGAGCTGAGAAAGCAGCAGAGAAGCGGAGATTGAGGAAACTGGCTATAACAGCCCAGGAATGGTCCACCTTCACCTGTCAGAAGTGCGGGAAGGACTGCCACTCGTGCATTGGTTTGTTCAGCCACAGCAGACGTTGCAACCCTACAAGTCCACAACAGGCGAGACGACCCATTGTCTAGTAAGACGGACTGATGCCGACGACGACAACTTCCGACATAAACATACACTGCCATGGCCTTCTGTCCTGGCAATAAAGTCCTAACCAATGAGTGAGCTAGCTCTAAAGTCTTCTCAGCCTAGAGACAACAAACAAAAAAAATATTGGATAACTCTATTTTAATGTTTTCAGGACAGTAACCCTTTCATTTCTGAAGCAAATTTGATAGAAAATGAGGCCAAATTAAAATTAGAAGAGAATAATTATAATGAAATTATGAAAGCAATTAAAGAATGAAAGAAATTAAATATAACATTTGAAATGCTGATATGTTTGGGCCTTCTCTGAAAGCCTTGAAGGCCCTGACAGTTCCCCTCTGCACAGGACACATTTTATTTCGGTAAAACAGTAACATGTCAGATATACAGTGTGTGCAGCAGCAAAACATCTCTTAACTTCAACAGCAATAGAAATAGAATGTTTTGCCCAGAATTCAACTTTGCAGTCAGCACTTTTAAGCACTGCCTTAAAAACAATAAGAGTGTGTGTGTGTCACTGAGCAGTGATTGTGAAGAATTTGGCCTGTGGGAGTTATGCAGCCATCTAGCAGCGCTGTCACACACACACACACGTTTAAACAGCTAGTTATCCATTTGTCTATTTATTATTTATTTATTTATTTCTATGAAAGGCATAATTTTTATATAAAATAATCATCACAATTTCAAATTTTCAAATAAATAAATAAATAAATAAATAATGCTCTTTTAACCAGGCTCCCTAACTGACTGCTAGTTATTTCCACACATACTTTTAAAGAAGTGATGAATATTATAGTTATTTATTTCCATTTTTATATCTGTATGCCTAAAACAACAACAACAAAGAACTCAATGTGTGAGACAAACAGCTCGCGTATTTCCGCTTAGCAGCCGGCTGTTGTACAGAAAGAGGAAGTTAGCATTTAGACTCATAGAGCAAAACCGACCAAATATGAGAGACTCTAAACACACACACACACACTCACTGTGTGATTAGAGGAAGTCACAGTCGACCAGAATAACTGAAGCAAGCGGAAGTATCACTTCCGTTCCTCCTGCTGCGTTCCTTCAGCTAGATTTAGGGTTAGGTTTAATGTTAGCTTTAGAGTTAGCGTTTGTGTTAGCTTTATGGTCAGCATAATCCAGCAATATTATTAGCAGCCAGTGAACCTTTGCTGCATGTGTTCAGAGATATAACAACAGTGTTTGGTGAGGATTTGTGTGAGGAATGTTAGTGTTAGCATTTTTTTTTCCAAGCATGTTTGTTTTCTGTATATTTTATTCACAGATCTGCATCATGACCTCACTGTTTTTTTTTATTCCATAATAATAAAGCACTCCAACACCATTATGAAGAACCAATAAAAGAATGAAAAGGAGCAAAAATAAGAAAGAAAAAAGATTTTTCATCTTGTAGTCACTTCACTAATATTGCTAATGTTGCTAATATTGCTTAACTAAATGTGCGAATATTTTAAGCTAATGTTTTAAATCAGTCACCTCAGAAGGTTTCACTAGTGCTGATGTAAGATGTCTTCTGTTCACATGTGAGCCTTTGGAAGATTTCCTGGGTTTCATTGTGGCTTGTGTTGTGATGAACTTCCTGGGATTGCACCTTCACCAAATGAAAACTCAAACATAGCTTCAGAGAACTAGTCTATCATTATGATGTGGAAATTAATCTCACTCCAGGAAACTCTGGTTAGCTTGATGATCATTAACTGAAAGTGTACCCCATAATACCTACAATGTCTTGCAAAAATACTCATCTCTTTTGGTGTTTGTCCTGTTTTGTCACATTACAAGCTGGAATTAAAATGGATTTTTTTTTTTTTTTTTTGGGGGGGGGGGGGGTTAGCACCATTTGGTTTAGACAACATGCCTACCACTTTAAAGGTGCATTTTTTTTTATTGTGACACAAACAATAATTAAGATGGGGGAAAAAAACCCATAAATCTGGACTGTGCATAGGTATTCACCCCCCAAAGTCAATACTTTGTAGAGCCACCTTTTGCTGCAATTACAGCTGCAAGTTTCTTGGGGTATGTCACTATTAGCTTAGCACATCTAGCCATTGGGATTTTTGACCATTCCTCAAGGCAAAACTGCTGCAACTCCTTCAAGTTAGATGGGTTGCAATATTGTACAGTAATCTTCAAGTTAAGCCACAGATTTTCAATTGGATTGAGGTCTGGCTTTGACTAGGCCATTCCAAGATATTTAGATGTTTCCCTTTAAACCACTCCAGTGTAGCTTTAGCAGTATGTTTAGGGTCATTGTCCTGCTGGAACATCAACCTTCGTCCCAGTCTCAAACCTCTGGCTGACTCAAACAGGTTTTCCTCCAGAATTGCCTTGTACTTATTACTATCCATCTTTCCTTCAATCCTGATCAGCTTTCCTGTTCCTGCAGATGCAAAATATCCCTACAGCATGATGCTGCCACCACCATGCTTCACTGTAGGAATGGTGTTCTCAGGGTGATTGGAAGTGTTGGGTTTGCACCACACATGACATTTCCTATGATTGCCAAAAAGTTCAGTTTTAGTCTCACCTGACCAGAAAATCTTCTTCCATGTGTTTGGCGAATCTGCCACATGCTATTGGGCAAACTCCAAATGTGTTTTCTTTATTTCTCCTTTAAGCAATGGCTTTTTTCTGGCCACTATTCCATAAAGCCCTGCTCTGTGAAGTGTATGCCTTAAGGTGGTCTTATGGACAGATACGCCCATCTCCCCTGTGGATCTCTGCAGCTCCTTCAGTGTTATCTTTAGTATCTTTGTTGCATCCCTGATAAATGCCCTCCTTGCCTGGTCTGTGAGTTTTGGTTGGCGGCCTTCTCTTGTCAGGTTTGTAGAGGTGCCATATTCTTTCCATTTTGCTATAATGGAGTTAATGGTGCTCCATGGGATATTCAAAGTTTGGTATATTGTTTTATAACCCAACCCTGATCTATACTTCTCTACAACTTTGTGTCTGACATGTTTGGAGTGTTCCTTAGTTTTCATATTGTTTGCTTCATAGTGCTGCAGAGTCAGGGTCATTCCAGAACAGGTTGATTTATACAGACATCATCTGACAGATCATATGACACTTTGATTGCACACAGGTGGATCTTAATCATGACCAGCTCTTATTTATGGGTTTCATATGAAAGGGGGTGAATATCTATGCACACTCCAGATTTCTGTTTTTTTTATCTTAATTATTGTTTGTGTCACAGTAAAAAAAAAAATTGCTCCTTTAAAGTGGTAGGCATGTTGTGTAAATCAAATGGTGCTAACCCCCCAAAAATCCATTTTAATTCCATCTTGTAATGCAACAAAACAGGACAAACATCAAGGGGGATGAATACTTTTGCAAGACACTGGATTTTAGCACACATACATACACTCACTGGCCACTTTAATAGGAACTTGTCGTTGATTCTAAGATTCCTGTTCTTGGCTGCAGGAGTGGAACCCAATGTGGTCTTCTGCTGTTGCATGCTGAGATGCTTTTCTGCTCACTATAGCTGTAAAGAGTGATTATATGAGTTACTATATCCTTCCTGGCAGCTCGAACCAATCTGGCCATTTTCCTCTGACCTCTCATCAGTAAGGTGTTTGTTTCACCTTGTTGATAAGAGAGGTCAGAGAAAAATGGCAGATTGGTTTGAGCTGCCAGGAAGGATATAGTAATTCATATAATCACTCTTTATAATCACTCACTCAGTGTTTTTTTGTTTTTCACACCATTCTGTGCAAATTCTAGAGACTGTTGTATGTGAAAACCCCAGGAGATCAGCAGGTTCTGAAATACTCAAACCAGTCCATCTGGCACCAACATCCATGCCACAGTGAAAGTCACAGAGATCACAATTTTTCCCATTCTGATGTTTGAAGTGAACCTTAACTGAAGCTCTTGATTTGTATCTGCATGATTTTATGCATTGTGCTGCTGTCAAGGGATTGGCTGATTAGAGAGCTGCATAAAACAGCAGGTGGATGGGTCTTCCAAATAAAGTGACCAGTGAGTGTACACTGAAGCTATTGAACATGGTGTCTCATGGCTGCCTTGGTGGTTTTGACCAGTTCACACCTGTTGTCATTTTGTAGTCCTCAGGCTTTTCCACTAACACGAACTATCAACACTTGGTGTTTCCATGGCAGCAGACATTTGCTGTGATGCATGACTTGATTAAAAGTGACTCAAAACACATCCCACTCATAATCCAGCTCTGAATATTCAGGACATATAGAACAGTGCTGTTACTGATACAGTCCAGGGTTTTTGACTCAGTCTTGTTCACGTGGCAGAGTCCAGTTCCAAACGAAAGAAGAAAAATAAAATTTTGTTTTATAATGTGAAAGGAAATGAATGCATACCATAAGTGGTGATGGTGATGGTGTGCCACAGGTTCTAGGCTCTACAAGATGGCACTCTTGACCCACATTGATACCAGCTGGAGAGCACCTGAGATTCCAGCTTCTGTTTTCGATAAGAAATGAAATGGTTTCCCTCCAGAGACACTGCGTGAGCTTGTTTCCAGGCAGCACCACATTCATTTAATGTTTATTGCCAAACTTAAGAATATTGAACATCTATATGAGCCCTGTGTGTTGTTCACTTGTTCAACTCTCTGTTACACAACATATTGGTCTTTCAGCACAATCTGCACAATCAGCATGGTGGTGGTAGCATCATGTTCAGAGACACAATATATATTAGCTTCATTGATGACATACGTAATCCCAGTTATATCCATGTCAGTAGTTCCTACTTGATGTGGGAAAGTTCTGGGACAGGGAGGGCAGTGATGATGGACTCAACTGAAACAAGGAACACACACTGGATAATAAAGTGTGTGTGTATATTTAGCTGTACTGTGTGTTCACATGCATTTCCCCAAATGTCTTCATTATATCTGGTTTCTTTTTCCCATGGTGTGAAATGTCCATGCAAGCATAAACAAGCGTCCTCTCAAGGGCTTTCCTGTAAGTCTCTCTCTCTCTCTCTCTCTCTCTCTCTCTCTCTGCATGTGTGTGTGTGTGTGTGTGTGTGTGTGTTACCTGTGGGAGCAGAGTAGGATTTTCTCACTTCACTTCATTAAGAATCCAGTAGCATACACAGATGAATAATCATAAGAATGATCCTTCTTCACAAATAGAACAGTGATATTTTATTCCTCTTTTTCAGAGCTTGGCCATTTTTTGGGCCGTTCAGTTCATCAGCTCAAGGGATGCTTGTGAGATAATATTTCTTCTGCAGAAACCATTGCTGAAAACATTAAACAGTTTCCTTTTCAAAAGGTTGGACAAAATTACCAAAAAATCCCCCCAATTTGGCAACTGTCTTTTTTCTTCTTTCTAAAACCAATAAATACAATACAATAAAACGAGTTAAATTGACTTTTGCAGATTGCATAATGTCATGTCCACACAGGCAAGAAAATCTGTGGAAATTAATTAATTAATTCATTCATTCATTAATAATTCAGGTAGGCAAGTGACCTGAGAAATTCTCAGCAGAACTATTTGTTTTAGAGTGACAGAAGGGGAGAAACCTTATAAACACACACACACACACACACACACACACACACACACACACACACACACACACACACACACACACACACTGCTATCAGTGAGGTCTGTATGAGGAACTTAGCACTACAGCAATAGCATTTTTATAAAAATAATTTTGCACTTAATCACTGGACTGTAAGGCAAAACAATTTAAGCAACCCTGTAGTTAACAATATAACTGTATCAGATCAGCAATTAGAATGTTTTACTCCCCTTAGAGAAATCGAACTAATTTCATTAATCTCGACATCGAAATCTTCAACTTGTGTACTAGATCCTTTATATACATGATTCTTCAAACAGATAATACCAGAAGCAATTGAACCGCTTCTAAAAATAATAAATTCTTCCATTAGAATTGGCTATTTACCCAAATCCTTTAAACTAGCACTTATCAAACCCTGATTAAAAAAACTGACCTTGACCCCTGTCAGCTGTCCAATTATAAGCCAATATCAAACCTCCCCTTTATCTCCAAGATCCTAGAAAAAGCTGTCGCACAGCAGTTATGCTCATTTTTACAGAGGAATAACATCCATGAAATGTATCAGTCAGGATTTAGACCTCATCATAGCACAGAGACAGTGCTGGTTAAAGTAGTAAATGACCTACTCTTGGCATCTGATCAGGGCTGTGTCTCCCTGCTTGTATTGCTTGACCTTATTGCAGCCTTTGACACCACTGATCATTCCATTCTCCTGGATAGGCTAGAAAATGTTTTGGGATTTAAGGGAATGGCCCTCTCCTGGCTCAGGTCTTATTTAACTGATTGCTATCAGTTTGCTAATGTAAATGGTGATTTTTCTAGACATACTGAGGTAAAGTTTGGAGTTCCACAAGGTTCTGTCTTAGGGCCACTGTTTTTTTTTTCCTTTATATACGTTACCTCTGGGTGATATTATTCGTGAGCATGGTATTAATTTCCACTGTTATGCTGATGACACACAGTTGTATGTTTCTGCAAGGCCAGATGAAAGACACCAGCTTAATAGACTTGAGGAATGTGTAAAGGACATTAGACACTGGATGCTTATTATCTTCCTTCTGCTTAACTCTGACAAGGCAGAAGTACTTTTACTAGGACCACATGCAGCTAGAAGTAGGTTTTCTAATTACACAGTAACTCTGGATAGCCTTTCTGTTTTTTCATGTGCAGCAGCAAAAGACCTCGGTGTGATCATTGACTCCAGTCTTTCATTTCAAACTGTTCAAATACTACCCGGATAGCTTTCTTTCATCTCAGAAATACTGCTAAGATCAGAAATATAATGTCACTGCATAACGCAGAAAAACTAGTTCATGCTTTTGTTACCTCTAGGTTGGATTATTGTAATGCCTTACTATCTGGATGTTCCAATAAGGGCATAAACAAGCTCCAGTTAGTTCAAAATGCAGCAGCAAGAGTCCTTATGAGAACAACAAGATATGACCACATCACCCCTGTCTTATCCACCCTGCATTGGCTCCCAATCAAATTTCATATTGATTATAAAATGCTACTATTGACCTTTAAAGCACTGAATGGTCTTGCGCCACAGTACCTTAGTGAACCTTTATGACCCTCCAAGCCTACTTAGGTCAAAAGGTGCAGGCTATCTGTTGGTACCTCATATCACTATATGAAGGCTACATCAGGGGGCAGAGCCTTTTCTTACAAAGCCCCACAGTTATGGAGCAGCCTTCCAAGTAGTGTTCAGGACTCAGACACAGTCTCAGTGTTTAAATCTAGGCTGAAAACATATCTATTGAGTCAAGCCTTTTGTTAATAGTTTTTATTCAGTAAAGGAGTAGATCAGAAAGGTCCTTAGGCATAGAATGTTTTGGTAAACTGTGATGTATGGATGCTGTCATCCCCCCACTCACTCGCTCACTCGGGGTTGTTGATGGTGTAGTGGCTGGATGCTTTATGTTCCAGGGTGCCCTCATGTCTGTGTTACCTTCTGGCTTTTGCCTTTTAGTTATGCTGTCATATGTAGTTTTGCCGGAGTCCCGACTTGCACTCAGTGCAAAACTTATCCTGTTTTTACTCATTAGGTGACATTGGGCATACCTAACAACCTGGTTGCTCTCTCTCTTCTCCCCGTCTGTCCCTCTGAGTTACATGTTGATCCTGAGACACCAGTAAGATGTTGACCACTTCTGCTCCTCAGACCTGCCTGATCTATCCTGATGCCCTACATCTGGCTGGAGTCTCATCACAGTGCTCCTGTGGAGGATGGCCCCATATGGACAGTCAAAAGTGACACTTGGAAGATGACTCTGGACACTTACAGTAATGCTTTTATGGCCGAGGACTACAGTTGACTTGCTAACTTTAGGACTATGGTTGTCATGACCAGTTTTGCACTCAAGTTTCCATCAATGAACAGTTTATAACTTCAACAAAAGAGACTTCATGTTAAAACTATAATGATTTTCCTGTTTTCACAGTTATACTTTGGGACTCTATAGGACACAGTTATAGAAGTCTGTTATTTATAATCATGTTATCTGTTATCACCCAAATGAGGATGGGTTCCCTTTTGAGTCTAATTCTTCTCAAGGTTTCTTTCTCATGTCATCTGAGGGAGTTTTTCCTTGCCACCGTCACCACAGGCTTGCTCATTGGGGATAAATTAGGGATAAAATTAGCCCATGTTTAAGGCCTTTAATTTTCTGTGAAGCTCCTTTGTGACAATGTCTATTGTTAAAAGCATTATACAAATAAACTTGACTGTAATCTGTCAACATGTCTGAGTTTTTTCCCCCTTTAGTTTAAAATCACTAATGTGGCCAACATCATCATCCACTTTGATAATAATAATAATAATAATAATAATAATAATAATAATCTCATCTCATTATCTCTAGCTGCTTTATCCTGTTCTACAGGGTCGCAGGCAAGCTGGAGCCTATGCCAGCTGACTACGGGCGAAAGGCGGGGTACACCCTGGACAAGTCGCCAGGTCATCACAGGGCTGACACATAGACACAGACAACCATTCACACTCACATTCACACCTATGGTCAGTTTAGAGTCACCAGTTAACCTAACCTGCATGTCTTTGGACTGTGGAGGAAACCGGAGCACCCGGAGGAAACCCACGCGGACACGGGAAGAACATGCAAACTCCACACAGAAAGGCCCTCGCTGGCCACAGGGCTCGAACCCGGACCTTCTTGCTGTGAGGCGACAGTGCTAACCACTACACGACCGTGCCACCCAGTAATAATAATAATAATTATTATTAGTAATAGTAGTAAAAGCTGTATTATTATTATTCATCTCATTATCTCTACCCGCTTTATCCTGTTCTACAGGGTCGCAGGCAAGCTGGAGCCTATGCCAGCTGACTACGGGCGAAAGGCGGGGTACACCCTGGACAAGTCGCCAGGTCATCACAGGGCTGACACATAGACACAGACAGCCATTCACACTCACATTCACACCTACGGTCAATTTAGAGTCACCAGTTAACCTAACCTGCATGTCTTTGGACTGTGGGGGAAACCAGAGCACCTGGAGGAAACCCACACAGACACGGGGAGAACATGCAAACTCCACACAGAAAGGCCCTCGCCAGCCACGGGGCTCGAACTCGGACCTTCTTGCTGTGAGGCGACAGCGCTAACCACTACACCACTGTGCCGCCCAATTATTATTATTATTATTATTATTATTATTATTTGTAGTGTCAGTAACAACACTGAAAACCTGAGTTTGGAGCAGCCTTCAAACACTTCCCAAGTGCCACAGCACCCCTCGACACCAGAATCTAATCTCTGACAGAATTCTAATCTCAACACCTGTGTCTAATTTACTGGCAATTGCCTTCACTATACAGTGGTGCTTGAAAGTTTGTGAACCCTTTAGAATTTTCTATAATTCTGCATAAATATGGCCTAAAACATCATCGGATTTTCACACAAGTCCTAAAAGTAGATAAAGAGAACCCAGTTAAACAAATGAGGCAAAAATACTTTTCTTGGTCATTTATTTATTGAAGAAAATGATCCAATATTACATATCTGTGAGTGGCAAAAGTATGTGAACCTCTAGGATAAGCAGTTAATTTGAACGTGAAATTAGACTCAGGTGTTTTCAATCAATGAGATGACAATCAGATGTTTTATATAAAGAACAGGGATCTATGATCTTCACAGCACATGTTTGTGGAAGTGTACCGTATCATGGCACGAACAAAGGAGATTTCTGAGGACCTCAGGAAAAGAGCTGTTGATGCTTATCAGGCTGGAAAAGGTTACAAATCCATCTCTAAAGAGTTTGGACTCTGCCAATCCACAGTCAGACAGATTGTGTACAAATGAAGGAAATCCAAGACCATTGTTATCCTCCCCAGCAGTGGTCGACCAACAAAGATCACTCCAAGAGCAAGGTGTGTAATAGTTGGCGAGGTCACAAAGGACCCCAGGGTAACTTCTAAGCAACTGAAGGCCTCTCTCACACTGGCTAATGCTAATGCTCATGAGTCCACCATCAGGAGAATACTGAACAGCAATGGTGTGCATGGTGGGGTTGCAAGGAGAAAACCACTGCTCTCCAAAAAGAACATTGCTGCTCATCTGCAGTTTGCTAACGATCACGTGGACAAGCCAGAAGGCTATTGGAAAAATGTTTTGTGGATGGATGAGACCAAAATAGAACTTTTTGGTTTAAATGAGAAGCGTTATGTTTGGAGAAAGGAAAACACTGCATTCCAGCATAAGAACCTTCTCCCATCTGTGAAACATGGTGGTGGTAGTATCATGGTTTGGGCCTGTTTTGCTACATCTGGGCAGGATGGCTTGCCATCATTGATAGAACAATGAATTCTGAATTTTACCCGCAAATTTTAAAGGAAATTGCCAGGACATCTGTCCATGAACTGAATCTCAAGAGAAGGTGGGTCATGCTGCCAGACAACGACCCTAAGCACACAAGTAGTTCTACCAAAGAATGGTTAAAGAAGAATAAGGTTAATGTTTTGGAATGACCAAGTCAAAGTCCTGACCTTAATCTAATCGAAATGTTGTGGAAGAACCCGAAGCAAGCAGTTCATGTGAGGAAACCCACCAACATCCCAGAGTTGAAGCTGTTCTGTACAGCGGAATGGGCTAAAATTCCTCCAACCTGGTGTGCAGCACTGATCAACAGTTACTGGAAATGTTTAGTTGCAGTTATCGCTGCACAAGGGGGTCACACCAGATACTGAAAGCAAAGCTGAAAGCAAAGGTTCACATACTTTTGCCACTCACAGATATGTAATATTGGATCATTTTCCTCAATAAATAAATGACCATGTATAATATTTTTGTCTCATTTGTTTAACTCTTTATCTACTTTTAGGACTTGTGTGAAAATCTGATGATGTTTTAGGTCATATTTATGCAAAAATATAGAAAATTCTAAAGGGTTCACAAACTTTCAAGCACCACTATATATAGGGAAGATGATTGCCAGTAAATTAGACACAGGTGTTGAGGTTAGACTTCTGGTGACAAGGGGCACTGTGGCACTTGGGAAGTGTAGTCCGGAGCGGCCATGTTTGGAGGCTGCTCCAAACTCAGGTTTTCAGCACTATTACTGACAGAACCTCCCTCTGGGAGCAACTTCTTTTCTTGGGTGACCTCTCTTCCTTGGTGCTGGTTTGTCTGGGTGCTCCCTGTGGACTTCTTGAGTGAGAAGGGGGTTTAAGATGTCCTTGAAGCTAACCCATTTCTGCTCTTCTGGTCTGTACCCCTCCCAGTTGACCAGATATTCAAGTTGTCCTTGTCTGTGATGGGAATGGGTTTGGATGTGTGAGTCGATATGTTACAGATTCTGGAGAGAGCATCAGCCTTAGTATTTCTGGAGCCAGAGTGGTAGGATATCATGAGTTGGAATCAGGTGAAGAATAGGGCCCATCTGGCTTGGCAGGGATTCAGACATTTAGCTGTCTTTAAGTACTCCAAGTTCTTGTGGTCAGTGAGGATGGTGAACAAGTGTGCAGTGCCTTCCAACCAGTGCCTCCATTCCTCTAGCACCAGTTTAATGGCCAAGAGCTCTTGGTTTCAAATGTCATAATTTTGTTTGGTTGGGGTGAGCTTCTTGAAGTAGAAGGCAACGGGATGTAGCTTGGGCTTTTCCCCATGATGCTGAGAGAGAACCCCTCCTACTCCAGTCTCTGAGGCATCTACCTCCTCAACGAATGGCTTTGTAGGGTCTGGATGTTGCAAGATAGGGGCTGTAGTGAAAGTGGACTTGAGCCAATTGAATGCATCTTCAGCTGCTGGGTTCCACTGGAGATGTCATAGTCCATTTCTCAGGGTCATGAGAGGATTGCCAATCATGCTGAACCTACGAATGAATTGTCAATAAAAGTTTGCAAACCCCAAGAAACGTTGGAGATCCTTCACTAACATGGGAGTGGGCCATGATGTGACTGCTGAGACTTTGCCTTGATCCATGTTCACACCCTCCAAGCTGGTTATATATCCAAGAAACGAGATCTGATTGGTGTGGAACTCATATTTTTCAGCTTTGACATACAGATGATTCTTGAGCAAACAAGAGAGCATTGACCTGATGTGTTCATGATGGGCATCCTCATCTGGGGAGTAGATCAAGATGTCATCTATGTGAATGATTATGAACCTCCCCAGCATGTCCCTGGGCGCATCATTAATGAGGCACTGGAAGACACTTGGCATGCAAAAAAGGCCATAAGGCATGACCAAACATTTGAAGTGACCGGCAGTGGTGCTAAATGCGGTCTTCCATTCATCATCCTCTCGAATCCTGACCAGGTTATATGTGCTACGGAGGTTTAGTTTGGAGAAGATCTTGGCTTTTCTTCACTGTTCCAGAGGTGAAGGCACCAATGGAAGCAGATAGGGGTATTTGATAGTGATGTGATTGAGGCCTTGATAATCAATACATGGGCGGAGACCTCCCCCTTTCTTCTCAACAAAGAAGAAGCTGCAGATATTAACAGTCTAATATACGCTGGTTTCAATGCCTCTTGAACATACTCCTCCATAGCCAAGTCAAGTCAAGTTTATTTTTATAGAGCTTTTAACAATAGACATTGTCACAAAGCAGCTTCACAGAATTTTAGTAACTTTAAACATGAGCTAATTTTATCCCTAGTCTATCCCTAGTCTATCCCCAATGAGCAAGCCTGTGGTGATGGTGGCAAGGAAAAACTCTCTCAGATGACATTAGGAAGAAACCTTGAGAGGAACCAGACTCAAAAGGGAACCCATCCTCATTTGGGTGATAACAGATAGCATGATTATAACATTTTAACAGTTTTAACATGAAGTCTCTTTTGTTGAAGTTATAAACTGTTCATTTATGGAAACTTACGTGCAAAGCTATTCATTACAACTGCAGTCTGAAAGTTAGCAAGTCAACTGAAGTCATCAGCCATAAAAGAATTACTGTAAGTGTCTAGAGCCATCTTCCAAGTGTGACTTTTGACTGTCCATATGGGGATGACACAATATTTATATTTATATATTATATAATTTATAGAATATTTATATAAGAGATACAGCCCTGATGAGATGCCAACAGTATGTCATTTACTACTTTAACCAGCACTGTCTCTGTGCTATGATGAGGTCTAAATCCTGACTGATACATTTCATGGATGTTATTCCTCTGCAAAAATGAGCATAACTGCTGTGCGACAGCTTTTTCTAGGATCTTGGAGATAAAGGGGAGGTTTGATATTGGCTGATAATTGGACAGCTGACAGGGATCGAGGTTGGGTTTTTTAATCAGGGCTTTGATAACTGCTAGTTTAAAGGATTTGAGTACATAGCCAATCCTAAGAGAATAATTTATTATTTTTAGAAGCGGTTCAATTACTTCAGGTATTATCTTTTTGAATAGTCGTGTAGGTAAGGGATCTAGTACACAAGTTGAGGATTTTGATGCAGGCATAAATGAAATTAGTTCGAATTTTCTAAGGGGAGTAAAACATTCTAATTACTGATCTGATACAGTTAGAAGAAGAAGGCCTTTATTGTCACTGTACAAAGGTAAAACAAAATTTAGTTCATCATTGGAGAGCAAAGCCGCTGCGTACTTGCATGCCACCACTCTTGGGCACTTCAACCCAAAGCTGTCCCATGTTAACCCGACTGCATATCTTTGAACTGTGGGGGAAAACTGGAGCACCCAGAGGAAACCCATGCAGACACGGGGAGAATATGCAAACTACACACAGAAAGGCCCCTGTCAGCTACTGCAACAGTGCAATGCAACAGTGCTAACCACTTACACCACCGTGCCGCCATAGTTCTAGTGTTAACCTGCCCTGATCAGATGCCCACATGCTCAGATCAATATAGCCCTGTAGTTATATTGTTAACTACGGGGTTACTTAAATTGTCAGCCCTTAAATTAGTAGTTTGAATTTTTGTCAGAGATTTTCAATTTTATAACTGAAAAAATTCATGACTTCGTTGCTACTACATACTGCTGGTATGCATGTGTCTATAGTGTTTTTTTTTCCTGGTTAATTTTGCTACAGTATTAAATAGGAATCTAGGATTATTTTTGTTATCTTCTATTAGGTTGGAGAGATATGTTGATCTAGCAGCACTAAAGCTTTTCTATACTTCAGGAAGCTCTCCTTCCAAGCTAATTTGAACGCTACCAATTTTGTTTGACACCATTTACATTCCAATTTTCAAGTGATATGTTTTAAAGTGCAAGTGTCATTGTTATACCAGGGTGCTAATTTTTCCTCTCTAATCATTTTCCTTTTAAGTGAAGCTACATTATCTAAAGTATAGCGGAATGTTGACTCTAAGCATTTAGTTGCCTGATCAAGTTCTGTGGGGGCTGACAGTGATCCAATCAAAGTTGATAGCTCTGGGAGGTTATTTATAAAACTGTGCAATAGTTGACGTGCATGTACGTTTAATACAGTAGTGTGGTGAGGTGCATCTATTATTGCTCAGACATATTTTGAATAAGATGAGATAATGATCTGAGATAACTTCAGACTGTGGAAGTGTGACTATGTTTTCTATTTAACCTGAATGTAAGTATTAGATTGAGAGTGTGACCACCATTATGGGTAGGTCCTATGACATTCTGATTAACCCCTGCTGAATCTAAAATGGACATGAACACTGTTTTCAAAGGGTCATCTGGGTTATCGAAGTGAATAGTAAAATCTCTGACAACTAAAGCTTTGTCTAAGGAAATGACCGGGTCTGAGATAAAATCTGCAAATTCAGAAAGAAACTCAGAATATGGCCCCAGGGGCCTGTAAATAATAAGTAACAGAATTAACTGGTCCTTCCCGCGCATTGGGCAGCGCCAATCTCCATTTCCACAGCCTCTCGCCTATTACATAGCTAGGGTTACAGTGGGGGGCTAGTCCTCTGGTAACTACAAGAGTTTAACTCCCCACTCACATCTGTATTGCAGCGTGCCTTGCCAGATGATAGTAGGTACCATTTTTTTTATAATGGTCTTTGGTATGACCCGACCATGAATAGAACTCCCGATTGAGAGGCAGACACGCTACCAGGAGGCCACTAGCCGGTAATTAACAGATAAGTTTCAAGTAAATACAGGTGTTCGGCAGGGTTGTTTATTATCCCCCTTCTTATTTTTGCTAGCTGTGGATTGGATAATGATGGAATGCACTGTAGGAAGGAAAAATGGCATACAGTGGACTCTGTGGAATCAGCTCAACGACCTTGACTATGCTGATGACATCGCCCTACTGTCACATAGTTGTAGTCAGATGCAAGAGAAGATCAGGTGCTTGGAGGAGACAGCAAAAAGACTGGGGTTATATGTCAGTAAGGATAAGACAAAGTTTATGAGGATTAACAACAGCAACAAGGACCCTCTACTGCTGGAGAAAGGAAATATAGAGGAAGTTCCAACTTTTACTTATCTGGGAAGCATAGTTAGTACAAGCAGAGGCACTGAGGATGATGTCAAAGCCAGAATCGGGAAAGCCAGAACAGCTTTTAATATCTTGCACAAGGTATGGAAAGCCAGAGATATTTTGACAACAACAAAGCTATATATTTTTAACTCCAATGTCAAGTCAGTACTGCTTTATAGATTAGAAACGTGGCTGACCACCAAAGCCATGCTCAGAAAAGTTCAAGCATTCATCAATAGATGTCTGAGAAGGATTCTTAGGATATGGTGGCCAGAAAAGATCAGCAATGAGGATCTATGGAGGATGACCGACCAGGAACCAGTGGGGAGGCTAATTAGCAGAAGGAAGTGGACATGGATTAGGCACACGCTTAGGAAGCAGAAAGACCATATTACCAGGCAGGCACTAACATGGAACCCGTCTGGTAAGCGCCAGCATGGTAGACCCAGGAACACATGGAGGAGGAGTGTAGAGACAGAGATGAGTAATGAAGGTCTAAGTTGGGCGAAATTGGAGAAAGCTGCCCTAAATCGAAAAAGATGGAGGCTTGTGGTCGATGGTCTATGCTCCGCCAGTGAGTAACAAGGCGATAAGTATGTAAGTAAAGAATTAACTGGGTAGACTTATTTTTTGAGACTACATACATTATATTAGTATGAAGAACTTCAAATGTATTAAATTTATAACCAGGTTTTTGTGTTACACCTACTGTAGATAATCATTATAAATAACCATGATGCTTCATCCTCTGCCAGTGAGACGAGGCTGGTGTATACTGTATAACTGTATCCAGGAGGACTAGGTTCATTTAATGCTATATATTCATTAGGCTTAATCAATGTTTCTGTTAAACACAGTATATTAAACTCCTGGTCAGTAATAAGTTCATTAACAATTAGCACTTTAGATGTAAGAGATCTAATATTTAATAGCCCCACCTTTAGATCAAAGGTGCTGGCAGCGGCTGTACAGTCAGTATGATCTAATTTTATGTTGATTAGGTTACTGGAACAAACTCTCTGAGTATTTCTACTTTTTTGTTTAGCTCAGGGAACAGACACAGTCTCAATGTACTGGACCCTGAGTAACGACTCTGTGCAGCTAGCAGACAGTCAGTTTAGCCTGTTCATCTTGCTCCCTGGCCTTGGCTCTGGATTGTCAGAAGTTAACTAGACCTGTTCTGAGACTATGAGCTATGCTACAAGAAATGAGAGCAGCATCTTCCCAAGTGGGATGGATACTGTCCCGCCCTAACAGGCCAGCAGTACTCAAAATTAGTCCAATTACTATAAAACCCATATTGTTTTCAGAGCACCACCTGGACAACCACCAGTTCAGCAACCATAACCTGCTATAAGCTACATCGCCACACCACATTGGGATGGGGCCAGAGCATACTACAGCATCGGACATCACCTTCACTAATTTAAACACCTCTACAAAGTTACTGGTAGTAACCTCAGACTGACGAAGGCATATATCATTAGCCCCTACATGGATAACTATCTTTGAGAACCTGTGCTTGCCTAGGACCCTAAGATTACCTGCAATGTCTGGTGCCCTGGCTCCTGGTATACACCTGACTAAGGCTGCTGGTGCCCATAAAGGCCTAGCTAATTTTACGTGCCATATGATAGAGTCTCCTATAACCAAAGCTCTTTCAGGTTTCTCAGTGGGTGCATCACTGAGGAGGGCAAACCTGTTCGACACATGAAGCAGAGAGGAGTGGTGCTCCTGTGGGTGAGCCTCAGAGATAGCTTTGGCTTTATGCTTATGCTGTCGAGTCATCACCCATTCGCCCTGCTGTGAGGACTCTAATGCCAGAGTTGGGGGATTACTAACTCCACCTAGGGCATCCAGACTTTTCCCTGCAGAAACTACACTGTTCTCATTTTCACTAATCCAATCTAAAGTCTGGAACCTCCAAAGCTGAAATCTTCTCCATCAGAGAGCTAACCAATCTGCATTTATCACAATTAAAGCTATCACTAGTGATGGAGGAAGAATGACTAAACATCCTGCACTCAGCACACTGAACAAGCTGAAGGTGTGCCATGATGAATGGATTCACATACCTGAATCGAAGATCTGTTGATATTAAAGCAGATCCAATAGCAGCTTGTTCCGTTATGGACAGGGGGTAGATACAGTTGCAAGGAAGAGTTGTACCTGGGAGGAGGTCTATGGTACAGTTGTAGGGATGATGAGGAGGCAGGCCACTGGCTTTACCTTTGCTGAACACTTCTTTGAGATCTAGGTAGCATGAAGGAACATTATCTTGTGAATCGGGCAAAGGGCTCTCTACAGAGGTGGAAGAGAGCACGAGCTGGGGGAGTTTCAGGCAGTTCTGGAAAAAAGACAGGGATTATTGGATGATTTCTTTTTGTTGCCAAGATATTAAGGGATCATGAAGTTGAAGCCATGGAAATTCCAAAATAAGGTCATGATGGGCAGTATGAGTGACAAACAGGGAAATGAGCTTGGAGTGGATTGCCCCCACCTGAATTTCAAGGGGTGACGTGCGCACTGATGGGACCCCCATTGATGGCTTTTAATTTGAGTGGTCTTTGGAGTTTGTCAAAGGACAAATGGAATTTCTGGACGATTGAGCTGCTTGATTCCCCTGAGTCTTCAAACACAGAGAGAATATGGGTCAAGTCTGACAGTTTTAACACAACAGGTACCTTAAATGAGTGAGACTTGTGAATAGCTTCGGAGCTCACTGGGGTAGGAAGACTGGTTACTTGGCAGGTCTGATTCTCCCATGGTGGGCGAACAGGGCACTTAGCAATCTGATAATTGGATTCACCACAGTAGAAACAGAGGCCCTCACAATGTCTCCTGTCTCTCTCAGATCATTGTAAGCAAGCGTGAGAAACCTCCATGGGAGTTGGGGAGGCCAAAGTACTGGTAGGAGAGGGTGCTGGAGCTGGCTGTCATGAGGGTCTGAATTTGATGAGGTGATCCAGACAAATAGCTAGATCGATCAGGGAGTCAAGGGAGAGATGTTCATCACAGCAGGCTATTTCACTGAACACTTCAGGGCGTAGACTTTGATGAAATGTGGCTTTTAGCGCTGGCTTGTTCCAACCACTGCCAGCAGCCAGTGTGTGAAAGTCAAGTGCATATTCAGTGACTCTCCTATCTCGCTGTCTGATGGTCAACAAGCTCTCACCAACTTCAACTCCTTCAGGCTGATGATCAAACACTTGCTTAAAAAGCTCGATGAACTGGTTATAGGAGGTGGTATGTTTGCCCCCAAGCTTCCACACAGTGCTAGCCCACTGTAAAGCCTTGTCTGAAAGGAGCTTGATGAATTGAGCAATCTTCTGTTCTTCTGTGGTTCCTTTGAGAGCAGAGAAATACAGGGAGCATTGGAGCAGGAATCCCTTGCAGTTAGACACTTCACCCGAGTACTTTTCAGGTCATGGAATCATCTGAGAAGCACCAGCAGAAGATGAGGGGCATGTAAGGATGGCCTGCAACATGACAGCAGTGAGTTTCAACATCCTGGTCTTGATCATCAACACCAGCGGCTGATCATCTGCTAGTGTTTTCCTAACAGATGCCCCTGAGCATTAATTGCAGTTTGCTTGGCTTCCTCTGCTGCATCCACTGATGGTGAAGTATCCTGTCAGGGTGCAGGCAATTATGGATGCAAATGCAGGGGAGAGCGGGTGCATCAGAAACTGTAAACAAAGCCAAATCGGGAAATCGGGGACATAGTCAGGAACAAGCAAGGGTCAGTCGATCGGCGAACAGAATGTCAGAGATCAGGCAAGAGAACAAAGTCAGAAATAAACATAAACAGAGTTCAATAACGGGAAGTCAGGCAGATAATCAAACATCTTGGTAAAGTCAGGCATGGGGACAGAGAACGATACTTCACAAAGTCAGAGTGTGAGAGCTGAGTTTATACAGCGGTGCTTGAAAGTTTGTGAACTCTTTAGAATTTTCTATATTTCTGCATAAATATGACCTAAAACATCAGAACAGCTTCAAGTCTGGGATGTTGGTGGGTACTGCTCGCTTCAGGTCCTTCCACAACATTTTGATTGGATGAAGGTCAGAACTTTAACTTGGCCATTCCAAAACATTAAATTTATTCTTCTTTAACCATTCTTTGGTAGAACAACTTGTGTGCTTAGGGTTGTTGTCTTGCTGCATGACCCACCTTCTCTTGAGATTCAGTTCATGGACAGATGTCCTGACATTTTCCTTTGGAATTCACTGGTATAATTCAGAATTCATTGTTCCATCAATGATGACAAGCCATCCTGGCCCAGATGCAGCAAAACAGGCCCAAACCATGATACTACCACCACCATGTTTCACCAATGGGATAAAGTTCTTATGCTGGAATGCAGTGTTTTCCTTTCTCCAAACATAACACTTCTCATTTAAACCAAAAAGTTCTATTTTGGTCTCATCCGTCCACAAAACATTTTTCCAATAGCCTTCTGACTTGTCCACGTGATCTTTAGCAAACTGCAGGCAAGCAGCAATGTTCTTTTTGGAGAGCAGTGGTTTTCTTCTTGCAACCCTGCGATGCACACCATTGTTGTTCAGTGTTCTCCTGATGGTGGACTCATGAACATTAACATTAGCCAATGTGAGAGAGACCTTCAGTTGCTTAGAAGTTACCCTGGAGTCCTTTGTGACCTCGCCGACTATTACACGCCTTGCTCTTAGAGTGATCTTTGTTGGTTGACCACTCCTAGGGAGGGTAACAATGGTCTTGAATTTCCTTAATTTGTAAACAATTTGTCTGACTGTGCATTGGTGGAGTCCAAACTCTTTAGAGATTGTTTTGTAACCTTTTCCAGCCTGATGAGCATCGACAACGCTTTTTCTGAGGTCCTCAGAAATCTCCTTTGTTCATGCCATGATACACTTCCACAAATATGTATTGTGAAGATCAGACTTTGATAGATCCCTGTTCTTTAAATAAAACAGGGTGCCCACTCACACCTGATTGTCATCCCATTGATTGAAAACACCTGACTCTAATTTCACCTTCAAATTAACTGCTAATCCTAGAGGTTCACATACTTTTGCCACTAACAGATATGTAATATTGGATCATTTTCCTCAATAAATAAATGACCAAGTATAATATTTTTGTATCATTTGTTTAACTGGGTTCTCTTTATCTACTTTTAGGACTTGTATGAAAATCTGATGATGCTTTAGGTCATATTTATGCAGAAATATAGAAAATTCTAAAGGGTTCACAAACTTTCAAGCACCACTGTAAGTTCAGCTCTCACACTGACTTTGCGAAGTCTCATTCTTTGTCCCCGTGCTTGACTTTACTGAGCCGTTTGACTATCTGCCTGACTTCCCGTTACTGAACTCTGTTTATGTTTATTTATGACTTCGTTCTTCGTCTGATTGTCTGAGCTGGTGGAATGGCTGTGATTATTATTATTATTATTATTATTAATAGTAGTAGTAGTATTTTGTACAGCTGTATGTTTGATGGTGTTTACATGGCCAGTAGACAGTAAGATGATATATTTTTTCTCCTTACCCTTGGGGATGTGACAGATATACAGATGGAAGTGCAGGAATTTTTTTTTTAACCAAACTTTCAGTCCTGTGTGCTGTGGCGTGTGCACCTGAAGGTGCACCCCGGGCTGTGCATGCATTAAGCGGACTCCAGCACGTGCACCGTTAACGATGCGCACCTGAACTTAATTCAGGAGCTATATGTACACCTATTTAAGGACTGTGCTGATGCATGATCAAGGCGAAGTATTATGCTACATCAGTATGCATTACTGAGCCTTTCTACCCTTGTTTCTGATTTCCTGATTCCTGTGCCTGTTTCTCGTTCTCGCTTTGCCTCTGATATCCCGTTTGCACCTCGCCCAACCCTTTGCATGTTTAACCTTTTGGATTTAGCCTGCTGATTTGGACTGTTTGCCTTTGTGTGTGTTTGCACATTATTATTAAACTTATACTTCTGCACTTACATCCGACTACCTCATACCTGACAGAATACTTCACCCAACCATGGATATAGCGGAGTTATTCCAGCACGTGATTCCATGCCGCTTCTGGGTTTCTCTGTCTCAGCCCCTCGCCTCGTATTTCCGGCTGAGTTCTGACTGGAATCCCCTGGCACCCTACTATGGAATATATCATCCTAGGGGATTCAGTTTACAATGCGACTTTTTCTTTGAGGACCTCCAAGAGCCCGAGCCACCAGAACCTATCTGGGTAAGCTTTATCTTCATTTTTATTGCTGGAGAAGCAAGCCAATGGGTGGATTCCTTCATCAGAGTAGAGCACCCATGCCTCTGGAGCTCACAGACCTTTTTAGCCATGCTCCAGTGTATCTATGAATCTTTGGAAAAGGGGGACCACCATGAAAATTTTTGGGAGGGGGCTATCACACCTGAGGCAGATGCAGCAGCAGCAGCAGAGGAGGCCGTTGCTCTAGAGTGCCTCCTAAAGGCCGTCAGTCCAGAACCAATCCCACAGTCTGTTCTACAGTCAGTTCCAGAGCCAGCACCTGAATCAATTCCTGAACCAGAGCCTGCATCAGAACCCATGTCTGAAACAGAGCCAACTCCAGTGCCAGAGCCAGTGCCAGCATCTGTTCCAGTGCCAGAGCCAACACCAGTGCCAGAGCCTATGCCAGCATCTGTGCCAGTGTCAGAGCCAGTGCCAGCTTCAAAACCAGTGTGACTTGTTGGATCTCCAGCAGAGATGTGAGTGAACTGCAGTGTGCCACCCCCCCACCCACCCCCGTGCTTCTTGTTATATGTAGTGGAAGGAAAGAGCTGACAGCAGATCCATCATTTATACACACTGCATTTATTTGGTGGGGTTAAAATTATTTTGCCCCTTTAATAAATGGGGTCGCTGGCCAAACAGCACACCAAACTAGTACGTAGCTAACGCTCACATTTCTTAGTGATGTGTGCAAGGACTCAGTATTCAGACACACAGTGTTTAAGACGCTGAGTCAGGATGAAAAGTTAAACCTTTATTCCTCCAAAGTATTCGGGTGGAGGGGAAAAAACATCTTCCCAAAATTCAGAGAGAGAGAGAGAGAGAGAGAGAGAGAACTATATTAGCTAGTGTAGTGGTTAAAATAATAATAATTGTAGATCATTCACTATGTTATGATTGGTTCGGTTTGAGCAATTACAGCCACCATATTTGTAGTCAGTAAGCTGCACATGCGTATACTGGAGAGAGAAGTGTGTGTGCAGATGTATGTTTTGAACTACTGCCATGTGTACCTCATCACATCCTCAGTGTTACAGTTAATAAACCTGAGTTATGGTCAAACTTCAAGCTTATCATCATTCCAGTAAGCTTCCAACATGGTGTCAGAAGTATTTTCTCCGGAGTTATCACGGACTTTACTAGTTTGACCGGGATTTTTTTTTTTCGAAGCGAGGACAACAGAGCCAGCTCAGCGGGCCAAGTAAACAGCACACATAGCGGATGGATTCCGGAGACCCGACCCGCTCATCTTTGATGGTAACATCAGTGAAAACTGGCGGATTTTTGAACAAGAGTATGACATTTTCATCGTGGCGGCACACTCTGACAAGCCAGCCCGCACTCAAGCATACATTCTCCTCAATCTGGCGGGATCGGAGGCCATTGAACGTGAAAGGTCTTTTGTGTATGCGGTTGCAGTAAGGGAATCCGGCGAGAACGGACAGATCCTAGTTCAGGCAGAGTCTAAAGAGGATCCTGAATGCCTGAAGAGGAAATTTCGGGAGATATGTAACCCTCAGACTAATGTTACAGTACCATGGAAAGACACAAGTTCAACACATGAAATCAGAAAGCTGGTGAGACAGTGGAATCATATGTCAGTGATTTAAGGATTAAAGCAAAAAGTTGTAACTTTGGAGAGCTTTGTGAGGAACTTATCAGAGACAGACTGGTCTGTGGCATTAACAATGATCATCTGAGAAAGGTGTTATTGAGAGACAGTGATTTAACATTAGCCAAGGCTATATCTATCTGTCAGATCCATGAGGTGACTGAAGTGCAAAACAAAACGCTAGCTTCACCACAGCATTCAGCTACAAATGTGGATGCAGTCCAGCCGAGGTCCATGAGGAAACCAAAGCAAGACATGAAAATGAAATGCCAGTCAGAAAACAAAACAAAGGATATTGCTAACTCTTACAACTGTGGAGGTGGCCATGCAGCCAAGAAAGACAAATGCCCAGCTTTTGGCCAACAGTGTCATGCCTGTAAAAAATGGAATCACTTCAAAAAATGTTGCAAGTCCAAACAACAAACCTACAGCAGGCAAAGACCACGAAGGGCCATACATCAGCTAGAACCTGACCATGCTGATAGTGCAGATGACACTTTTTATGTTGATGGCGTAACACTAATGACTGTTGATTCAACTGATGGACAAATAGAAAAAAAATGACGAAGCTTTTGTCTCTGTGCAAGTTAATGGCACTACAATTGAAATGAAGGTAGACACAGGTGCTAAGTGTAACGTTTTGCCAGAGCAGACACTAGAGCAACTGAAGCTCGCAGAACAAGTAAGAGCATGCATCACATCCACAAACCTTGTTGCATATGGTGGGAGCAAAATCAAAACTGTGGGTATGGTCAAGTTGCAGTGCCACTTGGAAGGACAACCATACACATTACCATTCTACATTGTTAAAGAGGACGTTCTGCCACTTGTAAAGAGGACGTTCTGCCACTGTTAGGGCTGTGTGCATGCAGACAGATGGGACTTGTTTCATTCAGCAAAGATGTACACCAACTACACCCTACTGATGATGATTTATCTCATCAGATTCAGACAGAATACAGTGATCTCTTCACAGATGAGCTTGGAAAGCTACCTGTAACCTATTCCATGACACTTGACCCTGATGTGAGACCTGTTGTTCGTCCTGCACATCGTATTCCTGTAGCTATGCAGGACAGAGTTAAGGCTGAGTTGGACAGGATGCAGGAACTGGGTGTCATCACTCCTGTCTCAGAGCCAAATAATTGGGTGTCATCTATGGTTGCCACCAACAAAAAAGACAAACAGGAAATCAGGATATGCATCAATCCCAGAGATCTGAACACTGCTTTAAAGAGGCCACATCACCCTATGCATACTGTGGAAGAGGTGGCCACATGCATGTCGAATGCAACTGTATTTTCAGTTTTGGATGCAAAGAATTCTTTCTGCCAGATTTATCTCAACCACAAATCTTCAATGCTGACCACTTTTAGCACTTCTTTTGGTCGTTACAGGTTCCTGAGAATGTCATTTGGACTTAACTCAGCAAGCGAAGTGTTCCAATGCTCCATGGAACAAATCTTTGATGGGTATCCCTGTGCCATCATATTCGATGACATAATTGTTGGAGGTAAAAATGTGGAAGAACACGACGCCAACTTGAGAAAAGTGCTGAACCGTGCCAGAGAGGTAAACCTGAGGCTTAATCCTCTCAAATGCAGATTCTGGCTTAACCAGGTCAGCTACGTAGGCCATGTTTTCACAAGTGAAGGCCTCAAAGCAGACCCAACCAAAACAAAAGCAATCAGTGAAATGCTAGTGCCAGCAGATGTCCCAGCTTTGCAAAGGTTTCTGGGGATGGTTAACTACCTTGGAAAGTTCATTCCGAACTTCAGTCAGCTGACAGCTCCACTACGTCAACTCACACACAAAGACACTGAATGGACTTGGCATGAACAGCAGCAAAATGCTTTTGAAGCACTAAAGAAGCATATGTCCTGCCCACCAGTTTTGTCTTACTATGATGTCAGCAAGCCTGTGACACTTACCTGCAATGCTTCTCAGTATGGACTTGCAGCATGTTTGCAAGGAGACAAGCCTGTAGCCTATGCTTCACATACACTAACTGACACAGAAACCAGGTATGCCCAAATTGAAAAAGAACTGTTGGAGGTGTTTTTTGCATGTTCAAAATTCAATGATTACATCTACGGAAAGCAGGTGACCATTGAAACAGACCACCAGCCTCTTGTCACTACACTGAAAAAGCCTATCCATGCAGCACCAGCAAGACTGCAATGGATGATGTTAAGACTTCAAAAGTACAGCATCACTCTTGTATACAAGTGCGGAAAAGAAATGCACCTGGCTGACACTCTGTCTCGAGCTCCTAGAAGTTCCACAGTTCAACAACCCGATGAGGAGGACAGCTTTGATGTGATGACAGTCAGCTACATATCCTCTTCTCGCCTTGAGGAGTAAAAGAGACACACAGCAGATGACACAACTCTTCAGACACTCAGCACGATCATCAGACATGAATGGCCGAGGAAACAACACAATTTTCCACATGCCATTCGTCCCTATTTCCCTTTCAGAGATGAGCTTACTATCAAAGAAGGAGTCATCATGAAAGGCCACAAGGCAGTCATTCCTGTGTCACTACAAAAGGAGTACATCAGCATCATGCACAGAGGGCATCCGGGTGCTGAAGCTACTAGGTGGAGAGCGAGAGGCATAGTTTTCTGGCCGACTATGACAGACGACATAAACAAAGAGACTGAGTCATGTTCTGTGTGTAACAGTACAAAATCACACCAACAGAAAGAACCACTCCAACTACATCCAGTTTCAAACCTGCCTTGGTCAATTGTGGCAACAGACATCTTTGAATGGCGCAGTCAGCAGTACTTAGTGCTAGTGGACTCATATTAAGGCTGGTATGAGATTGACCTGCTTCATGATGCAACCTCTGCAACAGTTATCACAAAACAAGAGACATTTTTCAGTTCATGGAGCACCACACACTCTCTTATCAGATAATGGTAGACAGTTCACAAGCCAGCACTTTAAAGATTTTGCCACACAATGGGACTTCACTCATGTTACCAGCAGCCCAGAGTATCCCCAGTCTAATGGGTTAGCTGAGAGAGCTGTGCGCAGTGCTAAACATCTCATGGAGAAATCTCACAGAGATGGAACTGATGTTTTTCTCAATCTCCTGAATCTCAGAAACATACCACGTGATGCCAAGCTAGGTTCTCCTGCACAAAGACTAATGTCCAGGCAGACACATGGCGCTCTTCCAGTCTCAAGGAAGCTGCTTGAACCACATGTGTTTAAGCCACAGGAAGTAAAAACACAGCTTACTAACAAGAGACTGTTGCAAAAGTTATGCTATGACAGATCTGGCGGGAAACTTTGGAAGAGCAGTGAGCTGGCCGTGCGGATACAGCGGACCTGGTGCAGGTAGATCTCCCTGCAAACAGCTTTATTGTGCCAATAAAAACTGGCGACATGGGTCCGAAGAAGAATACGACAGCAGAGGAATTCGACGATATTAAAAAATCGCTAGACTTCATAACAGAGGAAGTGTCTGCTGTTCGGCTGCAGCAAAAGAGTATATTGAATCTGGTGGAAGAAGTGAAGGCTCTGCAGCTGCTGAATGCTGAAAAAGAAAAGCGCATCAACTACCTGGAAAGCAGAGTGGCGGACCTGGAGCAGTATACGCGGGTCAATGATGTGATCATCACCGGTCTCAAAATAAAGCCCCAGTCATAGGCTTGAGCGGTGACCAAGAGTGACGGGGGAGAGCCCGATGAGCTGGATGCTGACTCCGCAGAGCAACAGGTGGCTGACTTCCTACAGTCCAAAGGAATCAAGTTGGACTGTAATTACATCGAGGCATGTCACCCTCTGCACAGGAGGAACACCAGCGACAGACCAGCCGTAATACTGCGATTCACAAACAGAAAACACAAGAGCGCACTTCTGAAACAAGGAAGAAAGCTAAAGGGAACAGATGTCTTCATAAACAAGCACCTAGCCAAACACAATGCTGATATAGCCAGAAAAGTGCGTCAGCTCAAGAAACAGAGGAAAATACAAAACACCTGGACTTCAAACTGTAAAATATTCATGAAACTAAACGGGACCCCTGAGGAAGCCAAGGTAATCTGCATCAGGAATATTGCTGAACTGGACAAACTCCAATGACTGTCGTGAACTGGACTACAGCTACTGGAACAATAATCGTCATGATCTGGACTGGTCTGGGTGAACTGTACTGGACTCTGGGTAACAACAGAACACAACCATGACAAACAACGACAGAACTCACTCTACATCTGGGGAATATAGGCACATAACACAGAGGAAAAGTAAATATCAACAACTGCATCTGGAAGGATCTGAACACTCTGATTACAATATGATGGATTTGGAACAGGATATAGATCTGGACAGCAATTTTTTATCCGCCATAAAAAACAATTGCTGCTACTACACAGATGATCAATACAACCAGAACATTAATCCTGAGGGCAAATTATCAATCATTCATTTCAACAGTAGAAGCTTATATGCAAATTTCAATAACATAAAGAATTATTTACATGCATTTTATAAGCCATTCAATATAATAGCAATATCTGAAACATGGTTTGACACTGAAAAAGGTATAGACTTTGAATTAGACGGCTATGTACTCAAGTATATAAACAGACAAAATAAGGGTGGTGGAGGAGTTGCTATGTATATTGATAAATCTTTAGACTTCAGGGTTTTGAATGGAATGACAGTTGGGATTGATAATCTACTTGAATGCTTAACAATTGAAATATGCATGGAGAAGAATAAAAAAGTTATTGTTAGCTGTATTTATAGAGCACCAGGGTCAAGCACAGATACATTCAGTGAGTGGATGGAAAGTGTATTTTCGAAAATAGGTAATAAAACTATTTTTATGTGTGGGGATTTCAATATTGACATATTAAAACCAAATAAACACAATGCTACAGACGAATTTATCAATACAATATATAGCATGAGCCTATTTCCAAGAATCACTAGACCCAGCAGAATTACATCTCATTCTGCCACTCTCACTGATAATATTTTCACCAATGACGTTGATAATAATACAATAAGCGGATTATTAATCAATGACATAAGCGACCATTTGCCGGTTTTTACAGTTTGTGACATCAGACACAGGAAAAAGACAAACAAACAAATAGTATATAGACGAGTAAGAACAGAAGAATCCATTAACACACTAAAAAATGAATTATTGGAGTATAATTGGGATATAATATATAAAGAAAAAGATGTTGACCTTACATATAACGAGTTTCTAAGAATATTTTCCTCATTATATGATAAGCATTGTCCAATTAAGAAATATAACAGAAAACTAGCATATATGAATTGCCCATGGGTTGCAAAAGGTCTACAAAATGCTTGCAAAAAGAAAAATACACTCTACAGAGATTTCATAAGACAGAGAACTAAAGAGGCAGAATATAAATATAAAAAATATAAGAACAAGTTAACTGATATAAGGGCAAGTAAGAAAGATTACTATAAGAGGATATTAGATGACAATAGAAATAACATTAAAGGAATATGGAAAATACTAAACAATATTATAAGAAATGGATCTAAACACAATAATCTGCCAAAGTATTTCATTGATAAGGATATTGAAAATTATAACATGAAAGATGTGGCTAATAGCTTTAATGAATTCTTTGTAAGTGTTGGATCTGACCTTACAAGAAAAATCCCTGATTCAGGTACATATGGTGAACAGTTATTAGAGAGAAATCCTTGCTCATTGTTTCTTCAAGCAGTAGATGAAAATGAAATTTTGAATATTGTTTAAAAATGTAAGAACAAATAGTCCACTGACTTTAATGATATCAATATGTCACTGATAAAAAAGGTCATTGAGGGCATTGCTAAGCCATTAACATACATCTGTAATTTATCATTTCAAACCGGTTCATTTCCAAATAAAATGAAAATAGCTAAAGTTATACTTCTGTTCAAGGCTGGAAACAAACATCATTTCACAAACTATAGACCTGTCTCCTTGCTCCCACAATTCGCAAAAATACTGGAAAAACTCTTCAACAACAGATTGGACACATTTTTAGAAAAACACAAAATTCTTGCGGGCGGCATGGTGGTGTAGTGGTTAGCGCTGTCGCCTCACAGCAAGAAAGTCCTGGGTTTGAGCCCCGGGGCCGGCGAGGGCCTTTCTGTGTGGAGTTTGCATGTTCTCCCCGTGTCCGCGTGGGTTTCCTCCGGGTGCTCCGGTTTCCCCCACAGTCCAAAGACATGCAGGTTAGGTTAACTGGTGACTCTAAATTGACCGTAGGTGTGAATGTGAGTGTGAATGGTTGTCTGTGTCTATGTGTCAGCCCTGTGATGACCTGGCGACTTGTCCAGGGTGTACCCTGCCTTTCGCCCGTAGTTGGCCGGGATAGGCTCCGGCTTGCCTGCGACCCTGTGGAACAGGATAAAGCGGCTAGAGATAATGAGATGAGATGAGAGACAAAATTCTTGCAGAGAATCAGTATGGGTTTAGGTCAAACAGATCAACATCACTGGCAATAATAGAGGCAATAGAAGAAATCACAAATGCTATAGATAGCAAGCAATATGCTATTGGAGTATTTATTGATTTAAAAAAAGCTTTTGACACAATCAACCATGAAATATTAATCAAGAAACTGGAAAGATATGGTATTGGGGAATAGTGCTGGATTGGGTGAAAAGTTAAAGTGGGAGACAGCAGTTTGTGAAATTGGGTGACTGTGTTTCTTCATGTTTGGACATTGTTTGTGGGGTCCCCCAGGGGTCTGTGTTGGGCCCTAAGTTTTTCATTTTGTACATTAATGATATATGTAAAGTCACTAAGGTATTACATTTTGTGTTGTTTGCTGATGACACAAATATTTTCTATTCTGGGGATAACTTACAAAAATTACAGAAGGACATCACTATAGAAATGAACAAACTAAAAAAATGGTTCAGTAGAAACAGGTTATCACTAAATCTGAGTTTCATAATGACATGATTTTTCACCTTCATATGGCTGTCATTGGATCACATCTGCTAAATGTTGATAATGACATAACCCCTGTTATGTCTGTTGTTTAGCTAGATAGTTTATTAAGGTTATGCAGCATAAGCTAAAGAAAGGGGATGTAGATCATTCATTAAGGCCCGGTCCCACTGGCCGATGGACACAAAACGTATGCAAAAAGGACACAGCGGACGAGCAAAATTTCGGGGGTGGCGCTATCCATTTTCATCCGCTCCAGAAATGGACAAAATTGGCGAAAATTTGCTAAAACAGAACGGAAAAGAACGGACGTGGGTAGTATATAGCGGGGATGTTAAACACATGTTCATAGGAAGCCTAGCGGACGAAAGCGGATGGAAGTGGATGACAGCTCCGAAGGGGTTACCGGTGATAACTGAGAAGTGGACGCATAGCAGAAAGAGCGGATGCATAGCGGATGAAGGGGATGCATCACGTACGCCTAACGGAAACAAAGGGGATGTTGCGCGGATGTATATCGGATGCAGACCGTTCACTGCGCATGCGGGGGGTATGAATTGCGTCTGCTCCGTGGATATAAAGGGATGCAGCACGCACGCCGTCAGCATAAAGCGGAAAGACGTGCTGGCGGCTACATCGATACATCTCTACTATTAGATGATTTTCTCCCCCTTTTTATACAAAATATCGATTGTCCGCTAGGTGTCCTTCTACATACTCTAGACATACTCCAGACATCCTAAATATACGAGATACATCCCAGATATAAACACTTTGTCCGTTTTGAATACTTTATATACGAGATGCATACGCTTACATCCTTTCTATTTCCGTGCTACTAACGATGAATAGACGTTTCATGTACCTTATCTTTCCTCCCTCTTTCCGTTTTCAGCTGCAGCGGATGTGAGTTGCGAGGATGCCCAGAGGATGCAGAGGATACAGCAGACGTTTAACGGATGATAATGGACATAGAACGTTTGTTGCTCGTATATGTCGCGGATTTACATCGTACACGGCGGAAAGTTCATCCGTTCTAAAAGTTTTGTGCAGCTCAAAACTTTTTGCGCAGATGAAATCACAGTGGACGGATGCTCGATGGATAGAGCGTATGAAGCACGTATGCAATGAGTACACAACGGATGCATAGCGTTTTCCAACGGATGGCAAAGATTTTTTTTACGTTTTACATCCTCTTTGCATCCGTAAGTGCAGTGGGACCGGGCCTTTATGTTATGATTGGTTCGGTTTGAGCAATTACAGCCACCATATTTGTAGTCAGTAAGCTGCGCATGCGTATACTGGAGAGAGAAGTGTATGTGCGGATGTATGTTTTGAACTACTGCCATGTGTACCTCATCGCATCCTCAGTGTTACAGTTAATAAACCTGAGTTATGGTCAAACTTCAAGCTTATTATCATTCCAGTAAGCTTCCAACAACAACAACAATAATAATAATAATAATAATAATGTCCCTCTTTGTGAAGGAATGCACTTCCCTGGAACAAAGTTTATACACAAAGCTCTTTTGTCTCAGGGTGTGTGTGTGTGTGTGTGTGTGTGTAAGCTATATTGTACATGATGATGCTGTGATTGTGTTTGATTCGCAAGACGTTTAAGTCAGTAAACATTATCATTTTCTGTGAAAACCTTCGTGTTTATATTTCAGTTGAGTTGCTTTATAAGATGAACGCCATGTCCGTGTGTGTCGCTCGTGATTGTTATAGGAGCAGTGATGTGATGAAATGTGAAGAGAATGAGCTGATCTACACTCTCACAGCTCGGGAATCCTACAGAATAAACGTCATGCAACTGTTATTTCATCAGAATCAACACCTCGGATTAATTCTCTTTCACGGTTGCTCGGACAGTCGCACAGTGTTGTTGTTTTTTTTTTAATGCACTTGTTCTGATATGCTGCCTTTTCTATTGCAACAGCTTGTACACAGGACTGTAAGAGCATGTGTAATTGAGGCTGGTGAAGGAACACGTGCTTCTAGCTGCTGTAATGTCAGTGAAACATGTCATACATGAACTATGAACAGGTATAAAACATGAATAAATAAAACACTGTAATCACTGACAAATTGCTGTGGTGTAAAAGGAATAAATGACATTGTCTTGTGTTGTTGTAGGAAAATAATCAGCTGCAAGGTGGTAAAAGTAACGCTGCTCCACTCCGCCCCGGTGTGAGTCCTTCTTCGCTTGGCCCCGGTGTGTGCGTCCTTCTGTCCTGGAGCGAAAGTGTGGTGACTGCTATCTCTCCTCCAGACCTCTCAGCTCTTTCATCAGGAAAGTGTGTATTCATTTGCAGTGGGGGAGGGGAACTTTATTCACTCAACTCTCTCTCTCTCTCTCTCTCTCACACACACACACACACACACACACACACAATGTGTCTTTCTTCTCAGTGTGTGGTTCATTGTTCTCTGTTCAGGTCTCTCGCTCTCTCTCACACACGCACACACAATCATCATCATGACTCAGTGGTGATGTCACTCCCCCTGAACACCCTGACCTGATCAAATCTTTTTTTTGTTGCTGTTGTTGCAACTAGTGCCCCAGTTACTGTGGGTTACCAGCTCCAGATGTATTGTGGGATGTTAGCACTCAATCAGAAACTCAGCAAAGAAACAAATGGGGAAAAAAAAAAAAACCAACCCTCCCATGATTCAATTAATGGAAAAGTGATAGCCATGTTTATGTTTATCTCCACAAACCCACCGCCGTTATAAATACACTAAGCTGGAAAAGTGCAGAATAATCCCACAGGAAGTGTATGTAACCCTGATATGCACTTCCAGCATGGAACACACACACACACACACACACAGGGGAAAATATAAATAAATAAATGGAGCCAAACAGGAAATGTTGTGGCTTTTTGCCCATTATGAGACTGTAGATACTTTTTTTCTGTTCAACTTTGACATAAAATTAAATAAAAATAACTTATGCTAATAAAATTACATAATAAAAAAGTTTGGTGAAGCAAGGAAAAATCAGACCCTTTTTTTATTTTTCCATGAATTTGTTTTTATTTTTAAAAAATGAATAATCGTTTGTGAGCCTAAAGAGCTGACTCTTAGGTGAGTTTAATCAAACGAACTTGACTCACTGAACAAAGCTGGAATTCCCATCACTATTGAGGAATCAATTTAATTCTCCTGATAATTATCCATTAAACAATAACATTTCTTTAATAAAGAAATAAATGTTTATTTTGAAATATATTTTTTATCTGTTCTCGAGTCAAGTTAACATGATTAGGCTAATTGTGTTGTGCTTAAATAGCATTGTGAACCTTTTTAGTTCAGGTCAGATCTTCGAGTGTTCACAACAGCAGTCACTCTGTGTGGTGATGATTCTCTTGTCAAAGTCTGTACATTTATCTGGAAACAAAGATGTGGTTAGCTAGCTTGCTAACTACTGACGATAATACAATTAACTTAGTGATGCTAACATTAGCATTAACACAATGTGCACCTGTGAAGTGGTTGTTTTGTCTCCCCAATATACGAGTCCGTGCATTCCTCACTGCACTGAATGGCATACACTACGTTGTCCTGTTTGTGTCTGGGTATTCTGTCCTTAGGGTGGACCAGTTTCTGCTTCAGAGTGTTACTGGGTCTGAAATGTACCGGAATGTTGTGTTTGTAGAAGATCCTCCTGAGTTTCTCAGATAGACCAGAAATGTAGGGAATGACAATGTTCTTGCATTTGTTCCTGTTATCCTCCTTGTCCGTTCTGTTCCTTTTTCTGCTCTTGAGGAAAGACCAGTTAGGATACCCACAGTTCTGAAGTGCTTTCTTGATGTGATTCTGCTCCTTCTCTTTTCCCTCTATCGTTGTAGGGATATTCTGAGCCCTGTGTTGCAAGGTCCTAATGACCCCCAATTGGTGTTCCAGTGGGTGGTGAGAGTCAAAGAGTAGGTACTGGTCTGTGTGTGTGGGTTTCCAGTAGACCTCGATGCTCAGGCTTCTGTCTTGTCTAATGTGTACATCACAATCCAAGAAGGCTAGATTATTCCCACTGACGTCCTCCCGAGTGAAGTTGATGTTCATATCCACTGCACTGATGTGCTTAGAGAAGGCTTCCACCTCATGGGTTTTGATTTTAACCCAGGTGTCATCCACATATCCGAACCAGTGGCTAGGAGCAACTCCTGAAAAAGTGGTCAAAGCTTTATGTTCCACTTCCTCCATGTAAAGATTGGCCACAATAGGGGATACCGGTGAGCCCATGGTGCATCCATGCTTCTGTCTGTAGAAACTTTCATTAAACTGGAAATAAGTGGTAGTCAGGCAGAGGTCAAGCAGGGTGCAAGTCTGGTCCGTGGTGAGGTTCGTTTTATCCAATAAGGTGCTGTCTCGAAGGAGTCATTTTCTAACAGATTCAACTGCTTCTGTGGTGGGAATGCAGGTGAACAGAGAAGTGACGTTATAGGAAACCATGGTTTTATCTGAGTCTAGTTTGAGGTCTGCAACTTTAGTAGCAAAATCTTGGGAGTTTTTGACGTGATGTGGCGTATTCCCAATGAGAGGAGCCAGGATGGTAGCTAGGTGTTTGGCAATGTTGTAAGTAACAGAGTTTATACTGCTGTGATGATAGGTCTGAGTGGAGCTCCTTCCTTGTGAATCTTGGGGAGTCCGTATATGAGAGGAACGGCTTCCCCAGGGTATAATCTGTAGTACAGAGATCGGTTGATGGCTTGGTCCTTTTCTAGTTGTTGCAGGCAGCTAACCAATTTCTTTTTGTAATAACTTGTGGGGTCCCGCCTCAAGGTTTCATAGGTGGTAGTGTCACTGAGGAGACTGGTCATCCTGGAGTGGTAGTCCGCTGTGTTTAGCAACACTGTGCATCTCCCTTTGTCAGCAGGAAGGATAGTGATGTTCCGGTCTCTTTGAAGCAATGTAAGAGCCCTCCTTTCTTGGATGGTGAGGTTGGAGGGGGGTGCTTTCGCACTGGACAGAGCAGCTGATATCTTCAGTCTAAGTTGTTCTGCCTCTGTGTTGGTCAGATTGTTGTTTCTGATGGCTGACTCTGTGGCTGTGATGAGGTCTACCACTAGTATCTGCTCTGGTGAAACTGCAAAGTTAAGTCCCTTGGATAGAACATCTTTCTCTGGTTGGGTGAGTACCCTGTCGGATAAGTTCTTCACCCATATCTCTTCTATGTCCGGTTGTGAAGCCTGGTCAGATTTCTTCCTCCAAGTCAGCACTTCTGTCTTGCTGGAGGAGGTGGTTTTAGACAGCAAAGTTTGAAATTTGCGCATCTGTCGTTCCTTGCCTTTGGTATTTTGTGAAATCTGTGCCTTCTCAGCGAACTCAGAGACTCGTTCCAAAACTTCACTGGGAAGAAGTACTGTCAACTCTTCAAACATCAGTTCAGTCTTGTTCTGGAGAGCATCAATGGTGAAATGTACTTGTCTCACTCTCTCGTTGAGAAGCTGCTTTTGGGCTTTCTGGAGGAATGCACGGACTCGTATATTGGGGAGACAAAACAACCGCTTCACAGGCACATGGCTCAACACAGGAGAGCCAGTTCCTCAGGCCAGGACTCTGCTGTCTACCTTCATCTTAACAACAAAGGACACTCATTTCAGGATTGCAACGTACGTATTTTAGCCAGAGAGGATTGTTGGTATGAGCGAGGAGTTAAAGAAACCATTTTTGTCAACCTGGAACGTTCATCGCTGAACAGAGGTGGGGGTTTAAGACATCATTTATCAGCCACCTACAATGCAGCCCTTGGCACACTTCCCAGACAACTGAATGCACACCAAAACCCAGCTGTTTTCACTCACTATGTTTACATGCACATAGAGAGAATCGAATTTCTGCCGTTGCTCGACTGAAATCGAAGTTCAAAATGCCATGTATACACCTTAATTTGGCTGAAATTGAACCGAACTTGATTTCTCGGAATCGAGCTACATGACCTAGTTTATGCGATTTCTGCCGAGCTACTTTGTGCATGTATACCCTATCGAGCTAGTTGTCGAGCTACTTCCGGAAGTGAAGAGTGACGAGACCACAAGCGGGAAACACAACAGCCTCGGTCGGCATGACAACAGTAGTAGCGAGCAGCAGAAGAGGTCAGGAGGAACAAACGAAGAAGAGAAAATGGCGATGTAGAGCTCTTTGAAGTGTGGGTGGAGCACAGAGGACGGCAGGACAAAGCTTCTGGTACTAATGCCGCTTTTCCACTACAAACACGGCTGAGCCGTGCCGTGCCGAGTCGAGCTGAGTCGAGCTGAGCGGGGCTGTTGGAGTTGCATTTCGACTACAACCGCGCTGAACTGTGCTGGCTGGAAGTGGGTGGACACATTGGGTGGAGTTAGCGAAAGTGGGTGGACGTCATGTGATGTCGTTAAGCAGCACAAACAGTGACATCAGTGACAGTGGCGGAACAAGTCAGAGCTGGTCCGGGGGCGGGGCAAATGACCGGGCCCTTTATTAAAGCTTATCATAACATCATTTTAGGCTACAAAATGTCCGCAACTGCGGTGTTTACCAATTTCAACACTACCGGGTGCAACTATGTTATTTAGTACATCAAGTCCTTCAAACGAACATGTAACTCAGAAACAAAAAACATTAGGATACTGTACATGGCTCATAATAAAACATCAATAGCCTATACTGCGCACATTATTTGAAGGGCATACGAATGAGCGCTCAGAGGCTGCAACGGTGACAGGAAGAGTCAGAAATAAAAGGAGGGCGGTGCAAACCTCACTGAATGCACTGTGTTTACCAATTTCAACACTACGGGGTGCAACTATGTTATTTTGTACATTAAGTCCTTCAAACGAACATGTAACTCAGAAACAAAAAAACATTAGGTGACATACTGTACATGGCTCATAATAAAACATCAATAGCCTACTGCGCGCATTATTTGAAGGGCATACGACGAGCCTTGCGCTCCGCGAACTCGTCCACGATGTTCTGTATGTCACTGATTCAGTGAGCTTTTAAGCGGTAGTCTCACGACCCGGATAGTAAACAATAAACATGGAGGACATGGAGTCGTTAGTGTTGCTGGTCTTGGTGCTGTGGCTTGTTGTCACCGACAACGCCAACAGATACTGGCAAGAGCGTATAGATGAGGCGAGGCGCATAAGGCTTCAGAAATTCTCGTAATTCGTAATTATTATTCTTCCGGGTTTGCGGTGTTTACAGATCCCAGCGCGCTCACGGGGCGTGTGTGGGCATGTGAGGACACTCCTCCTCACCAATCAGTGCACAGGGGAGTGTCTGCTCACGCCCCCAACCTCACTCGGCACGGCTTGGCTCGCTTCAGCCCCACTCCAAAACGGTGCGAGTTTTAGGGGCTAAGCAGGGCTGCTAAGCAGGGCTGAAACGAGCTGAGTCGTGCTGGTTTTTGGTAGTCGAAACGCGAGCCGTGTCGGGCTGAAGTGAGCTGAAGCGAGCTGAAGTGAGCTGAAAAAGGGTAGTGGAAAAGGGCCATAATAGGCTTTTTATTGTCAGACTTTTCAGTTTAACAGCCTACTTTTATTCTTGAGAGAAAAACACACACACACGCGCTGTGTTCTAGTCCTGGGATGAGCTCTCCCCTCTGCTCTCCCTCTGCCTCCTTAAATAGGGCACGATTACTGGGAAGACACACAAACACAGGTTAATTACCGTCAGGTGTAATGATTCTTCCACTCACCTTCCCTGGCTCCGCCCTCCTGTCACAGACCGGCGCTTGACCACGCCCCCACTGCCACAGGCAAGCAGAAACGTGCACTTCTGGAGCAATGAGGAGACAGAGTTCATGCTCATTCAGCTTAAGGAGTTGAATATATTAAAATTCATGGACGGGAGAAAAACGCGCAATGGAGAACACAGAACTGATAACTTTGTTTACACTCTTGAATAGCTCTTCTTCATGACGACAACCGGAAGTGTACCAACACGATGGGGCGTGTTGCGCCACCTGTGGCTCGGGTGCACAATACACCTCACATAATAGCCCGATTTCATTGTGTGCATGTAGGATTGGATTTCTCTGGCACCCTGCTGGGACCTTCAGCTCGATTACCGACAGCAGCTCGATTTGGATGTGCATGTAAACGTAGTCACTGACTCACAGGAGGACAGAGAGAATCAGCATTCCATTGATCACCCTAACGGGCAATCCATTGATCATCCTAACGACTCTCAAGGCCATTCACAACCAGCCCCCAGTGACCCACACCAACAGGATGACTCAATGTCACCTTAGATGAGCTTTTCATCCATGAGAGGATAAATACCTGATGCTCCCTACCAGTCAGACAGAACTGAAGAAGCCTTTCGGATGAGAGGTGAAACGTCTTCAAGAATCTTCAAGCAAGTCCAGTTGCTCTCTTTTACCACCCACAATCAACTATCATTCCTATTCCTAAGATTCCCTCCCCGACTGAACATAACCATTACCATCCCATAGCATTAACATCGTTGGTAATGAAATGTTTTGAAAGGATAGTTAAAAAACACATCACAATAAAAATACTTACATTACTAGACCCCCTGCAATTTGCATTTCAGCCCGGGGGGGGGGGGGGGGGGGGGGTCGATGATGCCATTGTAACCCTGCTACATCTTGTTTATTCACATCTTGAGGCATCCAAAACTCACATTAAAATTTTATTTTTCGATTTTTCGTCTGCATTTAACACAATTCAACCCACTATCCTGGCCCATAGATTGGCAGAGGACTTTTCACTGGATGTAGGTCTGATTCTATGGTTGCTTGACTTTCTAAGACAGAGTCCAATGTGTAAAGGTGGGCCCCTTTTTTCTGATAAAATCATCTCCAATGTTGGCTCCCCCCAAGGCTGTGTCTTATCCCCTTTGTTGTTTATTCTTTATACTAACAACTGTACCAATTCCCACCCTGGTAGGCATTTAATTAAGTTTGCCGATGACACAGCATTGGTCAGCCTCCTTCAGGATGATGAGCTGGGTCATGGCCCTGTTTTAGACACATTTATAACTTGGTGTGATAAGTCTCATCTCTTGTTAAATACGTCAAAGACAAAAGAGATGACAATTGACTTTAGGAGAGTCAGTACACCCCATCAGACAACCATCAGAGGACAACCTATACAGTCTGTTACTGAATATAAATACCTGGGGTAGTTTTGGATAACAAACTGAAGTGGGATCAGTGGCCAGAACGCATTCAGAAAAAAGGGCAACAAAGGCTTTATTTTCTTAAGAAGTTGATTGAATTCGATATTGAACGTAAAATGCTCAAGATGTTCTATACTGCTTTTATTAAGAGTGTTTTAACATTCTGCTTAATTTGCTGGTTTGGAAATGCAACAGTAGCCCAAAAACATACAGTGAGGAGAATAGTGACCACTGCAAGTAAACTGCTAGCTATTAACCTTAACAGTTTAGAACACATAGATCTAGGCCCCTCAACAAGGCTGAAAAAATTTCAGCAGACCCCAGGCATCCACTATTTATTGCCTTCGAATTGTTGCCTTCACAGAGCCGGTACCGCTACCCTGCCCTTTCAAAAAATAGAACAAGGCAATCATACATACCTCAAGCAATTACTTTTCTAAATAAACACCTGAAAAGGTAAATTTTTTTTAAACTGTATGGGGATTCCTGGAAAATTTGATCAGCTGTTTTTGTCACAAATCAAGTGCACTAAATCCCTGTGATAACATTGGTTTTATGTGTTAAGTGTTGTGTGCAAAGTGTTTGTGTTTACGTGTCTTTATGGTTAAGATGACAAGCTGGGGCGGCACGGTGGCGTTAGTGCTGTCACCTCACAGCAAGAAGATCCGGGTTCGAGCCCCGTGGCCGGCGAGGGCCTTTCTGTGCGGAGTTTGCATGTTCTCCAGTTTCCCCTACAGTCCAAAGACATGCAAGTTAGGTTAACTGGTGACTCTAAATTGACCATAGGTGTGAATGGTTGTCTGTGTCCATGTGTCAGCCCTGTGATGACCTGGCGACTTGTCCAGGGTGTACCTCGCCTTTCGCCCGTAGTCAGCTGGGATAGGCTCCAGCTTGCCTGCGACCCTGTAGAACAGGATAAAGCGGCTAGAGATAATGAGATGAGACAAGAAAAAAAAAACATGCTCACTCATTGAGAACAATTTTCCCCTAAGGGGACAACAGAGCTTCTATTCTATAACTTTTATGCCAAACATTTTCTATAAATATTTCTGATGAATTTATGATTTCTGGAACATACACAAAGTCTGAGTGTAAACTCTGCTCAGGCAATAAGAACAGAGAACACAAACAAAGGAAAGAGGAAGTTACACAGCAAACGAACGTTAAATGACAAACACACACACACACACACACACACACAGAGGAACTTCCATGTGTTTAATAGACACAGCTGGATCATGCTACTAACAGTGATGATTACAAACATGTTCCATATTTTCACCCTTCCTCTCCACACACACACACACAGGGTCACGTTCCAAAGCACTATGTCGCCACACCATACTGGGGTAACATCCTAAACTACAATACTGCCACACCATATTGGGATCATGTCCTAAACTGCTATACTGCCATGCAATACTGGGGTCATGTCCCAAACTGCTATACTGCCATGCAATACTGGGGTAACATCCCGAACCACCATATTACTATAACATGACAAAACATCGTCACACGTGAGTTTGTAAGTAGATTAGCGGTTTGCTTGCACTTACATCCTTGTACATAGACTTCCCCAGTTACCATGACAACTGGCCACTCTGATATTAGACATAGCACATAGTGGTATTAGATTTTGATAGAAAATACTCAGTGCATTCGTGTGTGATTTAAGCCGCAGCCATGGCGAGACAGGAACACACACTGAACACACTGCACTAAAGAACAGGATGTGGGCAGACAGGGGAAGAACTTGAAAGAACTGTGAGCTTTCCTTCCTCTCCTTTTATAGACATACAGCATAAAAACAGGTTAATGCTGGAGTAAAACGTGAAAATATGAAGTTTATTCTCACCAATGGCTTTCAGGAATTTAAAAAACAAAAAGACACAATACAAAGCTTGCAAATGCCCTGGCTCTTGTCTCAACACATATTTTAAAGGTTTAGATTAATTCTTGCACAAAATTGGAAATCTCTTTTGTGTAAAAATGAGGTGCTGGATTGCAGTCATTGTCAGCATGGAAGGAGTTTTTGAGAAATTTTTGGCCAACACCGACCTCTAGTGCCTATAATTCTAAACGCAACACTTCATCATATTTGGTCATAGGTTATATTTAGAAAAGTATGTAAATAAGTGAGGGTTTCTATTGTGCACGTTTCTATTGTGCACTTTAACAACACTGTGTAAAGAAAGTTTTACAGATGTTACTCAATTTATCATATGATTTCTGGTAATCTCCTGAACACAACAGCCCCTAGCACATGGGTCTTGGAAGCTCTCATGTAGTCTTGCAGTCAAGACCAACTAAACTGAGACCAAGTCATGACCAAGACCAGATTGTATCGAGACCAAAACAAGACAAAGACTTTGAGTGGTTGAGATTAAGTCAAGACCAAGGCAGGGCAAGACCAAGTCAAGACCAGGACCAGACCAGTATGTGCGAAGGGGGGTGGGGTGATAGCTGTTAATCATCGTCATTTTCTTTATAAGTCCTTTATTAGTCCATGAAAGCATGGGTTGGACTGTTATCTGATGCTTTCCCTCCATTCGACTTGATCTTATGCAAGGCAACTGGATATTCCTTTGGATCACAGATCTTGATCAACAACTTGATGCCAGGTTTTCCAAGGGCAGCCATGACCCTTGGAACCATTCACCCCAGGCACTAGACACATTTCAACCAGTTGCTTTCATCACATCTTTCTACGTAGCCAAACCAATGAAATCAGCAGCGTTGTACCTCATTTTCAATAGAGTCAATGCCAGCAAGACTCCTCAATTCATCACAAGAATTGGAAGGAAGAAAAATTTCAAATTAGCAAGGAGTCACGTTATTGGTCGCATTTGAAGCAGGAAATTTTACAGTAATGATATTAAACATATAAATCAGACAATGCACAGGCAATGTAGTGAAATCCTCACAGTTGTGATCTTGACTGGTCTTGAAATAAAATCCCAAGTCCTCTACATCGGAGACGGAGACAAGACCAAGTAAAAACGTGGTTGATTCCGAGACAAGACCTTCAAAAAAAAAAAAAAAAAAAAAAAAGGTCGAGACCAGTCTCAAGTCCTACAACACTACTTTTAGGTGGAAACTGCTCCACAACTAGTGTCCACACAATCAAGTGAATCCAGTAGCCTTCCTGCTAAGACTGCAAAAAGTTAGGTTATTGCTGGATATCACAGCATCATGGTGTCTCACTAGGGGCTCAGAAAGTCAGCTTTTATGGAAGGAGCAAGGCACCCAGTGTAAAAATCTCACCCATGTACTGGAGTTCCTCAAGACTTCACCTGAAATCTCTAAAGATAGTATTTAGTTTGCAATCACTTCAGCAAAGAGTGGGAGAGCTACATGGCACTGGAGTAACCTTGTGACTGAACCCAGGGATTCTACCCAGTCATATCACCCACGTTTTAACCAAATAGCCAATCATCTCACAGTGTTCCATGCTGGGGAACCTATTTATAAATAAATCTTACATGCTCTGTTTATTATTCTCTAGAATACTGTATATGTGGTACCAAAGTCCATGGGGAACAATAAATGGAATTACATCTCCAAAGAATTCCTGGAGTCATTCATTGCTGTTGTGATCTATATGGAGAAGGTGGAGTGCCTGGCCCCAACAGACTGCTGGAGGAGGTACAAGTTGTACAGTTCACCACCAGTTTGGAGCCACTTCCATTCCTTCCAAAACATATCAGCTGATGAAATAGTGGCTTCTAAAGCAAGGACTGACCTCAAGCAGTACATGAAGAATAAACCAAACAATGGGATTGTTCTAGCAGATTCCAAACACATGTTCATATACGGGGCGGCACGGTGGTGTAGTGGTTAGCGCTGTCGCCTCACAGCAAGAAGGTCCTGGGTTCGAGCCCCGGGGCCGGCGAGGGCCTTTCTATGCGGAGTTTGCATGTTGTCCGCGTGGGGGTGCTCCGGTTTCCCCCACAGTCCAAAGACATGCAGGTTAGGTTAACTGGTGACTCTAAATTTTCCATGAGTGTGAATGGTTGTCTGTGTCTATGTGTCAGCCCTGTGATGACCTGGCGACTCGTCCAGGGTGTACCCCGCCTTTCGCCCATAGTCAGCTGGGATAGGCTCCAGCTTGCCTGCGACCCTGTAGAACAGGATAAAGCGGCTAGAGATAATGAGATGAGATGTTCATATGCGACTTTTCTATTTACGAAGGAAAACGACATACCAAGGTGCTGAGCTGTGACTCGACCATGGTTCTTGTTGATGAGATGATGTTGGGTAAGTTGACTGGATAGCACTGCTCAGAAAACAGAGCTAGGGGTTGTGGGAACATCTGGCTGAACATAATGGGCACCATACACTGGATTAGACACAATTTTTTGTTAAATTGGAAGATATACAGGAAGTGGTGAGGAGCTCCACTTTACACAAAGCCTACGTGAAAGATACTGAATAAAGGAGCGAAGGGGACAGACTCTGGAGGACGTTCCATCTGCAGTGACATGGTTTTCGTAAGAAAATGGATTAACGTACATGGAGAAGGGGGGGGGGGGCATTTCAAGACATGCACACTGTTGTAACCCCTATGTTTGGGGACTTTACCAACAGGTAGGAGAGAGAATCTACCATCTAATCTTCTTCAGGACCACCATTTAAAAAAATTTTTTTTAACCTACCTAAACTCTAAGCATTCAGTCAGTCATTCTTGTAGGGTTCAGTTTTCCAAAATCTCCTTGTTCACAGTATTCAGACAGGTGTTTAATTTAGCATCATTAAAAAAAAAAAAAAAACACATACGAGTTGCACTGACTCCACACGTCAGTGTATCTAATAAAACTATCACCTCAGGTACATCACTGTCACAATTGTGACAATCTCTAAATAGTTATGCACTTATTAACACATTACTTTTGAAAGATGTGAAATTCTATAATCAAAGCAGTTGATCACAAAAGTTTTAAAAAGACAATTTACAAAGTTAAATTTAATTGTAGTCATCTTCACTGGACCAAAACAAAACAAAAAAAAAAACTAATTGTAACTTAATAAATACCTTTAATGCCAAGGTTATAGCATACCCTTATTAGTTACATGAAAAAAAAAGGCAGGAAAAAAAATAATCATTTATTTAATTTATAGAGAAACTATTCTTCTACAACAAGATTTCCAATAAAGATAAATGCAACTGAACAGTCAGTGTTTCCTTCAATAGGACATCAAGGTTAATACGGTAAAATGATATAATACTAACTAAGCATACACAATCATGTTAACTGACTCATGCACTTGTGTCTCTGTAAGTTACTGAAAAACGTGAAGCTGCGTCCACACACTGAGCAGTAGTACGGCTTCTCTCCGGTGTGGGTGCGCTGATGTGCTTGAAATGTGCTGCTGTGCGTAAAACTCTTCCCGCACTGTGAGCAGTGATATGGCTTCACTCCGCTGTGAATGAGCTGGTGTCGTTGGAGATGACTCTGGTGAGTAAAACTCCTACCACACTGCGAACAGCGGTATGGCTTCTCTCCTGTGTGGACGCGCTGGTGTATTCGGAGATGACTCTGCTGACTAAAAGTCTTTCCACACTCTGAGCACAGGTACGGCTTCTCTCCCGTGTGGATGCGCTGGTGCAGTCGGAGGTGATTGGCCTGACTGAAACTGTTGCCACACTGCGAGCACCGATACGGCCTCTCTCGCGTGTGTACGACGTGGTGCATTCGCAGATGACTGCGCAGAGTAAAACTCTTTCCGCATTGTGAGCAGTGATGTGGCTTCTCTCCTGTGTGAATGCGCTGGTGGAGATGAAGGTTACTCAGCTGAGTGAAGCTCTTCCCACACTGCGAGCACTGGTATGGCCGCTCTCCCGTGTGAACACGCTGGTGGGTCAGGAGATGACTCTGACGATTGAAACTCTTGCCACATTGGGAGCAGTGATATGGCTTCTCTCTTGCACGGATGCTTTGGAGGCTCTGGAGCGTACCCTCTTGAGTAAAACTCACCTCACACTTTATATTCTCCTGCATTTGCACACGAGAAGGATTAAGATGAAGAGAAGATATTTGCTGACTACAGGAGATTTCTGTGGGCGTCATGGTTAAAGTTGTCTCCTCATAGCATCATTTTCGATGTATTTAATCAGTGAGAATGTGGACAATGTTGAGAGCAGGAGCACACTTAGAGTGTCTCATTTCTGGAGGGGAAACGAAAAAAAAAAAAGAGAAACCCAGTTTGGAACTCAACAACACTTATATTCTCTCCTTCCCCTGCAAGCTTCATATCCAACCCACATCTTGTTTATGTTATTCCCACTAATCCTGATCTGGAACATGCACTTTCTGCAGGTTCTACAGCATTAACATCACATTCCCAGGATACACTAGATATAATCTTCATTCGATAGAATCTTGGGACATTTGTTTGGATTTTGTTAAGGAATGAGAAGAGTCACCACTGGGAAGCAGGGAATCGTTGGTTTCTCCTCACACGTCTGAAGCATGTCTTCACCCATTCTGCTGTTGGCTTCTAATACAGTATGATGAGATATGAAAGCAAAAATCAGGTTTATGCATTTTAAAAACATTGACAAACTTTCCAGTGCCTAGAAATTGATGAGAACAAAGTTCTGTTGATTAGTGAAGTGATTTTTATGAAGGAGTAAACTGTGTGAGGTAAAATTTAAGAGTCGACTCAAACAAAAGCCGTTTTTCATTCTTCATTTTCTTTTCTAACATAGAATTATTTTAATTTTGCAGAAAGCTCATTCCAACATCGGAGTTGTTCGTGTGTATGAATAAGGAGAGAGACACTTTTTACACACACAAAAAAAACATGCACGTGTGTGATATATATAAAATAAATAAACACACACGCGCATATATATATATATATATATATATATATATATATATATATATATATATATATATATATATACACACACACACACACACACACACACACAGTGGTGCTTGAAAGTTTGTGAACCATTTAGAATGTTCTATATTTCTGCATAAATATGACCTAAAACATCATCAGATTTTCACACAAGTCCTAAAAGTAGATAAAGAGAGCCCAGTTAAACAAATAAGACAAAAATATTATATTTGGTCATTTATTTATTGAGGAAAATGATCCAATATTACATATCTGTGAGTGGCAAAAGTATGTGAACCTCTAGGATTAGCAGTTAATTTGAAGGTGAAATTAGAGTCAGGTGTTTTCAATCAATGGGATGACAATCAGGTGTGAGTGGGCACCCTGTTTTATTTAAAGAACAGGGATCTATCAATGTCTGATCTTCACAACACATGTTTGTGGAAGTGTATCATGGCACGAACAAAGGAGATTTCTGAGGACCTCAGAAAAAGCCTTGTTGATGCTCATCAGGCTGGAAAAGGTTACAAAACCATCTCTAAAGAGTTTGGACTCCACCAATCCACAGTCAGACAGATTGTGTACAAATGGAGGAAATTCAAGACCATTGTTACCCTCCCCAGGAGTGGTCAACCAACAAAGATCACTCCAAGAGCAAGGCATGTAATTGTCGGCAAGGTCACAAAGGACCCCAGGGTAACTTCTAAGCAACTGAAGGCCTCTCTCACACTGGCTAATGTTAATGTTCATGAGTCCACCATCAGGAGAACACTGAACAACAATGGTGTGCATAGCAGGGTTGCAAGGAGAAAGCCACTGCTCTCCAAAAAGAACACTGCTGCTCATCTGCAGTTTGTTAAAGATCACGTGGACAAGCCAGAAGGCTATTGGAAAAATGTTTTGTGGACGGATGAGACCAAAATAGAACTTTTGGTTTAAATGAGAAGCATTATGTTTGGAGAAAGGAAAAGGCTGCATTCCAGCATAAGAACCTTATCCCATCTGTGAAACATGGTGGTGGTAGTATCATGGTTTGGGCCTGTTTTGATGCATCTGGGCCAAGATGGCTTGCCATCATTGATTGAACAATGAATTCTGAATTATACCAGCGAATTCTCAAGGAAAATGTCAGGACATCTGTCCATGAACTGAATCTCAAGAGAAGGTGGGTCATGCAGCAAGACAACGACCCTAAGCACACAAGTTCGTTCTCCCAAAGAATGGTTAAAGAAGAATAAAGTTAATGTTTTGGAATGGCCAAGTCAAAGTCCTGACCTTAATCCAATCGAAATGTTGTGGAAAGACCTGAAGTAAGCAGTTAATGTGAGGAAACCCACCAACATCCCAGAGTTGAAGCTGTTCTGTATGGAGGAATGGGCTAAAATTCCTCCAAGCCAGTGTGCAGGACTGATCTACAGTTACTGGAAACGTTTAGTTGCAGTTACTGCTGCACAAGGGGGTCACACCAGATACTGAAAGCAAAGGTTCACATACTTTTGCCACTCAAAGATATTTAATATTGGATAATTTTCCTCAATAAATAAATGACCAAGTATAATATTTTTGTCTCATTTGTTTAACTGGGTTATCTTTATATACTTTTAGAACTTATGCGAAAATCTGATGATGTTTTAGGTCATTTTTATGCTGAAATATAGAAAATTCTAAAGGGTTCACAAACTTTCAAGCACCACTGTATATATATAGAGTGATTCCACGCTTATGGGTACTGAAATGGGGACATGAACTTATTTTTAAAAATTCACCTAAAACCATTTCTTTTTTTACCATCAGGTCACAAAACATGTAATCTTTAATGAATGATATGTTAAAAGATAACTTTAATTTTCTGAGATGTAATAAAAACATATTTATATGCCAAAGTCAAGCCTATGAGTTCCAAAATGATGTCTGTTACATTACTTCTGTTATGATTGTCCATCTCACACCTGTTACAAATTAATTACAATCTAGCTATATACCATGTTAATCTTATTGAAAGAATGTGTATGTTTATTCTACTACACGTTTATTAATTATATTTGCTAAAACATCACCTTCCTATGTTTCAAAAAGTAATTCTACATTGTTAAAATTGAGAATATATATGTCCACAACACTTCTGTTACGTTCTGACTTTGGCATATAAATATGTTTTTATTACATCTCAGAAAATTAAAGTTATCTTTTAACATATCATTCATTAAAGATTACATGTTTTGTGACCTGATGGTAAAAAAAGAAATGGTTTTAGGTGAATTTTTAAAAATAAGTTCATGTCCCCATTTCAGTACCCATAAGCGTGGAATCACTCATATATATATATATATATATATATATATATATATATATATATATATATATATATATATATTAAAAAAATGGGTCTGTCTCAGAAACTGGGTACTGTGGGGGTACCCAACTAAATATACTCAGTCAATAAACTATACGGTTTTGAATGGTGATGTTTTAATTTTAAATAAAATGACAAAAGAAACACAGATAAAACAATCTTTGATGTGAATACTCTATTCAGAATTTGGCAAAAATTCTGCAAATTTGTGGAAAAATTGCAGCTTGATCTGGGACATGATAAATGGTTCACTACATCGCATTCCCTTAAAAAGGTTCTAGTCCACTGAAAGGTCTACAGTTATCACTAATTGTATTTTGAAGTTGTAACTTTATACACCTAAGGATTGGTGCGCTCACAGAATAATCATAACTGCAATAAAACAGCATGCAAAATATTTGATCACCGATTTTTCGCATTTCCAAAACCAATACGATCGTGTGTTTTGATCTAAACGGAAAGCCTCAGGGTCAAGGTCACCACCTCACCAGAAGTAGTAACTTAAAATCACTACGCCATATAAAAATTTAGTTATTCTAGGTATAGAATATGTTTCTTACAGAATATGTTACAATGGTAGCTGGTCTTGTATGAATTTCTGAGCTAAAAAATGAGTTGTAGTCAATTTTTTTTTTACCGTAGTGTGTTATTTGTGTGCGGGGAAGGAAATTTGCATGTGTAGAATGGAATTTTCCACTCCAACAGTTAGAGGTTGATCGTGCTTCCATTTGCGGTCTTTCTGTTACACGGGTGATCTGTTCAGACGTCATCACTGAAAAGGTGAGTTTTGACAGTTTTATTTTGTTTTAGTCTTACAATATAAGGCAATAGAATGTTTCTTTTTCATCTTACTTTCATATTTCGTAGTGTTTGCGTATTTTTGGCCAATATTTTGCAACCATGGTCAATTTAGATCGAACTTTTGATAGAATCTACGGCCAGTCATTTTTCCCCACCCCCACCTCGCGCTCCGTCCGGTGCGGTAGTGATGTCCCGTTGCTCATGTGCCGCAGCAGACACCCACGCGACCTTCAGCCGGTACAGTCGCTGTTCTTTTACCACCGCCGTTATTCTCATCTTTCCGGTGTGTTCTTGATTTTTCCATTGTGTCCTATTTCGACATATCAAATACCCAAAATGTATCATATTATTCATATTTAAGTGAATAATCAATTCAGTCATCATAACTTGGCATTTTTAACCCAAGCAACCAAAAAGAGGAAATTTATTTAATATTTTCACTCATCTGTGAAGGAGGGGTTTTAATTCTTCATGATGCAGTTATTTTAATATGTAAATCAATTTTACAAAAGCATTTGAATTCTAATTTAAAAAAAAAAAAATTCCACAGTGGAGGCCAGATAAAGCAAGATGCTATCTTTATTCTTATTAAACATGACAAAATAAAACACTGATTGTTCGGTAAATGCCAAAAAAATAAATAAAACACCACACACACGTGCATCTCAAAAAATTAGAATACCATGAAAAAGTTCCTTTTTTCATAATTTAATTCAAAAAGGTAAACTTTACATGTAATGAATATAGATATGAAAGTGAAATATTTAAAGCCTTTTTTGTTTTAATGATTATGGCTTATAGCTCATGAAAATTAGAAATCCAGTATCTCAAATTATTAGAATATTCCCTAAGATCAATCAAAAAAAGGATTTACAATACAGAAATGTCCAACTTCTGAAAAGTATATTCATTTATACACTCAATACTTGGTTGGGGCTCCTTTACCATGAATTACTGCATCAATGGGGCGTGGCATGGAGGTGATCAGTCTGTGGCATTGCTGAGGTGTTATTGAAGCCCAGGTTGCTTTGATAGTCAGTCCCCCCCAGGATTTCGCGGGCCTTTTTTGAGATTGTTGCAGGCTAAAATGTCTGATGTTGCGGGGGGTCTTCCAAAAAATTGCGATGAAAGTTGCGGTGTTTTTTAGGTTTTTGTTGCGATTACATTGTGGGAGGAAGTAAAAGTTGTGAGAAATTGTTGCAATTTTCTCTTTTTGTGATTAAAATTGAGTGATATGTTAAATATTAAGTTATTACTGAAAATTTGATTAAAAAAACAGACACTGAGAAATGGTCCTATAAACACCTTTACCAATATAAAAGATTACCAGGACTACAAAAATGCAGAAAAACAGGCTTTACTTATCCAAATGCACCGGTTGGTTCAAAAGTTAAAGTGCATAGAACCTCACAGCACAACATGAAGTTACCTTAAAATATTATCTAAATGCCTCAGCTTTCATGTAAGAAAAAAAGCTATTAATACTGTGTGCAGGCAGTCTCTCCTGAAGACTAAATTAAACAATAATTATAAACTAATAAAATAAATGGCTCAGGCTTCATAGAAGAAAAAAAAAACAATTTGAACAGAATCTCACAGTATGATGCTGAAGCTGCCTAAACAATGGAAAATAAAATACCATTTTGGCGAAAATGTTGGCATCCATTAATTTCTTGTATTAAGTAAAAAAGTAAAGTGCACACAGTCCTTCACTGTAAACATAACACACTTTCAGTAACAGAATTTAAGCCTATATAAAACACTGACTCGCACATGCTGCTTCTCTTGAACGTATACACGGAAGTAAGCAGTGTTGCCAGATACTGCTGACGTTTTCCAGCCCAAAATATGTTCAAAACCCGCCAAAATGCACTTGAAACCGCCCAATCTGGCAACACTGGAAGTAAGGCGGAAGGTAGTTTGTCGATGTCACCTCAAGACGATGCCAACGATTGGTCAAATTTGCGGGAAAGTTGCGGTGATTGGATATAATTGCAACACCACCCTGAATTCGTGGGGATTGGTTGAATTTGCGTCGAAGTTGCAAACTGCAACATCGCGAAATCCTGGAGGGTCTGGATAGTGGCCTTCAGCGTATCTGTATTTTTGATAAAATACAGTGGACCAACACCAGCAGATGACATGGCACCCCAAATCATCACAGACTGTGGAAACTTCACACTGGGCTTCAAACACCTTGGATTCTGTGCCTCTCCACTCTTCCTCCAGACTCTAGAACCGTGATTTCCAAATTAAATGCAAAATGTACTTTCATCTGAAAAGAGGACTTTGGACCACTGAGCAACAGTCCATTTCTTTCTCTCCTTAGCCCAGATAAGACACTTCTGACATTGTCTCTGGTTCAGGAGAGGCTTGATATTAGGAACGCAAAAGTTGTATCCCCTTTCTTGAAGATGTCTGTTCGTGATGGGTCTTGATACACTGACACCAACCTCAGTCCACTCCTTGTGAAGCTCTCCCAAGTTCTTGAATCAACTTTTCTTGACAATCCTCTCAAGACTGCGGCCATCCCTGTTGCTTGTGCGCCTTTTCCAGCCACCCTTTTCAGCAATGACCTTTTGTGGCTTACCGTCCTTGTGGAGGGCATCAGTGATCATCTTCTGGACAACAGTCAAGTCAGCAGTCTTCCCCACGATTGTGGTTGTGTGTACTGAACTAGGCCGAGAGATACACTGTGTTCATACTGTTTTACTCAAACTTGAAATGAAATATTCTAATGTTTTGAGATTTTTTTTATGTTTTTGTACTATATGCCATACTGATTAAAATTAAAATAGAAAAATGCTTGAAACATTTTAGTTTATGTGTAATGAGTCTATAACATTTTCACTTTCTTAAATAACTGATGGAAAATATTGAACTTTTTCACAATATTCAAATTTTTTGAGATGCACTTGTATGTGTGTGTGTGTGTGTGTATATATATCACACACACACCACTAGGATTGAGAGATTGGGGGGGGGGGGGGGGGGGCTTAGCCCCAGGAGTGTGTTCAGTAATGCGCGCATGCCGAAATTTTTTTTTTATTGCTCCTACATAGGCTTCGTCAATTATTCATTATTTGAAGAACATTTATCAGAATCTGTTATCTGGATCACTTTCTTTTTCTACCCTGCTATTTCTCTCCTAAGTCTTCAGGATATCTTCTTTATATTAACAAAAGTCTAAATCAGTTCATTAGAGGCTGGGGCTATGTTTATGAAGAAAGATAAACATACATCAATGCATTTGGTAAAAATGAATTAGGTTATATTCCAAATAAAGCTATTTATTTCAGTCAGTACGTTTACATGCACATCCAAATCGAGCTGCTGTCGGTAATCGAGCAAAGGGTCCCAGCAGGGGTGCCAGAGAAATCCAATCCTACATGCACACAAAGAAATCGAGCTATTGTGTGAGGTACATTGTGCACCCGAGCCACAGGTGGCGCTACACGCCCCATCGTGTTGGTACACTTCCGGTTGTCGTCATGAAGAGCTATTCAAGAGTGTAAACAAAGTTACCAGTTCCATGTTCTCCATTGCGCGTTTTTCTCCCATCCATGAATTTTAATATATTCAACTCCTTAAGCTGAATGAGCATGAACTCTGTCTCCTCATTGCTCCAGAAGTGCACGTTTCTGCTCGCCATTTTCTCTTCGTTTGTTCCTCCTGACCTCTTCTGCTGCTCGCTACTACTGTTGTCATGCCGACCGAGGCTGTCGTGTTTCCCGCTTGTGGTCTCGTCACTCGTCACTTCCGGAAGGGGCAGTGCTGAAGTAAGTAGCTCGACTACGTAGCTCGATAGGGTTTACATGCACTAAGTAGCTCGGCAAAAATCGCATAATCTAGGTCAGGCCTATTCAAATGGCGGCCCGCGGGCCACATGCGGCCCACACGCGACCCAGATGCGGCCCGGACGCGGCTGACATGATGCGTCACTAATTCCGTATAGGCCAATACCACGAGTCTCCAAAACTTAGTACATGCATTTTCATTACCTGATAAAAATAAATAGATAATATTGTAATAATTATTTTGCACGTTTGTTATTTCCCAGCTACTGTTAACTCAGTATGTTCAAATGGAAACAACAAATAGCCTATGCATACTCTATCAAGTGCGCGGAAAAGCGGAAGAGTGGTATGTGTGGAAGAGCGGAACTAGCGACACTAGCAACATATGAGTCCCTAGCAACATGCTGCATACAAAGACGTGCTGTATTTTAAGCTAGGCACTGTTTAAAAAAAGAAACAAACAAACATGTCTCTCTCTACATGTAAGCGAAAAATTGAGGACGAGAATCGTCGATTCAACCCAGCATGGACTGAGAAATATTTGTTTATTTTGCCGACTGCCAACGCCAAACCAATGTGTTTGATATGCAACGAATGCATTTCTGTGCTAAAAGATTACAATATTCGGAGACACCACCTGGAAAAACACCCAACATTCCGCGTGAACTTCCCGGAGGGATCTGCAGAGAGGGCTGCTAAAGTACAGAGCCTGATCGCGTCTTACTCTCGGAGCACGACAACCATGGTAAGAGCTTGCACCTCTCAAGAAAGAGCTACATCAGCATCTCTGAGGGTAGCTTGGATTTTGGCTAAAAAGAAAATGCCATTCACCGTCTCCGAAACAGTGAAAGAATGTGCGTTGGCCATGGTGGAGGAGGTCATAAGTGACGAAAAAATAAAAACAAATGTGGTGTCAGCTCTCAAAAACGTCCCCTTGTCAGACACCTCTAACAGTCGTAGAGTAGAAATACTTGCTACCCAAGCATTTGACTCGCTGCTAAATGATCTGAAAAAAGCTGACGTGATGTCTGTAGCTGTAGACGAGTCAACAGATCAAAGTGATACAGCACAATTGTGCATATATGTGCGCTTTTATGATGGCACAATCTTTCGAGAGGAGCTGCTCGGCTTACTGCCGTTAGAAGAACACACAACGGGCGAGGTGATTTTTGACAAAATTTCATCTTTCTTCAGGGACAACGGTCTGGACATGAAACGTGTGTGCATGCTTGTGACTGATGGGGCTCCATCCATGACAGGCAAAAAAAGTGGGTTGGTAGCGCGTTGGTCTGCTATCTCACCTGACTTGAAATATTGTACTGCATTGTGCACCAGGCAGTGCTGTGTTCAAAGCTAAGCGGGGAGCTGAAAGAAGTGATGGATGATGTGATGGCTATAATTAACTTTATTCGATCCACGTCAAGCCTCCAACATCGCTTGTTCCGTCAGCTGTTGGCAGAAATGAATGCAGACCATTACGATCTCCTTTTGCACAACGATGTCCGATGGCTGTCCAAAGGCCGAGCACTGGATCGCTTCTGTCATCTCCGAGAGGAGATAGCGGTTTTTCTGCGCAACAACAAGCACAGGAAAGCGCATATCCACTTGAATCGCATGCGTGATGATGCATTCATGTCTGCTGTGTGCTTTCTAAACGACATATTCAAGCATCTGAATGACCTAAATTTGGCATTACAAGGCAGAGATAAAACGGTCATTGATCTTGTGGAACAGATGAGGGCATTCCCCGTCAAATTGGATCTTTTCGCCACTGACCTTACAGGCAGAATGTTGCATTTCCCGACGCTCCGCGAATACATCGCATCCCCGACACAAATCACAGACGTGATGAGGGATTTCATTGCAAAGCTGAACGAAAATTTTGCTGCTCGACTGGATGGACTTGCTCTGCCCACGGAGGTTATGGCCTTTGCCAGAGACCCATTCACTGCTGCAAAAGAAGGAGACTTATCTGCCAGAGCAAAGCAAGCGGTCCCTTCCATCGACGAGGGTAAATTCATTCTTGAACTTGTTGACATGCAGTCATCTGCTACCATGGCTGGGGTGCTTCGCAACGATGGGCCAGCAAAGTTCTGGAGTGATTTGAACTCACACCAATTCCCCAACACCAAGAAAGTGGCAATCTTCATGCTCAGTATGTTTGGATCAACATACACTTGCGAATCGAGCTTTTCACATGTGAACGCAATTAAGAACAGTTATCGGTGCTCCCTAACTGACAACAAACTTCACCAGTGCCTTCGGATTGGGTTGACATCTTATGCACCAAACATCACAGATCTTGTGCAAAACAAAAAATGCCACTTCTCACACTGAAGGCAGCAGTGGGCTAATGTTCTGTTCAGTAGCCTAATGAACAGTGAGAAATGTTGATAAATGTTGAATTTTTTGTTTGTTTTAAATAAAGGGCACAATAAAGAGTGTTCAAGTGAATTTTGATTAGGCCTCTTCAATGTTGGATTGAAATATAATAGACATAATAGAATATAGGGCAGGCTAGACATTATTTATTTTGACATAATAATAATAATAATAATAATAATAATAATAATAATAACAACAATAATAATAATAAATAGATAGATAATCGGCTGTGCCACTTGTTAGTGACCTCGGAGAACTTGTGGCCCAGCTCAAGCTCTTGGATTCAAAATGTGGCCCAGAAGGAAAACTAATTGAATAGCCCTGATCTAGGTCGTGTAGCTCGATTACGAGAAATCAAGTTCGGTTCAATTTCAGCCTAGCTAAGGTGTATCCATGGCATTTAGAACTTCGATTTCAGTCGAGCAACGGCAGAAATTCGATTTTCTCTATGTGCATGTAAACGCACTCAGTCTGATGCACTGAACAGGAGACAACAATGGTGTGGTGCTTTAATTAGTTTAGTTACAACTAGCTTAGTTCAAAATCCTAGTGAAATCTGACAATACAGACAAATGTGAATGTTTCTCAAAACATTTACTCTGCCAAATGAGAATACAGTATACCTTAACCCTTTGGGGGACACTTAGTTTTCAGAGCAGATATCAAACAAATAAATAAAAGTTTAAACTGACAGTGAAGTTTAGAAAGAAAATTTGCTCACCATTTCTGTCCTCTCAAAAAAACAGCTTTCATTATTTAAGTGCTAGCTAGAGCTACTTTACGAGATGGGCTAAAACACAGAAAAAAACCCCTAAGGTCTTACTTAGTTTAGCCCAAAATATAAGTTGTCACAAGTTGTACATCATCACAGGAAAGATGAACATCCTTGAGACTATTTCACAGTACGCAGCTACATTCTTATAAACTCAATGTGTATGTCTGAGTCTTACATAAGAGTTTTAATGTAAGTAACAATGATATGTTAGAGAACAGAGGAAATGTCTTTACAGTAAATCAACAATTAGACAAAATTACAGTATATAACTAAGTAGAAGAATTTATAATACAGAAAGTCAACTATCCATTCTTATCACTGTTGTGAACTGAATATGAAATAAGGGGCTAGTTTATGCCATGCAAGACGGTTAATTCAACAGAAACAGAGGTGCACTAAAAGCGTTGATCAGACAGGAGCAGCTGAGTGGGCCATCGCTTGCCATTTGCTTTTATCCAAGCTTGATTAAGGCATATAAATATGGGGATTACTTTATTTTCACTCTTATATCATTCAACTGGAGGTGGATAGCCTACTGTGCATGTTGGTTTTTTTTCTTTTTAATTCGGTGGGTTTTTGATAGCCTGCACATCAGTGCTGATATGGTGACTTCTGACACCCACCAAATGAAAGAAAAACTCAGAAGCCTACTGCAAAGGCCAATGCGGTCACAATTAGTAGGGATGTCCCGATCCGATCACGTGATCGGAAATCGGGCCCGATCACGTGGTTTCAGACTCGATCGGAATCGGGCATTACCTCCCGATCAGGGATCGGATATATATCTATATAATATATTCTCATTTTTAACACATCAATAGCCATGCGTTGGCACAGAGTGAGACCAGACCTCTTGTCTCAACACAGCAACATCAACACGTGCGGCATGACGTCACTTTGTAGCAGAGACGCTATTGGTTATTGGCTGCCCGTTGCCGGCAAAGTTGAACACGGAAGCAGTTCGAAGCGGAAAGCAAAGCATGTCTGCGGTGTGGCAGTATTTCAAAGTTGATGACAACATTGCCATAGCAAACTGTGAAATATGTAAAGTTGGAATTTCAAGGGGTGGACAGGAATTTCAAGGAGTGGACAGGAAAGGGCCGCATTTAATACAACAAACCTGATACTTCACCTGAAAAACAAACACCCGACACAATACAGCGAGTTTTTAGTGCTGTTGCAAACGTGTTGGATGACAAAAACAGGCTCAAACCTGAAAGGGTAGAAATGCTTGTTTTCATCAAGAAAAACGTTCATTTCCTTAATTGAAATTACTGTATACCACTGTGAGATGTGTTCTTAAAAGCAAATTATTGGCACTGTGGCAGGGTTTTTTTTTTTTAAATTTGTTTACATTCCTGCCAGGTATTTTAAGGTTATGTTTTTAATTTATTTATTGTTCAAACTACCTCACGTAAGTGCTCTGTTTGCTAACGGAGTTGTTGGATGTTAAAATAAGGTGTTAAATTAAAAAAAAAAAAAAAAGAGGAACATCCTGGATCCGTTTCTTTCCTCGTCTTTATTATTTTTTATGGATTATAAGAAGTATCGGATCGGGACTCGGTATCGGCAGATACTCAAAATCAAATGATCGGTATCGGATCGGAGGGCAAAAAAACCTGATCGGGACATCCCTAACAATTAGGGCTGCGTACCGGTACTGTACCGTGAAAATCGATTCGGTACAGGTCCAAAATACCGGATCATGAAGTACCGGTACTGTACCAGTATAAATTTACACCAAGTATATGCTTATTTTGTGACTGAAGATGTGTAAATCCTACCACAAAGACGAAAATATTGCACTGGAAAAGACGTAAAATGCCGCGCTGAAACTTGAAATCAGAGCCATCTTTGATTTGAGATCCTCTCGCCACAGTCTCACGAGACATTGCAAGAGCTTGGCTGATCCAGTGTTCTGATTGGTCAAAAAGACTCAAAAGCAGGTCAGCTATTTTTCCTTTGCTGGCATTGGCAGCCTTTGTTGCTTTGTGTAATTTTGCAGCGCAAGTTAAAGGCTGTGGACTGCGCGTAGTCTGTAATACTCTAGTGTAGTGTAGTCACTTCTCGCTGCGAGACAACTTATGACTTTTTGTCCCAAGTTAACTAAGTGTGAGACAGAGGGTGACTGAGAAGTGAGGTAGGAAACCTAGTTATGTTCGGTTTTCTTTGAATAAAGATACTGACAAGTTGTCAACAGTTTATTAATGTTTGTCATTATTGAAGAAGTTCAGAAGAACACATGTTAATTTGTCAAATTGTTCAGGTACAGGTCCGGACCTGTACCTAAACCTCTGTACCGGTACCTGATGTTATGTTTAGGTACGCAGCCCTAGTCACAATGTTTTCCTACAGTTTCCATTCTTATGCAACGCGTTGTCATCTTTAACTCGAGGAAAGCGCTGTGGGCTACTACGTTGAGGCCAAATAGGCTACCTCGTTCAATTAGTAGCCTAGATCAAACCGGAGCTAAACCGTCTCAAAACGGTGCATTGGTTGAACTCAGCCCTGTTTTCTCGGTTGACATTTACTGACCTCGATCACGCAGACCTCTTCAGCATCAGCTCCCTTGTCACTCTCCTGTTCCTCACTCACTCTCTTAGAAAATCGTCGTATATCCATCTAGCCAATGAATTGAAAGGACACACTAAATCTTCTCTCGCCATAACTATTGCTACTAATGGCATTTAGTTTTCACTCGCAATAGTTTAAGAACATACCAATACACAGATGGGACAGAATATAGAAAGCGGTCAAGTTTAACTGTTCACGCTAATATTGGCTAACATTTTCCATAAAGTTCAATTTAGCTGCCATAATGTTAAAAGGGACAAGTAGCCTACAACATCACATTTTCTTCCCCTTAGATAAACGCAGGTAACGTTAAGCAATTAACAGTCACTGACATCAACTTACAATCTCTTGTTCACTGTATCATTCACTGCGAATTAAGTCCTCTTCTTCTCTTAACAACTCTGCCGGCCTCAGGAACGTAACGTTAGAGCAAGTAGGCCTAATAACATACAGCTCCCGCCTGAACCGCGCATGCGCACCTACCTGGCTATGCTAGGAAACATAACGATAATTTTATTCGTGTCGTAGCTAGAACTTGTAGACGTTATTGTTTGACTCGTTTTCTTGCTGGTTTGTGTTATGTGCAAGTCTGCATTATTTTCAATATACACATACATGTGAATATATACACACTAATATAACACATCCCTCAATGTTAAATAAAATCCGCATTTTTGTCTCAGACTGTGGATGTGGTGTAACACCCTGTGTAGTGCTCTTAATGAACTGAGAAAAACATCAGTGTGTTCAGAGAGCCAGATGAACTTACCTCAGACTTTAAAGAGTCAAAACATCGCACATACAAACAAAAAGATTTTACTAATCGCTTTTACTTTTTTTAAGGCTTAATTGTTACCATAAATCGCCTTATCATCAGTCTTCTTCTTCGTGGGACTCAGTTATGGTACCTTACCGCCATCTGCTGGATTGAAGTAGAGCAGCGCCTCACAGGAAACTCATCACTGAACATCAGGAGAGTTTTCCTTCTTCTTCTTTGAGGTTTTCCGGCAGCCGGTGTCACCATAGATATACATAGAAGACTAGATGCCTCACCGCGTATTCCAGGACGTCCGCACAGGGCGGCCATCTTACCACAGGCAAGCTTTTCCACAGAATTTGCGGTAAACTGAGGTAAGACCATTGAGGTGCTTAAATGTTTATACTCTTATCTCGCTGAAATTTTGACATATATACAAATGGTTTGATTTCTTAAAACATTATTAATGTGGTTGTAATTCTGGGTGCTTGAACATGCTAAAATCGTACCTTTTCTCTTCAAAAACGACTTACTGCAGCTTTTAGTCAAAGTTGTGTTTCATGCTAGGCTAGCTCGTAGCACCAAGTAATTTTACATGGAAGGTCATGAGATAATATTTTCAATAACTGAAGTTGCACTTGCACATGGTTTTCATTTTCGGGTTGGTTAATTGAAAACACTGGTTGTGTCCCTATTTTTTAAGCTTGGACTCCACCACATTGCCAAGATGACAACCCTTTCCTTCCAGAACAACAGCATGAGACAGAAGCACAACAAAGCAGTACTGTTTAAAGGGCATTAGCCAAATATACAGTATAAAAATCTTCAAGGGGTATGAAGACTTACGCAAACACAGCCCAGCACTCACATTATGATTTACAGGAAATCAAAGTACTGACTTTGATGACAAGATGATGTGTGTCTGTGTGTGTTTTAATTGTAGATGTTTATATCAGTATGTTTAGTTTTATTTTAACTGCACATTGGAGCCTAGTCAAATGAAATTTCAATCTTCTGTGCTAACATGTATTGACTTTGACATGATAATCAGCTTTGAATGTTCTTTTTGTAAATGTAAAGATATATATATTTTTATCCTTGGAAGTATAACCACGTGATTAATTAAATGCTTTTTTTTGGTCACAAACTACCGTGAGTCGCTGTCACTGTTTTATACTATTACTTACTCGGTCAGTGCATTTGTTATTATGCTATGATGTGAGTTTGCATTTATTTTGCTATGATGTGAGTTTACATTTGTTATTTTGCTATGATGTGAGTTTGCATTTGTTATTATGCTATGATGTGAGTGCATTAGGTTTTTGAGGTGGATGAAGTATTTCTGAAGTTTCAGAAGTGAGTAAGCTGTTTATTTAACTTTAGCTTCCCCTACGGCCCTATCACATGTAAAAATATTTTCACTAAAAATTGGAAATAAATTGTATGGTTATTTGTCCTAAGGCCGCAGTTATCATAAGTATGCAGTGTTAGGCTTCTCACAGCATAGGAATTTCAACATGTATTTTTTTAAAACATAAAATGATTATTCATCATTAATATCATAAATACATACTTCCGTTTGTTTGTTTTTTATATAACAAACCAAACCGTTTGAATATCGATTGAAATTTGAGGAAGTTGCGGTCATCTGAAAAGTACATATCGCTACCAACACAATGTAATGGGTAAGCCAGCTGTCTGAGGTAAGATGGCCGCCATGTGCGGACGTTCTACTTCATTGACGGGCAACGGGGACGAGGCATCTATTGCCACTTTTCCACTACCAACGCGGCTGAGTTGGGCTGAGCCGTGCCGTGCTGAATCGAGCTGAGTGGGGCTGTTGGAGTTGCATTTCGACTACAACCGCGCTGAACCGTGCTGGCTGAAAGTGGGTGGACACATTGGGTGGAGTTAGCGAAAGTGGGTGGACGTCACGTGATGTCGTTAGGCGGCGCAAACAGTGACATCAGTGGCCTTTTAAGCGGTAGTCTCACGACCCGGAGAGTAAACAATAAACATGGAGTCGTTAGTGTTGCTGGTCTTGGTGCTGTGGCTTGTTGTCACCGACAACGCCAACAGATACTGGCAAGAGCGTATAGATGAGGCGAGGCGCATAAGGCTTCAGAAATTCTCGTAATTATTCTTCTTCCGGGTTTATGGTGTTTACAGATCCCAGCGTGCTCGTGGGGCGTGTGTGGGCGTGTGAGGACACTCCTCCTCACCAATCAGTGCACAGGTGAGTGTCTGCTCACGCCCCTAGCCCCACTCGGCTCGGTTTGGCTCACTTCAGCCCCACTGCAAAACGGTGCGAGTTTTGGGAGTTAAGCAGGGCTGAAGCGAGCGGAGTCGTGCTGCTCTAAGGTAGTCGAAACGCGAGCCGTGTCGGGCTGAAGTGAGCTGAAAAAGGGTAGTGGAAAAGGGCCGGCCCTTTTCCACTACCCTTTTTCAGCTCACTTCAGCCCGACACGGCTCGCGTTTCGACTACCTTAGAGCAGCACGACTCCGCTCGCTTCAGCCCTGCTTAACTCCCAAAACTCGCACCGTTTTGCAGTGGGGCTGAAGTGAGCCAAACCGAGCCGAGTGGGGCTAGGGGCGTGAGCAGACACTCACCTGTGCACTGATTGGTGAGGAGGAGTGTCCTCACACGCCCACACACGCCCCACGAGCACGCTGGGATCTGTAAACACCGTAAACCCGGAAGAAGAATAATTACGAGAATTTCTGAAGCCTTATGCGCCTCGCCTCATCTATACGCTCTTGCCAGTATCTGTTGGCGTTGTCGGTGACAACAAGCCACAGCACCAAGACCAGCAACACTAACGACTCCATGTTTATTGTTTACTCTCCGGGTCGTGAGACTACCGCTTAAAAGGCCACTGATGTCACTGTTTGCGCCGCCTAACGACATCACGTGACGTCCACCCACTTTCGCTAACTCCACCCAATGTGTCCACCCACTTCCAGCCAGCACGGTTCAGCGCGGTTGTAGTCGAAATGCAACTCCAACAGCCCCACTCAGCTCGACTCAGCACGGCACGGCTCAGCCCAACTCAGCCGCGTTGGTAGTGGAAAAGCGGCACTGGTCTTCTATGTATATCTATGGGTGTCACAGTCTGATCGTGCGCTGGTATAAATTTACCATGCGCAGACCGATTATTATTATTATTATTTTTTAATTATTATTATCCCCCCCCCCAGTCAACTTCCGGGAAGTCTAAATTTACCATTTTTTTTTTTTGCTGCGATTTTGTACCGGGCATTTCAACGCATTTGTGGACTAATAGAACGCGAATTGTGACTACAATTGTGAGATTTGATTATCAGTAGACAAGAATGGTTTGGATTGAATTTTATTAGTAAATGAAGTTAATAAAGTTGTTCAAAACACTTTACATTCTGACTTCGTTCTTTCATATGTACTTAAACAAGTCAATATTCATGAAGATAAAGTTCATCGCTGCTGGCTGGTCCTGATCAGCGTACTTAGTGGAACTGGAACTAAAACACGGGTCATTCATTCATCAAGATAAAGTGAAAATTTATTTGTGGATCAAGTATGAACGTAAATCCCATATCATATTGGGCTGGTAAATTCTGACTAGGTCCAATGACAGGAGTCTAATTATACCAGGTTGGTAAATTTGACAGAATAACTATATTATAATCATAATGAGTCTCACTCAAACAAATCAATATTCATCAAGATAAAGTGAAAATTTATTTGTGGATCAAGTATGATCATAAATCTCCTATCATATTGTAATGTTTATACCATGTATTTTGATTTATAAATTACTGCTGACACGGAGCTTCACATGAACACTGCTTTATTGCTGATGCAAATCACTGGACTGACGCTCCAGGGGTAACATTCGATGAACGTCTACATAAAAGTACTGAGGTCAGCAGTACGTGCCAAGACTTGTATCAGAACAGCAGTCTGAATATTACATCACTTTTTTTTTTAACCATGTTTGCCACTTCTGGTTACTTCGATACACAACACATTGAACATTAATTGCATAAATTATTAGACTCCTTTGGTGCAATAAACAGGTAGGTATGTAGGCAATCATACATTCACTTAGTTTGTAATTAACTGTGTAACGCCATGAGGTAAGTATTTGTCTTGTTTCAGCATAGATGGGTAAGTGCAGATTTGAATAGAAAGAACCACATTTTTCTTAACTACTTCAGTGCGGCAATAACAATATACCGTATTTTCTGGACTATACGTCGCTCCGGAGTTTAAGTCGCATCAGCCAAAAAATGCATTATGAAGAGGAAAAAAACATATATACGTCGCACCGGACTATAAGTCGCACTTTTTTGAAGGGTTATTCTATCCATAGAATCTGTGATTGTATCTGATAAGCGGCGCGTGGTTACTGCGCGACTGCATTGTTTATTTAATAAACGAACAGCTGAGCAGTGATAACGCGCCCTTTGCCCTGTAAGTAGCCTAGTCTGATTATTTTAAATATCTACTACTATCTTTAATACTATCACTATCGTTATTACTAATAGCCTATATTATTATTATTATAACTAATATGCATTAATCAGTTTGCTTTTAGAATATTTTTACCGGTAGGGCTTATCATCGCCCCATGGCTCTTTCATCTGTGTTATTAAAGCTGTAGTCATCATCGAGGAGTGTCATTCTTCATTTTTGTCGAATTTTATTTCATCAAATCAGAGGTCAAGTAGGCTATAGGTATATCATCTCCAAAGACAGGTACGGTAGTAAAAACAACCGTCTAGTGAAAAAAAAAACAACAACCGCTTTTAAATCCCCTACTTAAATCCTTAAAATGAGTCATTTAACTCATGTCTTGTGTGATCTGATCTCCAATGGTGAAATAAACCGGTTGTGATGAGTACAGTCTGTTATTTTAGAAGATAAATGTAATATATAATTTAATATATAGACTAATAAAAATTAATATTTTATAATATAATATCACGACATATTACTGTCTGTAACTGTTCGTCACTAAAGCGTTTTCTAAGATCATAATGTCTGATATTATTATTATTATTATTATTATTATTATTATTATTATTATTATTTTACACACACAATAAGTGCATGTGCGTAAAGTTATAGTAAACCATCCCCCGCCTTTTTTTTTTTTTTGAGTCGCCGGACCCACCCACCTCCTGCGCTCTGGGACCTCCCACTTCACAAATTAAGCACTGCCTAAAATCACTACATAACTTATTTAAATAACTATAGGCCTATCATTAATAATAAAACACAGGTCAATCAAGTTTATCAAGCTGATGATTTCACTCCAAATCAGCAAATCCATTGAATTCCTCATCCTCGGTGTCGCTTCTCAACAACTCTGCCTCCAGCGGCAGATGAAGCGCCGTTTCCTCTTCTTCTGCGTGGCTGTCGTCAGACTCAGCATCAGCTCCAGTTATTCCGCGGTGAAAACAAACAAAAAAAAACATATATACGTCGCACCGGAGTATAAGTCGCATGGCCAGCCGAACCATGAAAAAAAGTGCGACTTATAGTCCGAAAAATACGGTACACATTTTTAAGTGCAGCAATGAAAACGCTGAGAAGTTAGGTAAAGAAGAGGTTACGTAAACACTTAAGTATAGTATTTCAAGCACAGGGTGTGAAACTACAACAATACCCAAACTTAGGTAAATACTGGGATTTGAAAGCTTTATCCCGAGTAGATTCAAGCATAGTGCATAGAGATCAGACAGTTAACAAAATTGGGTGCACTTAGACTTGGCAGATTTGTCAAAGTGATTTCAAGTAGGGAGCATGGAAATATACAACTGATTACAATAGTACATTTTTTTTTTTTTACAGATTACAATAGTACCACTAGTTTTCTCTTTTTTTTACACATTTCATTTCACAGTATCTTCTCTCTCTTTTTTTTTTAAGTTACCTGTCTTTCCTCAGGCTGTGTCAAAGTCACTGAGGTACAGTGGAGGCTGTTGGCGCCTGGCCGGATACCTTGCTAACACGGGCAGTGCCAGCAGTGACGTCAGGGGTGACGTCGTCCTCTTCTTCAGCTGCTGATGTGTTGTGCAGTGTAGGACTGAGCTTTTTGAAGAAGGAGGAGTTTCTCGTTACTGAGTGTCCTCTCCGCTCAGCTGTGACCATGGTGCCTTTGACAGTGGTCACTTTGTAAGGCTTGGGGTTGTATGCTGGGGTAAGTTTGTTGTGCCTGGGTTGGGAACACAACACCATGTCGCCAGGTTGGAAAGGGTGAGGCCTGGCATGTCGGCGAGTGTCTGAGTAGGTTTTCATCTTGGCTTTGGCCTCACGGTCTCTTGTGCGAAGGGTCTTGTCGGGTGTGGTGTGTGTGTGTGGTCACAGAAGGCATTTTGGTGTGGATCTGCGTTTGAGCAGCAGCTCGGCAGGTGATGATGATGTGGTGCTATGTGGTGTGGCACGATATTCCCGTAGGAATGTGTATAGGTGCTGTTTCCATGGGATGTTTTGCATGTGTGCAACTCGGAGGCACTTACCGAGTGTTCTCATGAATCTCTCTGCTGTGGCGTTGGCTTGAGGCCACAGTGGTGTGATTTTTCGATGGTGGAATCCCATGTAGGCCGCAAATTTGCTGAACTGTTCACCGTTGAAGGGAGGGCCGTTGTCTGTTTTCACCGTTCTGGGGATGCCGAGCATCGAGAAGACCTTGTCCATCACAGGAATGACCGTGTTTGCAGATGTGGAGCGTATGATCTCGACTACTGGGTATCTGGAGTATTCATCCACGATGACTAGAAGGTGTTCACCTGTTGGCAATGGGCCATAGAAATCTGCACTGACGTCCTGCCAGACCGTGTCGGGGAGGTCTGACATCTGCAGAGGCTCGGTGTGTGTCTCTGGTGTGGTGGCTTGACACGCTAGACAGTCTCTCACCATCGCTTCAGCTTGCCGGTCGATGTTTGGAAACCATACCTTCTCTCTCAGCAGGGCTTTTGTCTTGGTGATTCCCTGGTGAGACTCGTGTGCGATCTGGAGGGCTCTGAGCTGGAGTGAAAAGGGAATGACGATCCTGGAACCCTTCAGAATGATGTCGCTCTCATGTGACACTGTAAGTTCACCCTTTACATGTTCATGTTGCTTCAGAACAGTGTCTCTTGTGACTGTGTGCCAAGTGTTGTTACGGATGAGGGTACTGACCTTTTGCAAGGTTTCGTCCTTGAGTGTTTCACGCTTGATTTCATCCAGTGTCATTGCTCTTGGTGTGCTGTTCTGTGTGATGAAGTTGACATACTCTTCAGCTACCTTTGTTGCACGTGTGTTTTTGTTGTGTGGGTGTGTTTGGATTGGGTGACGGGACATGTAGTCTGCTGGGTTTTCCGAGCATTTTCGGTACTCCACCTTGAGTCTGTATGGCTGGAGTCGGAGTCCCCATTGCTCAATGCGGGCTGGTGGCTTGGACCTCGGATTGTTCCAGATGAGCTCTAGTGGCTTGTGATCCGTCACCATGGTGAATTCTTTGCCATAGATGTAAAGATGGAAGTGTTCGCAGCTCCATACGATGGCGAGTGCTTCATGCTCTGTCTGGGAGTAACGCTGTTCTATGTCACTGAGTGCTCTGCTTGCATAAGCGATGATGTGCTTCCTGTTGCTTTTGTCTTTCTGCAGCAGTATTGCCCCTAGTCCCACTGGGCTGGCGTCGATGATGAGCTCAGTGTCCATGTTGGGGTCGAAGTATGCCATCGTGGTGTCACTGGTGAGGCTGTCTTTAAGCTTGCTCAGCGCGGCGTCCTGTTCAACACCCCACTGCTAGGGAGTGTCCTTTCTGGTGAGTTTCCTCAGTGGCTCTGTGACGGTGGCAAAGTCAGGGATGAAGCGTGAGCAGTAGTTCGCCATGCCTAGAAAACTCCTCACCTCTGCTGCATCCTTGGGCTTGTCTGTTTGTTGTATGCTTTCGACTTTTCTTGGGTCTGCTGAGACGCCACCATCTGAGAACACGAACCCGAAGAACTCTAGCCGATTCTTGTTGAATTCACACTTCTTCCTGTTTAGTGTGAGGCCCCGTTCTTTCAGCCGCTGGAACACTGCCGTCAGGCTGTTGTCGTGGTCAGCCTGTGTCACCCCATAGATGATGATGTCATCGCTGAGGTTCTTCACTCCAGCGATGCCCTGCAGTGTCTGACGAATGGTGTTTTGGAAGACTTCTGCCGCTGAGGAGATCCCAAAATTGAGGCGCTTGTACCTCCTCAGGCCTAGGTGTGTAGTGAACGTGGTGATGTACCTGCTGTCAGGGTGTAGTTCCAGCTGATGGTACCCCGCCGTCAGGTCCAGCTTTGAGAACACCGTCGCTCCATTCAGTTCATGAATGACGTCGTCGATGGTTGGGGTCAGGTGACGCTCCCTCAGAATGGCTGTGTTTGCCTGCCGCATGTCAACACATATGCGCACCTTGTCTGGGTCTTTGGGCTTCGGCGGTGTGACGATGGGCTATACCCACGGTGTTGGGCCGGTCACTTTCTCAATGATGTCTTCTGCTTCGAGTATCCGCAGCTCGGCTTCAACTTTTTCACACACGTGGAACGGGACTCTGCGGTGTGGCTGGCATGTTGGTTGAATGTCTGGGTTGATGTGCAGTGTGACCTGGAAATCTTTGAGCTTACCAATGCCGTCGAACAGTTCAGGGTGGCTGCTTACGAGCTGATCCGCAACTGTAAGGCTTGTTGGTGGGGGCGTGATGGAGTGTATGATTTTGATGAGCCCCAGTTCATCCGCTGTCTGGTAACTGAGCAGGGAGCAGCCATCACCTCTGACCACGTAGAATGTGCCGTCTGTCTTTCTCTTGTTCTGCGCCTCTACACAGCCGGTGAACTTCCCGATGATGGGCAGAGCGTCTTTGGATCCATAGGCCAGTATTCTAAGGTCTGCGCGGAGGAGGCGAGGCTGGATGCTCAGGTTGTTGTATGTCTTTTCACTGATGATGTTTACTGCAGCACCGGAGTCGATTAGAGCTTGCACTTTGTATCCATTCAGTGTGATCTTCATCAATGGCTGCTTGCTATCTTTGCTGCTTTTAACAGTGTACGCATAGCACTCATCATCACTGCTTGAAGATGACTCACGTCGGGCTGGTTCATGTTGAGCTGGTTCTCATTGGGTCTCTATCTGGTTGACTCTCCTTCTGCTGTTTTTCCTGTGTGTCCATGTCTCTATCGTCTGCTCTGTGTGTTGTTTCGACCTGCACTGCCTTGCGAAGTGGTTCAGTTTCCCGCACGCTTTGCACTGCTTGCCTCTCGCTGGACAGTCGTTGGAGTGTGGCCACTCACCCCCGCAGTTTCTGCACCGAGTGTTGCTGCCACCGGTATGTCTCGCTGCGTGCTGTTGGTAGGCTTTTCTCTCGGGCTGATGTTTCTGCACTCGGTTTACTGACGCGGTGAGGCTGGAGCCCTCTTCGATTCCCTTCGACTGCAACTCCGACATTTCAAGAGTCCTTCCATACTCGAGCAGGTCTTTCAGCTTTTTGTCTGCTTCTCTCAAGCCGTATTTACGCACCCTGGATGACGTGCAGCTTTGAATGATCTGTGATTTGATTTCATTGTTCACATAGCTAAACTCACAATGTTTCGCTAACATGCGAAGTCGGGTGGTATAAACATCCAAACTCTCACCAGGCAGTTGTGCAGCTTTCCTGAAGACATAGACTTCATACTGGACGTTCCTTTTCAGCGCGAAGTGCTCTATCAGCTTAGCTGTGACGTCTGCATACAGTGGTGCTTGAAAGTTTGTGAACCCTTTAGAATTTTCTATATTTCTGCATAAATATGACCTAAAACAACATCAGATTTTCACACAAGTCCTAAAAGTAGATAAAGAGAACCCAGTTAAACAAATGAGACAAAAATATTATACTTGGTCATTTATTTATTGAGGAAAATGATCCAATATTACATATGTGAGTGGCAAAAGTATGTGAACCTTAAGTATTAACAGTTAATTTGAAGGTGAAATTAGAGTCAGGTGTTTACAATCAATGGGATGACAATCAGGTGTGAGTGGGCACCCTGTTTTATTTAAAGAACAGGGATCTATCAAAGTCTGATCTTCACAACACGTTTGTGGAAGTGTATCATGGCACAAACAAAGGAGATTTCTGAGGACCTCAGAAAAAGTGTTGATGATGCTCATCAGGCTGGAAAACATTACAAAACCATCTCTAAAAGAGTTTGGACTCCACCAATGCACAGTCAGACAGATTGTGTACAAATGGAGGAAATTCAAGACCAATATTACCCTCCCCAGGAGTGGTCGACCAACAAAGATCACTCCAAGAGCAAGGCGTGTAATAGTCGGCGAGGTCACAAAGGACCCCAGGTTAACTTCTAAGCAGCTGAAGGCCTCTCTCACATTGGCTAATGTTAATGTTCATGAGTCCACCATCAGGAAAACACTGAACAACAATGGTGTGCATGGCAGGGTTTCAAGGAGAAACCCACTGCTCTCAAAAAGAACATTGCTGCTCGTCTGCAGTTTGCTAAAGATCACGTGGACAAGCCAGAAGGCTATTGGAAAAATATTTTGTGGAAGGATGAGACCAAAATAGAACTTTTTGGTTTAAATGAGAAGCGTTATGTTTGGAGAAAAGAAAACACTGCAGTCCAGCATAAGAACCTTATCCCTTCTGTGAAACATGGTAGTGGTAGTATCATGGTTTGGGCCTGTTTTGCTGCACCTGGGCCAGGACGGCTTGCCATCATTGATGGAACAATGAATTCTGAATTATACCAGTGAATTCTAAAGGAAAATGTCAGGACATCTGTCCATGAACTGAATCTCAAGAGAAGGTGGGTCATGCAGCAAGACAACGACCTTAAGCACACAAGTCATTCTACCAAAGAATGGTTAAAGAAGAAGAAAGTTAATGTTTTGGAATGGCCAAGTCAAAGTCCTGACCTTAATCCAATCGAAATGTTGTGGAAGGACCTGAAGCGAGCAGTTCATGTGAGGAAACCCACCAACATCCCAGAGTTGAAGCTGTTCTGTACGGAGGAATGGGCTAAAATTCCTCCAAGCCGGTGTGCAGGACTGATCAACAGTTACCGGAAATGTTTAGTTGCAGTTATTGCTGCACAAGGGGGTCACACGGATACTGAAAGCAAAGGTTCACATACTTTTGCCACTCACAGATATGTAATTTTGGATCATTTTCCTCAATAAATAAATGACCAAATCTAATATTTTTGTCTCATTTGTTTAACTGGGTTCTCTTCATCTACTTTTAGGACTTGTGTGAAAATCTGATTATGTTTTAGGTCATATTTATGCAGAAATATAGAAAATGTTAAAGGGTTCACAAACTTTCAGGCACCACTGTACTTGTCTGCGTCTCCCGCCATCGTGTCATAGATGTCGTGCACCCTCTCACCGGCCAGATGAAGCAGAAGAGCTTTTAATCTCGCATCTCTGGTGATGTTCATTGCCATGGTGTAGTTCTCGTACCGTTGGAGCCACTTGGTCCATCGGGGTCCAACAGAGCTAGGCTCGCTCTCCGGATCGAACTGTGGTACAGCCGGGCCGGGCTAGCATGTTGACCGTTGCTACCTGACTAGCTAAACTGACTGAGGTAAGCTAATTTAATAAAGACAGAAATACCGAGTACTGTGTTGTTGCTGTCGTTGTTTGGTCTTCACCGTTATCCTCGTCACCAATGTAATGTTTATACCATGTATTTTGATTTATAAATTACTGCTGACACGGAGCTTCACATGAACACTGCTTTATTGCTGATGCAAATCACTGGACTGATGCTCCAGGGGTAACATTCGATGAACGTCTACATAAACGTACTGACGTCAGCAGTACGTGCCAACACTTGTATCAGAACAGCAGTCTGAATATTACACATATTGGGCTGGTAAATTCTGACTAGGCCCAATGACAGCAGTCTAATTATACCAAGTTGGTAAATTTGAGAGAATAACTAAATTATTATAATCATGAGGAGTCTTACTTAAACAAATCAATATTCATCAAGATAAAGTGTAAATAATTCAAGTATGAACATGAACATAAATCTCATATTAGGCTGGTAAATTCAGACTAGGCCCAATTATACCAAGTTGGTAAATTTATACTGTGGTAAATTCAGACCGTGGCTGCTACAGTATAAATTTACCTGGTAAATTCAGACTGGTGGTAAATTCAGACCGTGACACCGGCATCCAAAAAATTGCATAGCTGCTATCTACAGGACTACCACCTTAGTGCACTATATCTTGCTATATATACCAGTGTATATTGCTATATATACCAGTGAAAAGTGGTGTTTCAAACTTTTTGTCCCTTTGTCTTAAACATCAATACATTTAGAAATAAAATACAAAAAGTAGTTTTTGATCTTTTAATTTTATATAGTGCTTCACTTACAGTTCATGAGATGAGATGAGAGAAACCTTGTATTAGTTTCCACTGTTATGCTGATGGCACACAGTTGTATGTTTCTGCAAAACCAGATGAGAGACACCAGCTTAATAGAATTGAGGAATGTGTAAAGGACATGAGACACTGGATGCTTATTAACTTCCTTCTGCTTAACTCTGACAAGACTGAAGTACTTGTAGTAGGATCACATTGTGAAGGTAGCTGAGCGGACACTGTTGAGTGGGAGTGGATTTGGCCACAAAAATCAGTCAGTGTGAGAATGGACAATATAATTTAATGTCAGGCTTGAAAAGATGAATCAAGCAATAAGTGTCCATAGGCAAAATTCAAATCAATCAGTAAAATTACAAAAAGAAAAAAAATGAATCAAAATTCAGAAAAATTCAAACGTCAGGAAACGTACAAAATACTGCCAAATTCAGAATCTGCTAACCTCTAAAATGCAGAGGATTAATTGTAACAGTCACTACGTTTACATGCACATAGAGAGAATCGAATTTCTGCCGTTGCTCGACTGAAGTCGAAGTTCAAAATGCCATGTATACACCTTAATTCGGCTGAAATTGAACCGAAATTGATTTCTCGGAATCGAGCTACACGACCTAGTTTATGCGATTTCTGCCGAGCTACTTTGTGCATGTATACCCTATCGAGCTAGTTGTCGAGCTACTTCCGGAAGTGAAGAGTGACGAGACCACAAGCGGGAAACACAACAGCCTCGGTCGGCATGACAATAGTAGTAGCGAGCAGCAGAAGAGGATAGGAGGAACAAACGAAGAAGAGAAAATGTGGATGTAGAGCTCTCTGAAGTGTGGGTGGAGCACAGAGGACGGCAGGACAAAGCTTCTGGTACTAATAGGCTTTTTATTGTCAGACTTTTCAGTTTAACAGCCTACTTTTATTCTTGAGAGAAAAACACACACACGCGGTGTGTTCTAGTCCCGGGATGAGCTCTCCCCTCTGCTCTCCCTCTGCCTCCTTAAATAGGGCGCGGTTACTGGGAAGACACACAAACACAGGTTAATTACCGTCAGGTGAAGTGATTCTGCCACTCACCTTCCCTGGCTCCGCCCTCCTGTCACAGACCGGTGCTTGACCACGCCCCCACTGCCACAGGCAAGCAGAAACGTGCACTTCTGGAGCAGTGAGGAGAGAGTTCATGCTCATTCAGCTTAAGGAGTTGAATATATTAAAATTCATGGACGGGAGAAAAACGCGCAATGGAGAACACGGAACTGATAACTTTGTTTACACTCTTGAATAGCTCTTCTTCATGACGACAACCGGAAGTGTACCAACACGATGGGGCGTGTTGCGCCACCTGTGGCTCGGGTGCACAATGCACCTCACACAATAGCCCGATTTCATTGTGTGCATGTAGGATTGAATTTCTCTGGCACCCTGCTGGGACCTTCAGCTCGATTACCGACAGCAGCTCGATTTGGATGTGCATGTAAACGTAGTCAGTAACTCTGGATGGCCTCTGTTTCTTCACGTGCAGCAGTAAAAGACCTCGGGGCGATTATTGACCCCAGTCTTTCATTCGAAACTCACATTGATAACATTACCCGGATAGCTTTCTTTCATCTCAGAAATATTTCTAAGATAAGAAATTTAATGTCATTACATGACGCAGAAAAACTAGTTCATGCTTTTGTTACCTCTAGGTTGGATTATTGTAATGCCTTACTGTCTGGATGTTCCAATAAGTGCATAAACAAGCTCCAGTTAGTTCAAAATGCAGCAGCAAGAGTCTTTACTTGAACTAGAAAATATGACCACATCACCCCTGTCTTATCCACACTGCACTGGCTCCCAATCAAATTTTGTATTGATTATAAAATACTACTATTGACTTTTAAAGCACTGAATGATCTTGCACCACACTACCTGAGCAAACTTCTGGTCCTTTAGGCCACACCAGGCTATCTGCTGGTACCTTGTATAGTGAAGGCTACATCAGGGGGCAGAGCCTTTTCTTACAAAGCCCCACAGTTATGGAACAGCCTTCCAAGTAGTGTTCGGGAATCAGACACAGTCTCAGCATTTAAGTCTAGGCTGAAAACTGTTTAGTCAAGCCTTTTGTTAATGGTGTTTATGAGGTAAAGGAGTAGATCTGGAGGGTCCTCAGGCAGTGTTTTGGTAAACTGGGATGTATGGATGCTGTCAGTCCCCCACTCACTTTCTCACTCGAGTTTGTTGACGGTGGCTGGCTGCTTTATGTCCCAGGGCACCCTCATGCCTGTGTTACCTTCTGGCTCTCCCCTTTTATTTATGCTGTCAGTTAGTTTTGCTGGAGTCCCTGCTTGTACTCAGCGCAAAATGTATACTGTTCCTACTTATTCAGGTGATATTGGGCATACCTAACAACATGTTTTCTCCCTCCCCCCAATCTGTTCCTATGAGTTACATGTCAATCCTGAGATTGAGATGCTGACCTCTTCTGCTCCTCAGACCTGCCTGATCCATTCTGATGCCCTATGTCTGGTTGGAGTCTCATCACATCACTCTTGTGGAGGACGGCCCCATATGGACAGCTGAAGTCACACTTGGAAGACGCTCTGGACACTTACAGTCATGCTTTTATGGCTGAGGACTACAGTTGACTTGCTAACTTTAGGACAGCAGTTGTCATGAGCAGTTTTGCACTCAAGTTTCCATCAATGAAGAGTTATAGCATCAATGAAGAGTTATAGCATCAACAAAACTGACATCATGTTAAAACTGTTAATGTTATAGTCAAATTGTCTATATGCCCAAATGAGGATGGGTTCCCTTTTGAGTCTGGTTCCTCTTGAGGTTTCTTCATGTCGTCTGAGGGAGTTTTTCCTTGCCACTGTCGCCACAGGCTTGCTCACTGGGGATAGATTGGGGATAAAATTAGCTCATGTTTTAATTCATTCAAATTCTGTAAAGCTGCTTTGCGACAATGCCTAATGTTAAAAGCGCGATACAAATAGACTTGACGTCATTTTTTCACAACTCATTCTGTACTAATCTTGTGTTCATTCAGTTAAATGCACTTGAGAATAGAGGTTCTTACCCTTTTTTGAGTCTTTGAGAATTTGTTAAAAGTTATGGACCCCCTCCCGAGAAAAATGCACAAAATTCAAACACATTACATGCAATTAATGTACTTTATTTTATTGAAAATTGATTGCCTCATACAGTGTATGACATACACAAAGTATGAATAAACAATCTACAAAAAAAATCTCACTCTTTTTCATGCAAAAATTGATAGCCACTCCATCTTCTTTAGTGTTCTACCTGATGGTGGGTCCACAGCTTCAGCCATCAAAGTTTTGCGGGAAGAATTACAGGAGTAATTTCCCATTGCCTTCTACTGGATTATTAAATAGGTTTTCTCCTCTCAACCATTCTCTCACACACACACACACTATATGGACAATTTAGAGTAGCCAGTTAACCTAACAGCAAGTCTCTGGACTATGGGGGAAACTGGAGCACCCAGAGGAAACCCACACAGACAAGGGAGAACATGCAAACTCCACACAGAGAGGCCCCCATCAGCCACTGGGCTCGAACCCAGAACCTTCTTGTTGTGAGGCAACAGTGCTAACCACAACACCACCATGCCACCCAGCCACTCCATACAAAAATGAAATACAATAATCTTGTGCAAATTAGACAAAACAATTTTGCTCAAAAGTACATTTGAATGACAAGGTTATTGTTGCTTGGCTTGAATAAGAAGATGAGACTGTGGAATAGTCTTTGACAAGGTAACATGCATGTCATGTTTGACATCCAATTGATTTTGACTTTTTATTTTGATAGAAAAAAGTGCTGAAAACCCTGACTCACAAAGATATGTAGAAGCAAATGGAATCAGAGCACCCATAGCTCGCCGTACCAGACGAGGGTAGGCTTGTGCCAATGTACACCAGAATTCTCCAAGGCTCTTCGAGTTGAATTAATTTCATAACATTCCCTTTGTCTTCAGGGCAATGAGGTCATCTTTGGCAAGGTCTTCATCACTGACACAGTCTATGTCGGCAAGGAAAGGACTGCGAATCCATGTTTCAACTGTAAGGTCACCTGAGCAGAAGTAATGTTTGAAAGAGTTCTGCAGAGTATCCAGATGTCTACAGAATTCTGACTGCAGAGAAATTGACAGGGCTTTGTCATTCTCGATTCCATCCTACAGAAGCACATCCTCTAACACTGGAGAGTTTGCATAGTTGTCTGCCTCCAACCTCCTCTTCCACAGTGGCAGCTTGGCCAGAAAACATTTCTGAAGCATCCATATAATGGTGACTAAAGGGCCTTGAATCGCAAGACCTCACATGAACTGCTCGCTTCAGGTCCTTCCGCAACATTTCAATTGGATTAAGGTCAGGACTTTGACTTGGCCATTCCAAAACATTAACTTTATTCTTTAACCATTCTTTGATAGAACAACTTGTGTGCTTAGGGTCGTTGTCTTGCTGCATGACCCACCTTCTCTTGAGATTTAGTTCATGAACAGATGTCCTGACATTTTCCTTTAGAATTCGCTAGTATAATTCAGAATTCATTGTTCCATCAATGATGGCAAGCCATCCTGGCCCAGATGCAGCAAAACAGGCCCAAACCATGATACTACCACTACCATGTTTCACAGATGGGATAAGGTTCTTATGCTGGAATGCAGTGTTTTCCTTTCTCCAAACATAACGCTTCTCATTTAAACCAAAAAGTTCTATTTTGGTCTTATCCGTCCACAAAACATTTTTCCAATAGCCTTTTGGCTTGTCCACGTGATCTTTAGCAAACTGCAGTTGAGTGGCAATGTTCTTTTTGGAGAGCAGTGGCTTTCTCTTTGCAACCCTGCCATGCACACCATTGTTTTTCAGTGTTCTCCTGATGGTGGACTCATGAACATTAACAATGTTGAGGCCAATTAACAAGGCCAATGTGAGAGAGGCCTTCAGTTGCTTAGAAGTTACCCTGGGATCCTTTGTGACCTCGCCGACTATTACACGCTTTGCTCTTGGAGTGATCTTTGTTGGTCGACCACTCCTGGGGAGGGTAACAATGGTCTTGAATTTCCTCCATTTGTACACAATCTGTCTGACTGTGGATTGGTGGAATCCAAACTCTTTAAAGATTGTTTTGTAACCTTTTCCAGCCTGATGAGCATCAACAATGCTTTTTCTGAGGTCCTCAGAAATCTCCTTCATTCGTGCCATGATACACTTCCACAAACGTGTTGTGAAGATCAGACTTTGATAGATCCCTGTTCTTGAAATAAAACAGGGTGTTCACTCACACCTGATTGTCATCCCATTGATTGAAAACACCTGACTTTAATTTCACCTTGAAATTAACTGCTAATCCTAGAGGTTCACATACCGATATGTAATATTGGCTCATTTTCCTCAACAAATAAATGATCAAGTTTAATATTTTTGTCTCATTTGTTTAACTGGGTTTTCTTTATCTACTTTTAGGACTCGCGTGAAAATTTGATGATGTTTTAAGTCATATTTATGTAGAAATACAGAAAATTCTAAAGGGTTCACGAACTTTCAAGCACCACTGTAAATGGTAAGCATGCACTACCAGAGATGCTTAGTGGTCAGCATTACAAGCAGTGGAAATGTAAATTTTCTTTAATTTCTTTCAATGAGAAACCAATCTAGAGGTCAAAACCTGACAATGATGACAATTGTATGTTGCTTGACCATGTGTAGTAGCATCCTACGCCACCCTACAGATTTCCTGGTTTTCTTCAATAAGCAAAAATACATATGTAATGCCTGGTATATATTAACAAAAATATACCAACTTAATACAAAAATATAGTGAATGTTAATTTTTTTTTTATCTGACCTTCACGGACCCCCTATAGTCCATCTACAGATCCCTAAGGGATCCATGTACCCCAGGTTAAGAACCCCTGCTCTAAACTGTATATACCCCTGTTGCAAAGGTTTAAGGTGGGTGGAGCACAGAAGCATGGCAGGCTAGAACAGAGTTCTCAAACTCTATTTTTTACACTTTTCAGTGATGATCAATATGTACGCTTTTCAGCTGTTATCTACTGCTCTCACAGAGACACACACAGGCCTTCTGGTTGGGGAGAGACTCTTTCCTCTGCTCTCTCTCTCCTTTTTATAGGGCGTGGTCACTGGGGAAGACACACAAACACAGGTTAACTCACATCAGGTGTAGTGATCCTGCCACTTACCTTCCCTGACTCCGCCCTCCATTCACAGACCAACGCTTCACCATGCCCGATGTGGTCCCTGGCACATCAGGGATCTGGACCACCGCGCCCACCTCCATCGCCAAGCACTGATGCTGGAGGTGCCCCGGCTCCCCGTAGCGTCAGCATACCGGCCCAGGCTCTCCCTCTGCACCAGTGTTTCAAAGTTCACTCACCTGGGGGGGACACAGACACGGAAGTAGGAAACGGTAGGGCACCACGGGTGCGGCGGGCCAGCTGGGGTGGAGCCAGCCCCTGCCTCCGCAGTGGGGGAATGGGGCAAGGACGAGGAACAGAGGGAGAGAGAGAGAGAGATAAAAGAGGGGAGAAGAGGAGACACACTGTCCTGCCATCGGAACAGCCGCCATACGGTCATCCGCCAGCACGATGGCCTGATCCAGCAACGCCGGGCGATGGCACTGGACCCACTCCGTTGTTCCATCTGGAAGTCGGGCGATGAATTGTTCCAGCGCCACCAGGTTGATGATTCCGTCGGCGTCGCGGTTGTCAGCCCTCAGCCACAGCCGGCAGGTGTCCCAGAGTTGCTGGCCAAATGCGAATCCCCGGCCGACCTCCTCCAGGCACAGCACGTGGAAGCGCTGCCGTTGCTGCTCCAGGGTGCGCCCCACACATTGGAGGACGACCCTGCAGAGGTCAGCGTAGACCAGCCAGCTGTCGGCAGGGAGCTGTATTGCGGCCAGCTGCGCCTCACCCGTTAGCAGGGGGAGGAGGCACGCCGCGCACTGTTCCACCGGCCAACCCCACGCCTCTGCTGCCTGCTCAAAAAGAGCGAGGAAGGCTTCAGGGTCGTCCTGCGGACCCATCTTCGTTAGGGTGAGGTGGGGAGGGTCCGTGGCGGTGGTGATGCTGGACCCCGCTGATGCGAGCAGGTGCCAGAATGCCTGGCTATCTTCCTGCTGCGCCAGCACCAGGGCTTCAAACCATTGTTCCTGCTCCTTCCGGAGGGCGACCAGCACCTGGTGCTGGCTCTGTTGGGCAGTGGCAAGGGCATGGACCAGGTCCTTGAAGGGGGAGGACTCCATGGGGCTGTCTCCTTCTGTGCTCTGGCCTGGGTTTCGGCACCACTGTAGAACCAGAGCAGGTGGGTGGAGCACAGAAGCACAGCAGGCCAGAACTGAGTTGTCAGAAACTTTTATTTTTTACGTTGTATATGTGGCTTTTCAGTTCATTCACTCTCTCACATGCCCACACACATGCATTCTGGTCAGGAGAGAGCTCCCTTTCTCTGCTCTCTCTCTCTCTCCTTTTATAGGGCATGGTCACTGGGGAAGACACACAAACACAGGTTAATTCACGTCAGGTGCAGTGATTCTGCCACTTACCTTCCCTGACTCCACCCTCCTTTCACAGACCGATGCTTGACCACGCCCCCACTGCCACAACTACATTTTTCATTCATCAGGAGCATGGCACTGGATCCAGGGCATGTTTGAGAAATACCAGGCATGAGGAGGTCTATCACAGGGCACCATTCACACACATTCACAACAAGGGGCAATTTACATAGGGGCTAATCCACATAGCAACAATTTTTGTTTGTTTGAAATGGGAGGAAATCAGTGAACCCTGAGGAAACCCACATGAAGACAAAGAGAACTTGTGAAACTCTGCAAAAGCAGTAACCCAAACTCAAGATCGAGCTGGGAACCATGGAGCTGTGAGGCGGTGATGGCAGCGCTACCTGCTGCAGTCCTACGTTTAATGAAAGTAGCCTTTGTCATGCAAGCTTCATATCGCTCATATTTCATCACCTGATTGATAGTAAAGTTATTTACAAGGGGTTGGTTTCATATATTAGTCCACTCTGAGAAATGTATGAAGTACATAAACACGTTTCAATAAATATGACCATTTCAAAATATGAAAACACTTTTATTATAAATCACAAACTATCAACATTATGCATTTTATATTATAACAGAATAGTTATATACATTTTCACAGTCTTTCGGTGCTCAGAGATGGTTGAGACAAATGTGAAAGTACAATAAGACAAATCAAGATGGAGAGAAAAATCGAAAGAAATGCAGTCTCCAAAGCCGAGCGTTCATACTTAGTGCAGTCGTACGCCTTACTCCTCATTGCTCAGGAAGGCTTTCACATGCTGAGTCTGCCTCATTATTTGTGCACCGAATGATACATGTCCAACATTTTTATGCTCTTGACATTTTATACTTTGTTCACATATAACATAAAAATCATAGAAACAAACATGTAAAGTAAAATAAAGCTGCTTTGATTAAAAACATGACTCATAATTCTGTAATATAGTTTAACCTTTTTTTAGTTTACTTTATGCTAACTGGGAGTCGTAGCAGCCTGCAAGTGTTGTTCCATAATTCCATCTGGAGCTCGGCATCATAAGAAGTGGAAGACGATTTCACAGGTTTTCCTTCGTGTACATAGCAGCCGCTAACGCCTTCAAAGTCCTGAGATACCGCTGCGTACACAGCTGTGTGTGCTGCCTGCGCCGGAGTCTGCAGAGAAAACAAACATTAATGGGTTATGGACATTCCAGAACACTACACGGTGTGTATTATTTTACCACATTAGTGATGGGATAGTGATTCTGCCTCTTTTCAGCGAGTCACACAACTTGGCATCTCATCCTGTCAGATCAAACAAGTCAGCATTTTGTCGTACCCTGAACAACAGACAGGCAATGAGTTTTTGTGCCAGTTTTTCCGGAAAGCTCATGTGGCAGTACAGCTCTGTGTCCACCATGCCCGGATCTACAGCGTTCACCGTCACAGCATCACAACCAACTGACTGGAGCTTCTGATGAAGGTGATAAGTGAACAGGAGCTGTGCCAGTTTACTTCGGGCATACGAGGCATGGGAACTATAATCCTGCCTTCAAAACAGTGCAGAGACACAGACAAACCACTGACATACAACATTAATACAGTACAATTCCTTAACATAGCGCTGAACTGGTTATGTATAAAGGCTACACACAGACAAGAATGTGCACTTACGTGCTGTGAAAAAAGTCCTGCACGTTTCTATCAGACACGTAGTGCGCCGAAGAGCAAATGCTAATTACTCTGGAACATTTCTCCTTCCCAGAATGCATCAGTGCGTCCAAAAGGAGCCGAGTCAAGAGAAAGTGACCTAGGTAGTTAACGGAGAAATGAAGCTCAAAACCATCATGTGTTTTCTCCTCAGGAACTAGCATTACAGCCGCTGCGGGAGAAACGCACCAGTGTTAGCATGTCAGGGGCCCAAACTTCCTGCCGGTGAAGTGACATTCCACATTCCTAAAGCCAGGTCTATCCCATGAGTGTCTGACAAGATGGAAAGGAAACATGCTAACGAAACAGGAATAGGAATAGCAGGCAACTGAACTCACCGTTGTTGATGAGTATGTGTAAGGAGAGTTTTCGTTTCTTAAACCGTCGTACAAACTCACACACTGAGTTCTGGGAGGCCAGATCCAGAAACTCAAAATCCACTAAAACAAACAAACAAAAACACAGAATACCATAATGAGCAGAAGAAAGGGGACATAATCCAGCATGAACGTGAACATCTCATCTCATCTCATTATCTCTAGCCGCTTTATCCTTCTACAGGATCGCAGGCAAGCTGGAGCCTATCCCAGCTGACTACGGGCGAAAGGCGGGGTACACCCTGGACAAGTCGCCAGGTCATCACAGGGCTGACACATAGACACAGACAACCATTCACACTCACATTCATACCTACGGTCAATTTAGAGTCACCAGTTAACCTAACCTGCATGTCTTTGGACTGTGGGGGAAACCGGAGCACCCGGAGGAAACCCACGCGGACACGGGGAGAACATGCAAACTCCACACAGAAAGGCCCTCGCCGGCCCCGGGGCTCGAACCCAGGACCTTCTTGCTGTGAGGCGACAGCGCTAACCACTACACCACCGTGCCACCTGAACGTGAACATTATATTTTAATTCGTGAAGTGATTTCAGGTATTACACCATTACAGAGAAACTGTTAAAGCCTTTTAAAGGGCTGAAATTCATTGCTGTAAAAACATATTCGCAGCAACCTGCAACAACAGGACAGCCTACAAAAACACTACCAGTGGCTGAATTCATAGTTTCATTTAACCTTTACAGGAAGAAGCAGGCTTTTGAGGAGCCTCTCTGATCCTGACCTGACACTACTTCCTGGATCCCATGGTCTCTCCCAGAACACATACTGTACATGGACTCACATCTGGATTAACATCCAGCTTCACTGAGCGAGGAGAGAGCAAGAGGGCACCAGACACTTAAGAAAAGTGGATGTGGACGGAGTGGAGGGTGTTTGACGTTTGTTACAAACCTCACACCGACCTAGCCATCTTTCTGGGACTAACTTACTTCGTGGATGACATTAAATCTAACTTCTCTTTGCATAAGTACTATATACACTGCAGCTGGAGAAAAAGTTTATTTGTGGATCATAAACACCCACCTTGAGCTTCACTAGTCTCTTTACGAAGCTTTTCCATTGCAACAAAGCCTTTTTGTTCATCATGAGAGGCTGGAGGGAAAAAAGTCAAGAAAACTTAAATGTCAAGTTCATGTTTATTTATTCAACAAAAAAACAAACAAATAAAATTCAACGCTACACATGAATGTCAGAAATGTGGAAGAATCCAGGCCATTTTGGTTCAAGTATCTCAAAAGCTCAGGTCCCAGTTTTTAGATATCTGAACACAAGCAAATCTTTTGCTCTTACTTCAGCAGCCAGCTAAGGAGGAGCTACAACACCACACGACTTCTTTAATCAGTGACTTAATTACACATTGTGGATAACACTAATAAAAGACATAAAACACCTATCAAGGAGTCTTGTTAGAAAGGGTTCTACTATCAGGATGGAGCTTTAAAATGGCTCACATGCTAGTAAGAAAATTAAATACACATGAATGCACTTCCTATTTTTAGTTTCCTAATCAGAGCAGTGGACAATGGCACTGAAGGCTGTCTCGGAATATTATTTTTGGCTTCTGGGAATTAAATGCACGACCCATTTAACGAGTCCCATTAGTTATCCTGTTATTAGGCAATGAGGTGGAGGACAGAGAGAGAGATTGTCCACGTCAGACAGCCATGATGGGAAAAAACTAACGTAAAAAGACAGACTTTTGACAATTTAAAATAGAAATATTCTCATCTCATTATCTCTAGCTGCTTTATCCTGTTCTACAGGGTCGCAGGCAAGCTGGAGCCTATCCCAGCTGACTACGGGCAAAAGGCGGGGTACACCCTGGACAAATCACCAGGTCATCTCTGCCTGAGATAAAGAAAGTAAGCACCGCCATTTTCCAAAGATTGTGATTTTGGATAAATTCAAAGGCAATATCTCCAGGGAAGACTTATCCTCAATGGACATGTCATAACAACCGCATGTTCTGTAATGCATTCTTTCATTCATTCTCATTATACACTTTATCTTGCTCAAGATCGTGGTGGATCCAGAGCCTATCCCGGGAACACTGGGCGTGAGGTGGGAATACATGGAATGCCAGTCCATGGCAGTGCACCCCCCACACCCCTCCAAACATCAAGGGACAATTTAGTATAACCAGTCTAAACTGGAGAACATAGAGGAAACCAAGCAGTAGTGATATTTATGACTTAATCGAGTCAGCTGACTAATCATCACCAGGCACCTCGCTAGTCAACCACTAGCTACAATAACTCTTCAGTAATGATGTACTCAGCTATGCAGACTGGCTGGTTTTGAAAAGCACCATCAGATGTGTGTGTGTGTGTGTTACCTATAATAACGTGCATTCCCAGATTCAGAAGTTGCTTCACTATCTCGTATCCAATGCCACGTGTTCCTCCTGTGACTATGGCAACCTTTCCACACTGCTCTAGCAAAACTGTAATAATAATAATAATAATAATAATAATAATAATAATGTGGTATACTGTATGTTTGATATGGAGCTATTTGTTATTCTGCTCCCAAAGTGCACTACAAATAGTATAATGTAAGGGTAATTGATCCTACTTAGTGCACTACGTGCCCACTATGAGATGAACAAATTGCTTTCTCCAGACTCTGTAGTGCCCTTTGGGATTTATCTCCCTACTGGCTGTAAAAAAGAGTGAAATAACGGATTAGTGCACTATGTGTTTCAGAGAGCTTTTTAAGGTTTACTCAACATAGCACAAATAATCGAGTGCACTACATATTCAATTGGGAGCGGTTTGGGACACAGCCCAATGTCCTTCCTTTCAGTTAGCAGTGTAATCCTGCTATAAAATTATTTCACTGTCAAGCGAAAGAGACAGACGGAAGTGAAGCGCTAACCTGGAGAAATAAAAGGCCTGTGAATGAGCTGATAAAGCAGAAGCTTCACTCCGACCACGTAGAGCTTCAGGACAGAGATTATTCGGGTTAAAATCGCCATCATTCAGCTATGCTATGCTACGATAAACACGGTGAACTAGAACTACCCCCGGAAACCACTGACCAATCAGAATCAGAGCTCACTCTGAGTGGCGCGACTGGCACGAACAGTGACCAATCAGAATTGGGGGGGCTATCGGAAATACCGTAGTGTTCAAAAACATTATAAAAGATGTTTTATTTTTTTGTGCCACCTGAAACAACATGTTTCAGTTTAGTATGTTAGAAACAATAACTGAACAATGCAAAGCATTTAAATATAGTATGTCCTTAAATATCAAAACAAAACGTGCACATCTACAAAAAACAACCAGGGTCTGCTAAAAGATCCCCCTAACTCCATAAGATCCTCAAACTCCACAATATACCCTAACTCCACAAGATCCCCAAACTCCATAAGATCCCTTAACTCCACAAGATCCCCTCACACCATAAGCTCCTCAAACTCCACAAGATACCCTCAATCCACAAGATACCCTAAGGGTGTGTGTACACATCATTCTCTTCTGAGTGCAAGTGTCTTTTTTCAATTGCTCCTGATGCAGAGAAAGTGTAAGCCGCCACATGTGGCTGCTGAGAGAAAAAGTGCTGCACCTCGCGTCTTTTTTCAGAGTACACTGCCATTTTTATGTTGAAATTCTCTGAATTTTTTAGAAAGGCACTGCTGTAGTCACTGTTGCTCCTTTTCAGGCAACCAATCATGCAATGGTTAGAGTGGTGACGTTGTCAAAAATAATGTTGTCATAGAAACAAAACTAGCATGCAGCGTGGGAGTGCGGTTTTTTGGGGTTTTTTTTTTTTTTTGGATGAAACAGTGGGAAGAAGGGGATCTCAGCATATGTACAACCCCGATTCCAAAAAAGTTGGGACAAACTACAAATTGTAAATAAAAATGGAATGCAATAATTTACAAATCTCAAAAACTGATATTGTATTCACAATAGAACATAGACAACATATCAAATGTCAAAAGTGAGACATTCTGAAATTTCATGCCAAATATTGGCTCATTTGAAATTTCATGACAGCAACACATCTCAAAAAAGTTGGGACAGGGTCAATAAGAGGCTGGAAAAGTTAAAGGTACAAAAAAGGAACAGCTGGAGGACCAAATTGCAACTCATTAGGTCAATTGGCAATAGGTCATTAACATGACTGGGTATAAAAAGAGCATCTTGGAGTGGCAGCGGCTCTCAGAAGTAAAGATGGGAAGAGGATCACCAATCCCCCTAATTCTGCACTGACAAATAGTGGAGCAATATCAGAAAGGAGTTCGACAGTGTAAAATTGCAAAGAGTTTGAACATATCATCATCTGCAGTGCATAATATCATCAAAAGATTCAGAGAATCTGGAAGAATCTGTGTGCGTAAGGGTCAAGGCCGGAAAACCATACTGGGTGCCCGTGATCTTCGGGCCCTTAGACGGCACTGCATCACATACAGGCATGCTTCTGTATTGGAAATCACAAAATGGGCTCAGGAATATTTCCAGAGAACATTATCTGTGAACACAATTCACCGTGCCATCCGCCGTTGCCAGCTAAAACTCTAGAGTTCAAAGAAGAAGCCGTATCTAAACATGATCCAGAAGCGCAGACGTCTTCTCTGGGCCAAGGCTCATTTAAAATGGACTGTGGCAAAGTGGAAAACTGTTCTGTGGTCAGACGAATCAAAATTTGAAGTTCTTTATGGAAATCAAGGACGCCGTGTCATTCGGACTAAAGAGAAGGACGACCCAAGTTGTTATCAGTGCTCAGTTCAGAAGCCTGAATCTCTGATGGTATGGGGTTGCATTAGTGTGTGTGGCATGGGCAGCTTACACATCTGGAAAGACACCATCAATGCTGAAAGGTATATCCAGGTTCTAGAGCAACATATGCTCCCATCCAGATGACGTCTCTTTCAGGGAAGACCTTGCATTTTCCAACATGACAATGCCAAACCACATACTGCATCAATTACAGCATCATGGCTGCATAGAAGAAGGGTCCGGGTACTGAACTGGCCAGCCTGCAGTCCAGATCTTTCACCCATAGAAAACATTTGGTGCATCATAAAACGGAAGATACGACAAAAAAGACCCAAGACAGTTGAGCAACTAGAATCCTACATTAGACAAGAATGGGTTAACATTCCTATCCCTAAACTTGAGCAACTTGTCTCCTCAGTCCCCAGACGTTTACAGACTGTTGTAAAGGGCAATATCAGAAAGGAGTTCGATATTTTTCTCTTTAAATTATACATTTTCTCAGTTTAAACATTTGATATGTCATCTATGCTCTATTCTGAATAAAATATGGAATTTTGAAACTTCCACATCATTGCATTCCGTTTTTATTTATAATTTGTACTTTGTCCCAACTTTTTTGGAATCGGGGTTGTCGAAGCAAAATGCCATTCTCCACCAGTCAGAGTAAATCCGTAAGATCCCCTAACCCCATAAGATATCCCAACTCAATAAGATCCCCTAACTCCATAAGAGCCACTAAATGCATAACATCCACAACCTGTAAGATCCCCTAAATCCATAAGCTCTCCTAATACAATAAGATCCATTAAGTCCATGAAATCCCCTACCCCATAAGATCACCTAACCATAAAAGATCTCCTATCCTACCGTATAAGATCCCCAACCATGAAAGATCACCTAACTCCATAAGATCCCCAAGCCATAAGACCCCCTACCCCATAAGGTCCTTTAAAGGACATGGGACATGAAACATAAATGCATGCTATATCAGTTTCTTTCCATTAAAAATATGAAATAATTGCATCAACAAATACAAAATTATCTATTAAATTCAGCAAAATCGTTATATTCGTGATGATTATATGGCATTTCTGCTCGAGCTCTTTGTGGACTTTGTGTTTACCATTTTGGATCCTCTGAGCGTTTGTATTTTTGCCTCTTCTTTTCTGTTTTTTTGGCTCTTTGTTTCTTTGAACTTTTGTTTTTTTTCCTGGTTATCTTCTGAGCGTTTGGATTATACTTTTGTTTTTGCCTTGGATTGTAAATAGTGTAAATATTGTAAATAAACCTTTTGATACTTTTTCTACTTCCGCCTCACGCCTCTGCATTTGAGTCATCCCCCTGGTGGCCTAGTGGGGGTTTGCTGGATTATCACACCAGCGAACCAGGTTTGAATCCCAGCAAAACCCTAACAGAAGGACTCTGTCATGACCGACTCAGCAGAGGCTTCTTCATCTGTCGACCTGGCCAACCTTCAGGGAATGATGGCTGTGTTAACAAGCCTCGGATCCACCATGGACACTCATGGACGGACTCTCGCAAGCCAACGTGAGACCCTTGCTCGCCATGAGGTACTGCTTCAGCAGATTGGGAGAACCCCGGCACAGCTGACTTCTCTGCCCCCATCTCCTCCGCCTGACTCTGCTCCTGCTCCACCATCCGCTCCTGCTCCAGTGCCTCCTGCCATGCTGCCTTCTTCACCTCGCGAACCCAGCCTTCCTGCAACACAGAGGTATGACGGCAAGCACAGTGAGTGTCGAGAGTTCCTTACCCAGTGTCAACTCACCTTTGAGCGTCAGCCTACCACCTACACTACAGATCGCTGCAAGATTGCCTTTGTGATAACCTTGTTAGCTGGTAAGGCGCGAGCCTGGGCTACTGCTATCTGGCAGAGACAGGGACCTGAGTGCTCTGATTTCCAGCTGTTTACTGAGGAGATGCTGCGTGTCTTCGATCAAGCAGACATCAGTAAAGACGCAGCCAGAAAGCTCATGTCCATCCGGCAAGGGGGAAGCATCGCAGACTACGCCATCTCGTTCCGGACGCTCGCAGCAGTAAGTGGATGGAATGAGACTGCCCTGGTGTCAGCCTTCCACCATGGTCTGTCTGACCCCATCAAAGATGGTCTGGCTTCTATCGGATGCCCAAGTGACCTCGAAACACTGATCTCACATTCTACTCATCTGGACAACAGGATGAGAGAACACTGCCAAGTACTGAGCCTCCCCGGCCTCCCTGCCTCTACCTGGAGCCCGTCTACCTCCTCCAGTGACTGTCCAGAACCCATGCAAGTGGGTCGTACTCGCCTCTCTGCATCTGAGAGGGAGCGCAGAAGGAGGGACAAGTGCTGCATCTACTGTGGCAAGCCTGGTCACTTCCGAGCATCATGTCCCGCACTCTTGGGAAAAGGACCGCCCCGTCCAGCCGAGGGAGGGTTGTGATGGGGCCTACCCTCTCTCCCGGACTCCCTGGCCAAGGAATCTACATCCCGGTCTCCATCTCCTGGGGTGAGTCCGTCCACTCTTGTCAAGCCTTGTTAGACTCAGGGGCGGCTGGAAACTTTATGGATATCCACTTCGCCAAGCATCAATGTCCCGACTGCGCCTCTTGAAGTCCCACTGTCTGTGTCTGCCCTCGATGGCCAAGCATTAGGTGATGGAAGAGTCACCCAAGTTACCTCTCCAGTCTTCCTCCAGTCTCAAGGTCACAAGGAAGAAATATCCCTGCACCTGATTCCTTCACCTGAGTTCCCAGTTATTCTAGGTCTTCCTTGGCTTACCCGCCACAACCCTCGTATAGACTGGGTTACAAGCCAGGTTGTGGAATGGGGCCCTGCATGCCATGCCTCTTGTCTGCTCTCTAGCTCTCCTGTGTCTCCTGCCGAGCCCCCTGATCTCACCGAGTTATCTCAAGTTCCCACAGAGTACTGGGATCTCAAGGAGGTCTTCAGCAAGAGCAGGGCCGCCGTTCTTCCTCCGCATCACGCCTACGACTGTACCATTGACTTGCTCCCTGGGACTACACCTCCTCGGGGCCATCTGTTCTCCCTCTCTCAGCCAGAACGCAAGGCCATGGAGGAGTACATCAAGGAAGCCTTGGCCTCTGGGTTCATTCGACCCTCCACCTCACCCGCTGGTGCCGGCTTCTTCTTTGTCGGCAAGAAGGATGGGGGTCTCCGGCCATGTATTGATTATAGGGGCCTGAACAAGATCACCATGCGCAACCGCTATCCCCTTCCGCTGACGTCCACAGTATTCGACCTGCTCCAAGGCGCCACCATCTTCACCAAGTTGGACTTACGGAACTCATACCACCTCGTCCATATCCAACAGGGAGACGAGTGGAAGACCACCTTTAACACCCTGTCAGGTACGAGTACCAGGTGATGCCCTTCGGACTCACCAATGCACCAGCTGTTTTTCAGGCCCTTATCAACGACGTCTTGAGAGATATGATTAATCTATACGTTTTCGTCTACCTCGACGACATTCTTATATTCTCCAAGACCTTACAGGAACACCGCCACCATGTCCGCCAAGTCCTCCAGAGACTCTTGCAGAATAATCTGTTTGCTAAAGCCCAGAAATGCGAGTTTCATGTCCCCAAGGTCTCCTTCCTGGGATTTATCGTACGAACGGGGCAACTCCAAATGGACCCAGCCAAGACCCTGGCTGTCCGGGACTGGCCTACTCCCAAGTCCGTTAATGAGGTTCAGTGGTTCTTAGGATTCGCTAACTTCTACCACAAGTTCATCAGAAACTTCAGTTCCATAGCTGCACCTATGTCGGACCTCTCCAAAAGGACTGGTGGCTCCTTTGTCTGGTCCCCTCAGGTGGAAGAGGCATTTAATGACCTAAAACACCGCTTTTGCATGGCACCCATTCTGGTTCTCCCGGACACCTCCCAACCATTCATCGTGGAGGTGAATGCCTCGGACAGTGGTGTCGGCGCGGTGCTCTCTCAATGCTCAGAAGGGAAGCTGCACCCCTGCGCTTACTTCTCCCACCGCCTGAGCCCTGCGGAGTCCCGCTATGATGTGGGGGATTGGGAACTGCTAGTGGTCAAACGAGCCCTTGAGGAGTGGAGGCACTGGCTGGAGGGAGCGCAACATCCATTTCTGGTGTGGACGGACCATAAGAACCTGGAGTACCTCCAGCAAGCCAAGAGGCTGAACCCATGACAGGCTAGGTGGGCTTTGTTTTTCAGCCGTTTTAGCTTCACCCTATCATACCGCCCGGGCTCTAAGAACACCAAACCGGACACGCTCTCCAGGCTGTTCTCGCCCAACAACAGGGAAAGTGAAGTTGGGCCTATCATCCCTATATCCCAGATTGTGGCTCCTGTCCGCTGGGGTATTGAGGAGACCGTTCAACAAGCTCAACGCCGGGACCCTGATCCTGGGACGGGGCCACCGGGCCTCCTGTACGTCCCTCGTCAAGCCCGGGCCAAGGTTCTCCAGTGGGGTCACTCCTCCCCTCTCACCGCCCACCCGGGAGCTCGGAGGACCCTGGACTTCCTGAAAAGATGCTTCTGGTGGCCTAACATGGAGAAGGAAGTGAGGTCATTCGTCCTGTCCTGTGAGGTCTGCACCAGAACCAAGAACCCGCGACAGCGTCCCCAGGGTCTCCTGCATCCTCTGCCTATTCCCCGGCGTCCCTGGTCCCACGTGGCGGTCGACTTCCTCACGGGTCTCCCTGAGTCTCAAGGTAACACTGTCATATTGGTCATAGTGGACAGATTCTCCAAGGCCTGCCGCTTTATTCCACTGTGCAAACTCCCCTCTGCCCTTGACACTGCTAAATTGTTGTTCACTCATGTCTTCTGAGTTTTTGGTCTCCCTCAGGACATCGTTTCTGACCGGGGGCCCCAGTTCTCCTCCCGAGTATGGCACGGCTTCTGCAAGAGCATTGGGGCCACTGCCAGCCTCTCCTCTGGGTTCCACCCCCAGTCCAACGGCCAGACGGAGAGGCTCAACCAGGACCTGGAAACCACCCTGCGAGGCCTGGCTATGGATAACCCGACATCGTGGAGCACCTGGCTGCCATGGGCAGAGTACGCCCACAACACCCTGCAGTCATCGGCCACCAAGCTGTCGCTGTTCCAGTGCCAATTCGGGTTCCAGCCACCTCTGTTCCCGGACCAGGAGGAGGATGCTGGGGTGCCCTCGGTCAACCATTACGTGAGACAGTATCGCAAGACCTGGAGCAAGGTCAGGAGGACACTCATCCAGACCTCCAGTACCAACCAGACTCAGGCCAACTGCCATAGGAGACCTGCCCACACTTTCCGCCCTGGGCAGCGGGTTTGGCTGTCCACCAAGGACCTTCCACTGTGGGTGGAGAACCGCAAGCTTGCTCCTCGCTACATTGGCCCCTTCAAGGTTGTACGCAGAGTTAACCCTGTCTCCTACCGGCTCCAGTTACCACGTACGCTAAGGATCAACCCCACATTCCATGTTTCCCTGTTGTGGCCCGTACTGATGTCCACGTATGCCCCTGCCCCTAGGAACCCCCCGCCCCCCCGCATCTTCCAGGGTCAGACTGTGTTCACCATGCGCCGCCTGCTGGACTCCCGCCGGGTTCGTGGGGGCCTCCAATATCTTGTGGACTGGGAGGGCTATGGCCCTGAGGAGCGCTGCTGGGTCCCAGCTCGGGACATACTCGATAAAGAACTTTGTCGGGACTTCCATTCGGCCCATCCTGATCGTCCTGGGAACATCAGGAGATGCTCCCGGGGGGGGGGGGGGGGGGGGGGGGGGTCCTGTTAGGACTGGGACTGTTTTGGCCTCTAGAAGGCCACTGTTATTTCCTTTTCTGGCCATGTTTGTTTTGGGCCTCTAGAGGTCACCACTGTGTTCTGTGTTTTGTTTTTGTCTTATTGCCTGTTTCCTGCCCCGCCCTGTCCTTAATTAGTTTGTGTATTTATACCCCTGAGTTCAGTCCTCTTGTCACGGAGTCTTTGTGCTGTTATGTTTAGCTCCAGTAACCTCTGTTCCAATTTCCTCGCCTGTGTCTTTGTGGTTTTTGTACTTTACTTTCTTTTGGACTTTTTGGACTTTGTGTTTACCATTTTGGATCCTCTGAGTGTTTGTATTTTTGCCTCTTCTTTTCTGGTTTTTTGGCTCTTTGTTTCTTTGAACTTTTGTTTTTTTTCCTGGTTATCTTCTGAGCGTTTGGATTATACTTTTGTTTTTGCCTTGGATTGTAAATAGTGTAAATATTGTAAATAAACCTTTTGATACTTTTTATACTTCCGCCTCACGCCTCTGCATTTGAGTCATCCCCCTGGTGGCCTAGTGGGGGTTTGCTGGATTATCATACCAGCGAACCAGGTTTGAATCCCAGCAAAACCCTAACAGAAATACCATACATAAACAGACAGTAAGACACCGAAAAAGTAGATGTGAGACCTAAGAAGTACAAGTTGCATTTTTGTCATATTGACTAGTCTGCCTGTGCTGCGTGGTGTAAAGTCAACCTGTTGTTTATGTCTTACTAGGAAAAAATGAAAAATTATAAATGCCATATTATGAAAATAGATACTGACATTAAGCACCAAAATAAAATGGATAAGGAAATTATTTATTTCTTATATAGTTGCCATGTACCTTTAAAGTGTGGACAGCCACTGAAGCTTTGGCAAAGCCAAAAGTAACAAATCATTTCTATTTTATTTGCCTGTTTTTATTGAAATGGGTAATTTTTGTCATATACATGTGATAGCTAATGATAAAAATATTTTTACGCCCAATGCTGTAAGCATAATTCTTACAACCCTGACACCGGGGTGAGTACAATAGCTCTCCCAGCATCTATTTTTATGCCCATTGCCATAAGCATAATTCTTACGATGAAAAGCTTCCTTGTCGTAAGAATAATCACCAGCCTATTTTTACGCCCATTGCCGTAAGCATAATTCTTACGATGAGGCGTAAAAGTAAGTGATACTGATTTGAGCATGCGCTACCAGAACTTATGTTCATGTTGTAAGAATAGGGAAAATATTATTCGTAAGACTTGTCATAAGAATAGCCACGATCTAAAAAGTATGCTTCTTTAATAAATTCAAACTGCAACCTTTTTGGAGCTGGATGATGTGCCACAACAGCCTATTTTTTTTAACCTTATTAATGTTAATTCATTGGCTCATTAATGTAACATCGTTACATTGCTTGACATCATTAGCATTTCTCATTTTCGCTTGCTAGACCTGTGTTAGATAAGCTGCTTTCTGCCTTAAAGCATAGCAGCAGGAAGTTTGATCTGATTTCTGTCATCATGGATGATGAACTTCAAGATCACATCAGTGATTAATTTTTATTTTCCTGTTTACACAACACTATGGCACTCTCCATCCTCCACAGCATTGTGTGTGTTTATCTCACTCTACCTTGGGCGTCTGCCTACCTGAGCTTATCAAATTTCTCTCAACACACTGCATGTGGAGTGGAAACGAATTTATCTGGCAGGTGAACGTGTGTCTTTGGAACTAATGATTCCTCTCCAAAGGATTCCTCCTGGCCCAGTTTCCCAAAATAATTACCCCAAAATAAAGTTTCCAAATCATACAGATATTACTGAGATGACTCTTAATTAACAATTGTTCTTTGTAAATCTAAACCAAAAATGTGCTGAGTGGTCCCAATCCCTCCATCTCCATTCCTGAGTTTCAGCAGTATGACAATATACTATGACATTTGAAATAGTTCTACATTTAACATGCAACACACCGGTGCATATAATAACACAGAAATAAAAGTATTATTAATCCAGGACATATCTTAATATGAAGGCATAGCGTGATTATTTACATTGCTATACTGTCAACATTGTGATAATGGTATAGAAAAACATTATTTTCTAATTCATGATAATTCTTTGCTAACTGCTAACTTCTTCTGTTTTCACAACAACTCTTATCATATCATTACCATAATCTGTGTATGCTTTGGTTTCTGTTTTTTTTTTTTTTAGTTTTGGTTTCACACAATTAAACATTATTCATTCTCTGTGTACAAGCAACTTTAAGCTAAGCTTTTCTTTTGATAATTTAGAAACCTAGACTAAATTTATTTCCATAGTTTTAGCTGTGAGATGCTTATTTTAAATGGTTAGATAATTTTAATTATTTCTTGCTCAGTGTTTTCCCTATGTAGTATTTTCTTAAGCATTTATTGAGCAAGTGGAGGTACCTGTTGTAAACAGTTTCAGTGAACGTTTTAATTGTCATTTAAACTGTTGTTGGTGCTATATTTGAGATAGTCTTCGGAATTGTCATGAAATTGCAAAAAAATGTACTTTGCTTGTAGAGCTGTTGAAGGACTTTTGTCTGAAAACTTCTTGTTTCTCAGGAAATCGTGCACACTGCTGCAATTATATATAATGACCTAGGAAGTAACTCCAAAAACATGATGTTTCGGATAAAATTGTTTCATCAGCTGTGCATGCAGAATGCTCTGAGTCTGTAGGAGGTGAAACTTTGTGTATTACATGAATACATCATCTCTTCTCTTTTCTTATCTCAGTAGAAAATACCAAATTTTAGAATTGCGTAAAAACAAATAAAAAAAAGTAGGCTATTTAGTAAAAGAGGACTTTCCAGATTAAAACATGTCAGAGTCTCATCTGGATTTACAGGAGGAAAGTGAAGCAAATGAAACAGGCAAGGTCTACAAAATATTTCTGTTTTAAAGAAATTTTGTATCACTGGTGCTCAGTTATTCAATAGTCTTCCTTCTACTTTAGTCAATTCTAGTAAATCTTTGTTAAATTTTAAGAAAAATGTTGTCTTATATGTATAATGTTATGAGTTCTTTTGAGAATAATGATTTTATTTTGTATTAATTTTCATATATTTTTTATTAGTATTAGGTTTATATCTCTCTTTCATGTCATATCTTGTATTATGGGGACCACAATGGAAATAAGTTTTTAACTTTTTTTGTGTTATCCCCAGCAATATCTACAGTATTTTGTATTTTATGTATTTTTTTAATACTCATGTTTATTTTGGATTATTTTGTTACGTTTATCATTTTTATGTACTGTATTATTGCCAAATAAATCAAATCAAATCAAATCAAATCAAAGATCAGCTAATCTTTCATATAAAACTGCTCCTAGTATACCTGAGAGAACGATACACCACAGTAAGTGTGATCACAATACATACTGATTTGATTGCATTTTTTTGCTGTTACCTGCTACTTATAGTCATTTATTTGATACATAGAGGAAGTTTTTCATTTAACTATTTTCAAAACATCATTGCTCCAGAACTGTTCTTTACCTGTGCTGAATACAATCCATTTAATATCATTTTGTTACCTGTTCAGATGCCGTGCTCACAGTCGATGTCCCTGCAGATGTACCACAGGATGATATAGAGGATGAGGAGGATGACGAAGATGAACAGCCCAATTAAGATGGCCTTGCACAGTGGTGAAATGAGAAACTGCATGACGGAAAAGAGAAGAAACAAGTGGGAATACAGATGAGGATAATTGGAGGATGGAAGGGGAGGGGGGGACCAAGAGAGAGAGAGAGAGAGAGAGAGAGAGAGAGACCAACCCCGATCTCCTCTCGTTTACCCCCCCACCCACACACAGTGTGTGTGTTGGGCCAGCACTGTTGAGCCAGTAATGGGTCATCAACTACCTCGCTTTCTCTGGAATGCACATCCACAAATACACCATCTCTTGACAAGTGGTTTCAAAAAAATGTAAGGGAACATGAGAAGAGGCGCATCACTGTTTAATTAGGCCTGTCCACACGGCAACGGATTCAGGTGAATCTGATAAAATTTTTTATTGTTTCGGCTTGGCGTCCACACGGCACCGGCGTTTTGGGTGCCCCAAAACGATATTTTTTGAGAACGAGTTCCAGAGTGGAAAAATCTGGCAACGGCGCCGTTGCGAAGTCATCTGGATGAGTAGAACGGATTTGACGATGACGTCACAACCACATGACTAGAACAAGCAGCACTCTCGCGCGCATCATTCGTAACAACAACAGCAACAATGGATAAGAATCTTTATTATTGGATAAGAATATTTTGAAATTGTCTACACATTAACCTGACTGACCTGCCAGACAGACAATTTACACCTGCTTTGATGAACAGAAAGTACAGCCTTCCACACAAAGCAACAGTTACCTGACTATAATGGAGGCAGAGGGGAAAAGGGTCAGAAGACCCTTCAACAGACTGTTTTGTATGAACCACTACATTGCATTCACTTTTGTATACAGATTTTCTTTTAAATAAACAAGTAACTGAACCATTTCTTGAATTTCTTTTTTTTATTGGATAAGACTGCTTTTCAAAATGTTCACACACAATATAAAAAGTTATATAAATTATATAAAAATGCTTTTCAAAATGTTCACACACAATAAGAAAATTAAGTTATATAAAACTATGCACACTAATAAAACTAATTTGTACACACAGAAGGCACGATTTCCTCACGTAGTCACAGCCATCTTCTTGTTGTTGTTGTGTGTTTGTTCCTGTGAGTGCTTCACGCCGGGTAGAAGAAGGGGTTTATGCGCATGCGTCCTACTTCTTCTATTGTTCTGGTGTCTCCGATGGGACCATCTTACAGCACACGTAGAGGTGTGGCATGTGTATTGCATCGTTTTCAGCAAGCGTTGTGTTGCCATATGTACCTGATATTTTACTGATCCGTTGCCCATGTGGACGCGATATTTTTTTACCCGCTAAAAAAAAATCTCGTTGCCGTTGTCGTGTGGATGTAGCCTTAGTCAAGAACTTCAATGACTAAAGGAATTTGCTGACAGACACTGCCCTGAAATGCTCATCTATGAACGAGGCAATCAAGATCTTGTTTTGAAGTAAATAAGTAAATACTTGAAATTAAAAATTGGATTAATTTCTGCAAAAAATAGGCAAAGCATACAGACAGTTTATCTATGATATACAGAACCAACAGTTGTAGTGGGAATTATACAGATTACACTGTGTGTTTGTGGGGTGGGGCGTATAGAACAGAGTGTTTTAAGTGTTTTTTCCCCCAAATAAAGACAATTATTGTCCCCCCCCCCCATGAATGTACAACCCCGATTCCAAAAAAGTTGGGACAAAGTACAAATTGGAAATAAAAATGGAATGCAATGATGTGGAAGTTTCAAAATTCCATATTTTATTCAGAATAGAACATAGATGACATATCAAATGCTTAAACTGAGAAAATGTATCATTTAAAGAGAAAAATTAGGTGATTTTAAATTTCCTGACAACAACACATCTCAAAAAAGTTGGGACAAGGCCATGTTTACCACTGTGAGACATCCCCTTTTCTCTTTACAACAGTCTGTAAACATCTGGGGACTGAGGAGACAAGTTGCTCAAGTTTAGGGATAGGAATGTTAACCCATTCTTGTCTAATGTAGGATTCTAGTTGCTCAACTGTCTTAGGTCTTTTTTGTCGTATCTTCCGTTTTATGATGCGCCAAATGTTTTCTATGGATGAAAGATCTGGACTGCAGGCTGGCCAGTTCAGTACCCAGACCCTTCTTCTACGCAGCCATGATGCTGTAATTGATGCAGTATGTGGTTTGGCATTGTCATGTTGGAAAATGCAAGGTCTTCCCTGAAAGAGACATCGTCTGGATGGGAGCATATGTTGCTCTAGAACCTGGATATACCTTTCAGCATTGATGATGTCTTTCCAGATGTGTAAGCTGCCCATGCCACATGCACTAATGCAACCCCATACCATCAGAGATGCAGGCTTCTGAACTGAGCGCTGATAACAACTTGGGTCATCCTTCTCCTCTTTAGTCTGAATGACACGGCGTCCCTGATTTCCATAAAGAACTTCAAATTTTGATTCGTCTGACCACAAAACAGTTTTCCACTTTGCCACAGTCCATTTTAAATGAGCCTTGGCCCAGAGAAGACGTCTGCGCTTCTGGATCATGTTTAAATACGGCTTCTTCTTTGAACGATAGAGTTTTAGCTGGCAACGGTGGATGGCACGGTGAATTGTGTTCACAGATAATGTTCTCTGGAAATATTCCTGAGCCCATTTTGTGATTTCCAATACAGAAGCATGCCTGTATGTGATGCAGTGCCGTCTAAGGGCCCGAAGATCACGGGCACCCAGTATGGTTTTCCAGCCTTGACCCTTACGCACAGAGATTCTTCCAGATTCTCTGAATCTTTTGATGATATTATGCCCTGTAGATGATGATATGTTCAAACTCTTTGCAATTTTACACTGTTAAACTCCTTTCTGATACTGCTCCACTATTTGTCGGCGCAGAATTAGGGGGATTGGTGATCCTCTTCCCATCTTTACTTCTGAGAGCCGCTGCCACTCCAAGATGCTCTTTTTATACCCAGTCATGTTAATGACCTATTGCCAATTGACCTAATGAGTTGCAATTTGGTCCTCCAGCTGTTCCTTTTTTGTACCTTTAACTTTTCCAGCCTCTTATTGCCCCTATCCCAACTTTTTTGAGATGTGTTGCTGTCATGAAATTTCAAATGAGCCAATATTTGGCATGAAATTTCAAAACGTCTCACTTTCGACATTTGATATGTTGTCTATGTTCTATTGTGAATACAATATCAGTTTTTGAGATTTGTAAATTATTGCATTCCGTTTTTATTTACAATTTGTACTTTGTCCCAACTTTTTTGGAACTGGGGTTGTATGAGAATGAACAATGTTGTTACTGTCCTGTCACCAGCACTTTGAGGTGAAGTTCAGGGTTTTTTTGTGTGGTTTTAGATAAAGTTGGGATGCAGTTGAAAGTGGACTGGAAAGTCATTAATGAAAACTTATTTGTAATAATTTCTTAGTCAATCGGATGTAAGCTCATTGGAATTTGTGAATGAGTACATAAAGTCTAGGTTTTGGGGGTAAAAGCATTGGGTTTTTGTAATAGTTCCTTGATTGAGTGTGGATACTGAAACACGGTGACAGGTGGGTTTTTGTTTTCAACACCTTTTTTTAAATGTATTTTTATTTTAATTTTTTAAAAATAATCGCTTTGCAGTTTGCAGTGCTTGGCAGGTGCACATATACACGTGAGCGCACGCACGCGCACACCCCCCAACACTCTTGTCGGAGCATGGCTCCCTTCTCCTCTCAGCCCTTTCCTCTTATCAGCTCAGCCATCACTGGGAACAAACACACACAGACACATTAAATAACCACAGGGATCAATTTGCCATTCTCTTTCCCTGGCCTCACTCCCCATTCACAAGTTTCAATCACCCACTCGCTTCAACCCCTCCATGCCAGATTCTGCTAAACCTTTTCAAAAACAGTTAAAAGACAAAGGAGTTAACTATGATGATTATCAATACATTTTAGTCAGCAGAACTCTCATTCTTACGCAAAATCTATTTATGCCACAGTGCAGTACTGCCACCTCCTGGGGTTTAGGCACAGTTTTCCACTATTTCTTTTTCTTTTTTTTTTTTGCTATTCTAGTGGGTTGAGTGCAGATCTATCATAACCTCAAACTTTGTCTTATTTGCTTTATGTCCTGTTTTCACTGCACATTTTTTTCCATTGTACAATATTTCACCACTTTAACCCTCTGCAGTCGAGAGCTTTGCTGGCGAAGCTTGGCAGGTTTAGAATGAATAGGTCATGTATTTAGATTAATACCTTCATGAGTTTTTGTCATACAAGCATGATAAACATACAGACAGAAACTTTATACTTTACACTTTCCCATGTGCCCACTGTCAAATAATATTATATTTTTAAATTACCTAAATTAGATTAAACATAAAACTTATCATCTTACTCAGTCACACAGGAGTCGGAGCGCTGAGTGCCCACTTACGCATTCATAAAAGACAATTCACATGGTAACGACATGATAATCACTTTCACTCTTTCGATTTTGATTGGTTTCTCTTTCGTGGTGGGAACACCCACCGTAAACAGGATAAAATTTGTCAGTCATAGTTTAGGCTACCTGTTTGGAGGTAAAACTTGTTGTGAGATGACACGCTGATTTGATACTCAGGAGGCGCTTCGGATGATTCAGGACAATGATTCAATTTTCAGACCCTCCAGGATTTCACGATGTTGCGATTTGCAACTTCAACGCAAATTCAACCAATCCTCACGAATTCTTTTTCTGTCGATTTATTGGCGGTTAACAATCGATGTGTATTACTGCCATCTACCGGGCTGAGGTGTGATCTCAAGGGATATTAATCGTTGCAAATGCTGCATGAGAATAAATCAAAACTGAGCCTGTAGTCAGACCTTGAGCAGGTCACGTCCTGATAGAATGTTCAAAAAGATATCAATATTATGTCTTGAGCAATGTGTTATCATAACAGTACAATACACAGTGAGACACAAGGTCACAGAAGAATTCTAGCCTTCTCGCTGAAATAGTAAAATAGAATGGAGTAGAATATTAACAATATTAAGAGATGTATGTTCGAGTTAATCCTTGCTCTTCTTGACGAGTATTGGTGCTCAGAGGGCGGGCATGCCCTATCAGCCCTCGTCCCACCTCACCGGAGCTTAGAGAAACTCCAGCCAAATTGTCCCATGAACCTAACAAAATCTTCCCGTAAACCAGTTACGAGGATAATCAAACAAAATCTTCCCGTAAACCAATTACGAGGATAACCAAACAAAAAATCTTCCCGTAAACCAGTTACGAGGATACTGATTATATATACAAAAAAAAAAAAAAACCCAACTAAATTCTATTTGCTAGTTGAGTGTCCTTTAAATACTGTGTTAGAGCTGTTACTACTGATTGTGTGAATGGCTGACTTAATAAGTTGTCTATATTTACAGATTTTCTTAATGTTCTCCCCATCTTCTCTCTTTCACTGGAATACTGTGTACAGTGTATAAGAGCGGCACGGTGGTGTAGTGGTTAGCGCTGTCGCCTCACAGCAAGAAGGTCCTGGGTTCGAGCCCCGGGGCCGGCGAGGGGCCTTTCTGTGTGGAGTTTGCATGTTCTCCCCGTGTCCGCGTGGGTTTCCTCCGGGTGCTCCGGTTTCCCCCACAGTCCAAAGACATGCAGGTTAGGTTAACTGGTGACTCTAAATTGACCGTAGGTGTGAATGTGAGTGTGAATGGTTGTCTGTGTCTATGTGTCAGCCCTGTGATGACCTGGCGACTGCTAAACACATTACCGCCATCTACCGGGCTGAGGTGTGATCTCAAGGGATAGGTTAGGTGTACCCCGCCTTTCGCCCGTAGTCAGCTGGGATAGGCTCCAGCTTGCCTGCGACCCTGTAGAAGGATAAAGCGGCTAGAGATAATGAGATGAGATGACAGTGTATAAGAACATGCTCAACCTTTTCTACTTGCTCCACAGTGTGCACAGGCCCCAGAATGATGTTTCCCTATTGTATACAACCCACTATTTAGACTTGTGTGTCCTATCCTTAGCCTCGTCAACCAAACCTCCTCCTGTCGTTTCAGTTCACCACCCCTTCTAAACACCACCTCCTTTTGTAAATTTTATAGATGCCTTCCTTTCTCCTCTGTATTCCATCTCTCCTGCCACGTTTTGTTGATGTTGTCTTTAATTATTACTTTAATTTCTACCTTGCTTAATGGGACTTCTAACTCAACCTCATTTGCCTTGATGGCCTCTTTGGCCATTTTATCCACTTTCTCATTACCCCTCGACCCCCTTGTGAGCTGGAACCCATGTGAACTGAATAAAAGTTTTATGTTGATTAATCTTAAATACGAGACGGTTAATTTCATCTAAGAGATCTTGTCGGCATGTAGATTTCCCACTCTAGATACTATTTAAGGAAGACATAGAATCTGAGCAAATAACTGCTTTACTAGGCTTCACCTCCTCCACCCACTGCAGGGCCAGTCCTCGCGAATTCAGGGTGGTGTTGCAATTATATCCAATCACCGCAACTTTCCCGCAAATTTGACCAATCGTTGGCGTCGTCTTGAGGTGACGTCGGCAAACTACCTTCCGCCTTACTTCCGTGTTCAAGAGAAGCAGATGTGCGAGTCAGTGTTTATGTAGGCTTAAATTGTGTTACTGAAAGTGTATGTTTACAGTGAAGGACTGTGCGCACTTTACATTATTGTTTTTACTTAATACAATAAATTAATGGATGCCAACATTTTTGCCAAAATGGTATTTTATTTTCCATTGTTTAGGCAGCTTCAGCATCATACTGTGAGAATCTGTTCAAATTGTTTTTTTTTCTTCTATGAAGCCTGAGCCATTTATTGTCTCATCTCATCATCTCTAGCCGCTTTATCCTGTTCTACAGCGCTAACCACGACACCACCGTGCCGCCGCCATTTATTGTATTAGTTTATAATTATTGTTTAATTTAGTCTTCAGGAGAGACTGCCTGCACACAGTACTAGTATTAATAGGTTTTTTTCTTACATGAAAGCTGAGGCATTTATATTATATTTTAAGGTAACTTCATGTTGTGCTGTGAGGTTCTATGCACTTTAACTTTTGAACCAACAGGTGCATTTGGATAAGCCTATTTTTCTGCATTTTTGTAGTCCTGGTAATCTTTTATATTGGTAAAGTTGTTTATAGGACCATTTCTCAGTGTCTTTGTTTTTTTTTTTTAATCAATAGTTTTTCAGTAATAACTTAATATTTAACATATCACTCAATTTTAATCACAAAAAGAGAAAATCGCAACAATTTCTCACAACTTTCACTTCCTCCTGCAATGTAATCGCAACAAAAACCTAAAAAACACCGCAATTTTTTGGAACCCCCCCGCAACATCAGACATTTTAGCCCGCAACAATCACAAAAAAGGCCCGCAAAATCCTGGGGAGACTGATTAACCACCGTTTTAGTGATATGTATCAGAAGGGGTGTTCACACGGCAACTTTTACTCCGGTGTAGCACCGGGGCTGCCCCGGTAGAGCGTTCACACGGTACAAAGTTATACCGGTGTAGCCCCTGAAAGCTGCTTAAACCGGTGCAAATCTAACCCTGCTCGGGAGGTGGTTTAAGAAATTTACTCCGGAGTAAATGCTAGTTTGCGGGGCAGCACCGATATAAAATGGGCCGTCTGAACGCTACAGGGGTAGACTCGCTACGCGTGAGGAGAGTTGATTACATAAGGGTATTGCATAATTTGCATCCTGGTATTTTGCGCTTCCAAAATGGCGAATATCAACAACAACAGAACTGCGTGTCTTCCAGTGTTGCCAGATTTGGCAGTTTTAAGTGCATTTTGGCGGATTTGAACATATTTTGGGCTGGAAAACGTCAGCAATATCTGGCAACACTGGTGTCTTCATCCACGTTGTTTTCCCGGCGCTTGGTGATGCCATGACAACCGGGAAAAGGAAGTACATTTTCACGCATGCGCATATTTCATTTCCGCATTATTACTATCGGAAATGATAGTAATAAAGTTTTTGCTACTATAACACGGTCGCAGAAACTGCCGTGTGACCGCAAGTGGGGCTGCACCGGTGCTAACACGCTTCTCTCTAGTAAGCAGGGTTGTGACGTGTGAACGCTGCGCAAAATTTACACCGGTGTAAGATATATCGCAACAAAATACATCGGTGCAGCATCGATGCAAATATGTGCCGTGTGAACACCCTAAGAGACACACAGGGTTAGGGCTAGCCTGGGCCCGCCCATCCTTAGCGTGACGCAACACGACAATGTCCTAAATGACAATCTATGCCCTAGATAAGTGCACTACATAGGCGATGAAATTACTGATTTCTCCGCTCCATGTAGTGCACTCGATAGACAACACGAAGCCATTTGGGATTCAGCTCGCCAAAGAAGGTTTTTTTTCCCCCTTTCTTCCCCCTCCCCTGATCCTAAAATATTGAACAAATTCTTGTTTGATTCTCTATCACAGTACCGTGGATCAAAGGGGTAAGAAAGTGTTATTTATTCACAGTAAAAGCTAGTTAAAGTTCAGTTTCTTTGACAGTCCAGTCTTCGTGATGCAGCCACATTAATGGGAAGCTATGATACAGTATATAATAGTTATATTCCTGTTTTATGGAGTTATGCAGTGAGATTGAGAATCATTTTGCTAAAGTGTTATGAATTTAGATTTATAGCTACAAACCTTATGGAAGCGAAAACAAACAGCTTTGAATATTAAAGGTTTAATATTGACATTTAAAAACACATTTTTGAGATATTTGCATGTATCTGTTTGAAATCAATCAATTAATTCAGCGGTCTCAAAAGTAGCCGGTCACCGGCGGCAAATCGCCGTCTGTGGCTTGTTATGCCGCCGGCTATTGTCAGTCGAGTCACAAAATTTAATATTAAATATTTCTGACAGCAAAAAAAAGTTGTGAACGTAAATTACATCCACTATGTCATGTATGTCCGTTGCCGCGTCAACTTTGTTTACATCCTCGACACGAGTGCAGCCATTACTGCCCTGTGTTGCCAGATTGGTTTTAAGTGCATTTTGGCGGGTTTTGAACATATTTTGGGCTATAAAACGTCAGCAGTATCTGGCAACATTTTTTTTTACTTAATACAAGAAATTAATGGATGCCAACGTTTTTGCCAAAATGGTATTTTATTTTCCATTGTTTAGGCAGCTTCAGCATCATAACTGTGAGATTCTGTTCAAATTGTTTATTTTTCTTCTATGAAGCCTGAGCCATTTATTTTATTAGTTTATAATTATTGTTTAATTTAGTCTTCAGGAGAGACTGCCTGCACACAGTAATAGTATTAATAGTTTTTTCCTTACATGAAAGCTGAGGCATTTATATTATATTTTAAGGTAACTTCATGTTGTGCTGTGAGGTTCTCTGCACTTTAACTTTTGAACCAACAGGTGCATTTGGGGGCGGCACGGTGGTGTAGTGGTTAGCGCTGTCGCCTCACAGCAAGAAGGTCCTGGGTTCGAGCCCCGGGGCTGGCGAGGGCCTTTCTGTGCGGAGTTTGCATGTTCTCCGCGTGGGTTTCCTCCGGGTGCTCCGGTTTCCCCCACAGTCCAAAGACATGCAGGTTAGGTTAACTGGTGACTCTAAAATTGACCATAGGTGTGAATGTGAGTGTGAATGGTTGTCTGTGTCTATGTGTCAGCCCTGTGATGACCTGGCGACTTGTCCAGGGTGTACCCCGCCTTTCGCCCGTAGTCAGCTGGGATAGGCTCCAGCTTGCCTGCGACCCCGTAGAAGGATAAAGTGGCTAGAGATAATGAGATGAGATGAGGTGCATTTGGATAAGTAAAGCCTATTTTTCTGCATTTTTGTAGTCCTGGTAATCTTTTATATTGGTAAAGTTGTTTATAGGACCATTTCTCAGTGTCTTTGTTTTTTTAATCAATAGTTTTTCAGTAATAACTTAATATTTAACATATCACTCAATTTTAAACAAACCCCCCCCCCCATGGGCTGCCCCCATAGTCTCCAAAATTTCTGTGGGAAACACTGGCGTGCGTAACAACGCTAATCAAGCTTAAGCTAGACGACCGCCTGAAATACCCGTCCCAGGTAAATGTTATCCCAATTTTAGACGACCTGTTCCAAACCATCCCGCCCCATGAAAAATTCGTACTTGCATATCTCTCTGTCTCTCTCATATATATATCCCTGCACGCTTTGCGTGCATTATGTCTGCCGCTGGCAGACATTTTACCATTTTGCACCCTGCTGTAAATTATTTGTACCCTGCTATTCTCCCAAACTTTGAAGCCCCTGATTAATTCATCTTCACAACTTTGTCTTGGTTTGGGTTGGAGTGGATCTGGGCCCTGTACTACGAAGCGGGTTTTCTGGCTTACCAGGGTAACTTCGAGAGTAACTTGATCACGTGCAGCGTAACTTCCCGATTAACCCATACTACGAAAGTTGGCTATGTTCAAACCGAGGTATGCTGCCATGGCAATTTACGCTGCATCTCAAACCTGCTCGTCTCAGGTTATGTTCTTGGTTAACCCGAGGTTTCCGATTAACCACACCCTTTTTAAACACCACCTCTCCACCGACATTTCCTCTAGAGACAATGCCAGCGTACCTGGATGACCCGTGCGATATCGGAGCGCAGATTAGAGATGGGATTTATGGCTCTTTGATGGGATCCGCATCTTTGTGATCCGTTCTTTGAAAAGAGCCATTCAAAAGACTGGCTCATTTGGCTCTTTTTTAAAATATTTATTCAGTTTTAAGAAGACAGCGTCTAAAGAAGCCAGATCCCTCTGCTTAGACAGTGACATCAATATTTCTGGACATACCTTTTATATAAAGCAACCTAGACTTACATTATTGTAACCCCTAAACGCTCATAAATAACCATTAAAAAAACAATGAGGGCTTCAATGAATGTCCATGCAGAACGGCTTTTCTGTAAAAAAAAAAAAAAGAACCCACTCAAGAACATAGTTATCAAGAACGCAAGAATATTTTATAGAAAAACACTTGTTTTACAAAAATATTTAAGTCTGAGATACAAAATAGATACAACTACAATAAATATAACACAAGAACTAGTTATCACACAAGAACATTTTAATAGAAAAAAACAAACTTTCTATATTAAAAATATTGAAATTGTAACAAAAATAGATACAACTAAACAGTCAGATAAATAGATAGTTATAACAAGAACACAAGATTATTTTAATAGGAAAAAACAAACTATTAATGCAAAAAATATATTAGAAAAATAGATACAACTAGACAAACAGATAAATAAATAAAATACACAAAAATAGAACAAACAAAATGACGATAGAATAAATTAAATGAACATCCGTGCAAAGTAGTTTTCCCACAATATTATCATTAATATCACACAACAACATTATAAACTATATACAAAACAATTTGAACTATTAGGCAAACAGATAAAACTTGAATAAATAAAAGGCAAATGAATGCTTGCTTGCACGCGCACACACACACACACACACACACACACCATTATGAATGATGTTTTTATATTTCATTTTCACCTGTTGCCAGGTGCGTTTGGCACTGCTGTTGCCTCTGAAATGTTCACAGGACATACACCAACTTAGCCAAAGGGACTGAACAGTCAGCCATCCTAATTCATGTGACTCTGTGCACATATCAGCTTAAGTAGGCTACTCCATGAATGTACCATACCAAATTTTATTCAGGATTTTTCGGACATTAAACAAGCTATATATGACTGGGGCCACGTCGAAGGACCATTTTCTGTGACTTGTGATTGATCATGAAGCTTTCTCTCATCCTATACTTCTGTTCTGGAACATGTAGAAGGGAGAATGTACTTACGCATTTACCCGATCGGCAATTCGTTGCCAACATGCTTGCCGCTCCTTATTGGCAGCCGCTGTGTTAGATTTTGCTCTTAATGTTGTTTTGAACTCCTCGTAGCTTTGCATTATGACAGCGCATTCTTCCTCCGTGAAGTACGGCGACTGTGCCATTGTGAACAGTGGTGATTTGCGCTGATAACCTCTCCTTTAACGTGAACGCGCATTAACCCTGATTAGGTTAACACAGGTTCAACAAATCAACTTCATAACTGGTGTCGTAGTACCGTTTAACCCCAAACAAGATAACCAGGTTTTGTCAACCCTGGTTTAGCGGGGGAACCCTGGGTTACTTCTGGGTAGGTTGACCTCCGTTCGTAGTACAGGGCCCTGGTGCCTCTCCCAGGAAGACTGGCAGGAATCCACCTTGAGCAACACGCACACAAATACAAACAAAACAACAACCCCCCCCCCCCCCCCCCCCCCCCCCCCCCCCAACAAAGAGGCAATTTAGAGCAGGGGCGATTTCTCAGAGACAACAAGGGAAGCCGAACTTCCCCTAAAATACTTTCCCCAAACTGTGGCGTCTACGACGTTGAATTCTCATGAAAACAATAACTTGCATAACACAATATATGCCCAAGATTGTATTTACGTTCATAACTATCCCTATGTCATCCTGTAACTTATTTGAGTGATGTCTGACCAGGGGCGGTTCTAGCCATTTTGGGGCCCTAGGCGAAATACAGACATGGGGCCCTCAAAAGTCAGTCTTGAAACACACACACATACAGAATAATGGTCATCCCTACTTGGCACATGCCATATCTCCTTGCTGTAAATTCAGAAAAAAAGATAGCAAACTGCTACTAACAATGTGCCCCAAATAAGCTCCACAGTGAAACAGGTTTGAGATTACTCCAGCATTTGCCAAAATTGACAGTGTTTATTGCTGAGATCAAACCAGAAAGAGAGAGCGAGACAAGGCAAACAACAGAAGAAGAGACAGTAGAGAGAGAGACAATTTTAAGAGTCAATCTCCATATTTTAATAAAACAAGGATATCTCATCTCATTATCTCTAGCCGCTTTATCCTTCTACAGGGTCGCAGGCAAGCTGGAGCCTATCCCAGCTGACTACGGGCGAAAGGCGGGGTACACCCTGGACAAGTCGCCAGGTCATCACAGGGCTGACACATAGACACAGACAACCATTCACACTCACATTCACACCTACGGTCAATTTAGAGTCACCAGTTAACCTAACTTGCATGTCTTTGGACTGTGGGGGAAACTGGAGCACCCGGAGGAAACCCACGCAGACACGGGGAGAACATGCAAACTCCACACAGAAAGACCCTCGCCGGCCACGGGGCTCGAACCCGGACCTTCTTGCTGTGAGGCGACAGCGCTAACCACTACACCACCGTGCCGCCACAAGGATATCTGAAATCCAATTATTATTTTTACTCCACAGATACATATTATCAGATATAAAATGATCTTATTCTTATCAGAAGTAGAACACAAATGGATACATATTACCAGATACACATTACCAGAGATACAAAATGATCTTACTGTTATCAGAACTACAACACAAATGGATATTACTCTATCGAAACCTCTACATTTCAATGGGATAAGACTGATGCCAAGATAAATGTACGAGAGAGAGAGAGAGAGAGTTTGTGTGTGTGTGTGTGTGTGTGTGTGTGAGAGAGTGAGTGAGTGAGTGAGGGAGGGAGTGAGTGAGTGAGAGAGCCATTTAGTGACAGGCAATACAGTGGTTGAGAGACAGATACAGAGGGATTGTGAGTTTGTAAAGGATGCAGCCAGTACATTATTGAAATGTCCTTAATCTTCAAAATTCTGTTGTTCTGGCTTTGATCTGTTTGACCTGTTGCCCTCAGGGAGGCGCTACAGGTGCATCAGGACAAAGACAAATCGATTAAAAAACAGCTTCCTCCCAAAAGCCATAACCGCCCTGAACTCAGATATGCTATGACTTTATAGTCTATTTACTTTACTATTTTACTATTTACTAATTTATAATGTGCAGTACTTTTATAAGGTGACTCTCTCTGTGCAATACCTCACTCCATAATGTGAAACGCAACACACTCACCTCAGGACTGTGCACCTTACACACAGCACACACACCTCAGGACTGTGCACCTTACACACAGCACACCCACCTCAGGACTGTGCACCTTACACACAGCACACCCACCTCAGGACTGTGCACCTTACACACAGCACACCCACCTCAGGACTGTGCACCTTACACACAGCACACCCACCTCAGGACTGTGCACCTTACACACAGCACACCCACCTCAGGACTGTGCACCTTACACACAGCACACCCACCTCAGGACTGTGCACCTTACACACAGCACACACACCTCAGGACTGTGCACCTTACACCCCCCCCCCCCCCCCCCCCCCCCCTTTTATTTTATTTATTTTTTATTTTTATTTATTATTTAATTATCCTTTTTCTTTCCCCCCTTCCTCCCTCTCTCTCTCTCTCTCTCTCTCTCTCTCTCTCTCTCTCCATGCTGTTTGCACTGTTATTGGAGATGCTTTAATCTCATTGTACATGTGTATAGTGACAATAAAGGCATTCTATCTATCTTCTATTCCATAATGGGGTGTAGGTGGGTGGGCGAGTGTGTGTGCGAGAGAGAGAGAGAGAGGGGGGTAGAGAAAGCGAGAGGTATGAGTTTTTAAAGGTTGCAGCCAGTACATTACTGAAAAGTCCTTAATCTCCAAATGTCCATTGCTCATCATAATCATATGAGAAAGAAAGCCCTACTTGAAAGTCTACCTCCTCCACACGAACACATTCCTCAACAGAGTCAACAGTGGAGGTTGAGGCTGTAGCAGACTCAGGCGATTTGAAAAATGTAGTTAGTTTCAGAAGTGCAGCTGCATTCTTTTTGCTTTGTGTCCTTTTTTTTCGTTTAGCGCAACCACTGTCATAACTGCGCTTCATCTTGTTTACAGTAGGGATCGACCGATATGTTTTTTTTTTTTTTTCAGGGCCGATACCGATTATTATGGAATTGGGATGCCGATAACCAATATGTGCAACCGATAAATGTAAACATTATAATTCACATGAAATTAAACATAGCACACACTGACACAGACCTTCATATCCATGAAATGTATGTTTAATTGTAAAATTGAACATGAAATTTTGTGCAGGGAGATGCCAGCAGCATTTGTACAATAAAGTCAAACATTAGTTAGAATAAAATGAGAAATAAAATAATAAAATTAATATTCAGTCGGCTAAAGTCGGCTATCACTCCCTATTATGGAACAACTTAACAAGTAACCATCTACATTCTAATGCTTTTAATGCCCAAGCCTAATATTCCCAATTTAGGAGGATTATATTGTAGTGAAGGAAGCACAGTTGCTCTGCATGTTAAAAGGAGCGGCTGCTCCTTTAAGAGTCTGTTCAGAGAACGGAAGTCGGAGTGAGGGGGCAGCTTGAAACAGTTCACAGCGGTTAGCTACGCGTGTTGATTGGCTACATCGCTTGTGCCAAACAAATCAGATGTTGTGGTGGGTGGGACTGTGTTCTTGAACTCAGAGAGGCGAGTGTAGGAAAGGATGTCCAGTGACAGTCGCGTTAGGAACGAACGCTACGTTCACACTGCAAGGCTTAATGCTCAATTCCGATTTTTTTGTGAAATCCGATTTTTTTGTGAGGTCGTTCACATTAACAAATATATGCGACTTGTATGTGATCCTCAGTATGAACGAAAAGCGACCTAAAAGTGTTCCGCATGCGCATTGCAGGATACGACGACGTCACACGCAGTGAGCATGGCCAGTGTTTACGGAAGTAAAACCGCCCGGTTGCGGTATGACCCATCCAATCTAGCTTGAATAGCTGCATCCCCCCAAATGGAAATCAGCTCCCTAACCTCTGCGTCCTTCCATTGAGAAGATTCAGAACCTTCACAGCCCGAAGCGTCCCTCGCATTGATGTCATGCGCAGGGGCGCAGATACGTTTTTTGAACTGGGAGGGACACAAAACTGGGGGGGGGGACAAAGCTGCCAGCAAACCAACCCCAACCCCGATATGCCTGTCAAACTTGTTGTTAGTAACCATAGCAACCAAGCTCGAGCTCGCAACCTGTGCAGTCTGCGCAGCTCAACTAGCTGAATATCAGTCTTTGTTTTATGTGAGTTGTTGCAACTATGTATATACTGCCGTGCACCTCAATAAACCGAATGGTAATTAGTCTTTTGATTTTTCCGTGAGGTTTGCCTTATACAAAGAAAGACAGCATAGACGTTTTTTCCTCCCTATAAGTGGGGGGGGACCGAACGAGGTGAATTTAAATCTGGGTGGGACGAATCCCCCCCTCTATCTGCGCCCGTGATTATGCGCCATGTTGTTGTAACTTTTTTTGAGAGACCCGCCGCCTACTTCAGCGCAGAATAGTGACGTTTGTGGCTTGTTGATGACGTGTAAGTCAGATGAATGCGACCTGGCGGTTCAGACTGAAGTCGCATATGAAAAGAGCGGATAGGAATCGGAATTAGGACCACATATCCAAACGGCCTGGGTCGGATTTGAAAAAATCGGATCTGTGTCGTTCATATTGTTATAAAAGATCGGATACAGGTCACATATGGGCGAAAAGATCGGATTTGAGTCACTTCAGCCTGCAGTGTGAACGTAGCCGAAATGGCTGCAAAAAGGCATGTTATCAGCATATCGGTGGAAATTATGGCCAATACCGATAACCCTAAAAATGCAGAATATCGGCCAGGCCGATTATCGGTCGACCCCTAGTTTACAGTTCCCTCTGCTTTGGTTTGAATTTCCGTCGCGCACCTGTCTACGTCGTCAGATCATGGACTAGTCCAATGTAAAACAACCAGGGTGTGTGTGTGTGCTGGGACAAATACTATATACACATGAATTCGATATTCTAATGCTATTTTGGTGTGTGTTTCCATTTATATCGTTGACTACTTAATATCAGAGACAAATTAAGATTACATATATATTGTTTGGTGTTTACCGTGACGGGGCTGACTGTTAGGGGGCCCCCAAATTTTGGGGGCCCTAGGCAACCGCCTTGGTTTGCCTAATGGTAAGTCTGCCCCTGTGTCTGACGAACTTGCAGTTTGCTACGAGAATCACCTTTGCTGGCAGCCGGGTATCCGTTGCAGTCTACGAGACTCCTCTGAACAGCCAATTTCGGCTAGTTGTTATTGGTTAAAATCGACAAAATCGTCACTTCCAGGGAAGCCGGGTATCTCTGGGGGTAAATGGAACATGGGAGGGCCAAGAAGCCGGGCTGATAAAGGATTATTGGAGGTGGTGTTTGAAAGACATGAGGAGGGCAGTCGCTGTACTTCGGCGTCGGCGAGGAACACGGTAAGCATGATCAGTTAGTCCCTAGCGGATGTCGAGAAAGTGTAGTCGTGTGCCAAAGTGCTGTCCGAATTTCTTTTCATATAAACGTTTCTTCTCATTGATGTCTCTGTACATTACTCTGTAAATAAATGTAAATATTACTCGTTGTGCTCCGTTAACTTTCATCCATTCTATCAGTTTGATCATTCGTGAATTCACTCGTTTATTTCATTTGTAGTTCAATCAACGTGGTTGTAGGCTAGCTTGAGCCTTATTGGGATCTGCAGTGCTAGCTGCTAACAGCTGGTATCTATCTGCTATTATGGCAAACGTCGTGGACATGCTTTTGTCAAAACGTTTTGATACTCTGCCATATGAGGAGAAAGTGAGAATTAAAGAGCAAGGCAGACCAAAGCCCAAGCTTAATCTCATTCAAAAAACAGCAGGTCATAACAGGTCTTTTCAGGTGTCTTGGTATGAAAACGTGAACTGGTTGACTGGGTCTCCTGTGACTAATAAAATGTACTGTTGGCCATGTCTTTTGATGAAGCCCTCTCAGGGAAATTTAGTTTGGTCAAAAGATGGGTTTGGGGATAGGGTGACCATTTCCATAACACCAAAAAGGACGACATTATTTGGACGGGGGGGTCTGGGGGCCCTCCCCCAGAAAATTTTGTATTTCTTAGATGCAATTTCCTGCATTCTAATCAATTTTAGGGTGAATAACGGCAAATCCCATCTGATTCATAGCCCTCAAATTTTTATGTAAACCACAGTGGCAAGATTGAGAATGGATTATTTTTATGCAAGTCACTTAAGTTTGGTGAAATCAACATCGCAATTTTGTAGGGTTAAAGATTATGATTGTGGGGAAAAAAGAGTAAGGTCAAAGCATTCATAGTATTTATTATAATTCATGTATTAGCTCTTAATTGGCTAGAACACACAGTATTTATATTTATTAAAAACATTGTGGAGTTAACAAACCACTGAAATTAAACTTAAGGTGCTGAGTACCAAAAAGCACAACATTTGTAGATTCTCAAAGAACAAATAGGCAACATAACCAGCAACATTTATAAAACATTTTAAAGCATTCATAGTATTTATTATAATTAATGTATTAGCTCTTAATTGGCTAGAACACCATATTTGTATTTATTAAAAACATTGTGGAGTAACAAACCACTGAAATTAAACTTAAAGGTGGAGTATGAGATTTTTTTTCAGGAGTATTTTTTACCATATTGCTTGAAAAGCTCCTCACACCCATGTTGCAAGCAGTACAATAGAAGGTTTGACCCAAAAACGAAATATTTTAATCCAGTCTACAGTGTAAAATAAAGGAAAAACGCCATCCAATCATATCGAGGTACCGCCTCAAAATGATTGGATACTGACACGTCAATCAGACTGAAGCCCGCTAGCAGCCCGGCCCGTGTGTGTGTGTGTGTGTGTGTGAGAGAGAGAGAGAGAGAGAGAGAGAGAGCAGAGTGTCACACAGAGTGTCACACAGAGTGCAGGATTTTGTCATTGCGCTCCCTCCAAACAATGGGGATTTACACGAAAACGGAAGGAGATATTCACAAAATTCTTTCACAGTGAGTGCCACAAGGATCTCCTGAACACACTGATGTAATTTTTTGTCTGTAGTGTAAAAAGTGAGGTCACTAGAACGAGTTAAAAACGAATGACTTTTTTCTGCTAAGTTTATAATGACAGTCTATGTGGCTGCGCGGCTGTGCTCTCTTCACTTTCAGGCTTCTCATTCAAAAACTGCAAGTCCTATTGTGTAGGTAGACACATTGTGGGAATCAGGACAAGTGTGGCTACTACTTTTGAGAAAATTGTGTGTGTGGAGTGAAAATTGGGGCTGAAAACACAGTTTAAATGAGAAAGTTTAAGCTATTTTTCCAAGCTCTCTACACTCTGCTCCACTGGTGTGTAACACAATAGACACCCATTATAAAGGCTGATTTTCTCAGGCTTTATAAGGGGGAGGAGGGGTGGAAACGCGGGCGGGGGGGGGGAGCATGGCGAGGGCGGGCGTGTTTCTTTTCAAAATATGGCTTGCAGGAACCGTTATTCCAAAATCTCATACCCCACCTTTAAGGTGCTGAGTACCAAAAAGCACAACATTTGTAGATTCTCAAAGAACAAATAGGCAACATAACCAGCAACATTATAAAACATTTTAAAACAGTATATCATGCTTCAGTCTTTCTGTGTCTTCAGAATATGTAGGTGTCTTTGTGTGTGTGTGTGTGTGTGAGAGAGAGAGAGAGAGAGAGAGAGAAAAAACAGTCAGACTCTTTGAAGTAGCCTGTGCCTTTGACATGTTCATGGAGGAATTTTACTGTACAAAAAAACTGAAATATCAACCTCTAACATCTGCCATTGAGAACTGTGGCTACAAATGTGTCCTCGTTGTGCTTCTCTTTGGGAGTCTAGGCCATGTGCATAGGCTGGGGGTTCGTATTGATATTAATTTGTAATGCGTGATCAAATAAAGTAGGCCTACATAAAGTGTGTGTGTGTCACTCCATGGCATCTGTAGCAGCAAGAGACAACGTCCAGGCTCCCACTGTCCTGACCCTTGGTCGGTATAACCTAAAGAGAATGACACAAATGAAAACATAGCAACAAATACTGTTATCAAACTTCAAAAATCTCTACTTTTTTCAACACAATAAATATTCCATATAGTCCATCAGTGAAATCATGAGAGTAGTGTACTCACCAATTGATTATCTGCAATATTTCTGGCCTTTCCTGGCTGCATCCAAGATTTTCCGGTTCCCAAGGAACTTTTGGTAGATGTCTGTGCATTGATAGGTGAAATTCACGCAGACTTGCAGCTCTGCCTTAACACCGTCCACGTCCAGGCGATTCCTCTCATTTCTCCAAGCAGTGGTCATCATTGAGAAGATGCGTTCTGTGTGCGCATTGCTACACGGGATGGAGAAAATGTAGGCGCTGATCTTTCTCAAATTTACCAGTGGCACCTCTGCATTGGAGAAAAGCTTAAGGTAACGTTGCTCACTGTTGCACCCTTCCATGTCTGGGGAACTGATGATGCCTTCCACCATGGCATACTCCTCGTAGAGTTCGTCCATATTGATGTCCAGCTTGCAGGCCTGGACAGCAGCACTGAAGTCTTCGAATGGCACAGCAGTTGTAAGGCCAAGCTTGGCCACTTTGCTGTGAAGGTTTGTGTTGGAGAAGTCGTATCGGTCCGAGACGTACGTTTGTGCTCTCTCATAAAAAGACAGAAAATCTCCTTCGCATTTCTTGGACTGGCAAGGTGGCAGCTGCTTGAGTTTGGTGTTCACTGCAAACCCGAAGAACCTGTCTTTCTCTCTTCTTTCCAGCTTCTGCTTCAACTCAGTCATCACCTGGAAGACGGAGGTGATGCTGAAGGACTTGGCTTCAAGTGCTTGGATGGTGTCAGTGAACAACTTCAGAACATGGCTCAGAAAGAGGAAATAGGTCTCTGATACCTCGTTGCTGTCTTCCCCAAAACAGCGCCACACAATCCTGGCACACTCCCCTTCCTCTTCACTCTGGAAGTAGCTGGTCAAGGCCTTCCAGTATTTCAGGACTCTGTCAATGGCTGGCAGCAGGGACAGTGTGGGTGCAATCAGTTAATTATTGAAATTAAGTGATCAATCTCATTAAATCAGTCTCATTAAGTTTGAAGGTTAATAATTAAAATGAATCAATCCCATTGAATCGTTTACTTTGACTCATTTGAATTGAATCATACCATAGAATCAGTCTCATTTGAAGTGAATCACTTAGTGAATCATTTAGTGAATCATTTAGTGAATCATTCCATTAATCCTGGTGCTTAATAATAAATTACGAACAGCTAGATTATGGTATATTTCCAAATTATTACAATCACTTACCACATTACATAACTTTTATATGCACCCTTTTGAATTCGAGGGAGATTAGGGACTTCATATATTGTTCACACAAATAAAACACAGTTTGTTTAATAAATGAATTTATTATAACAAAGAGAAAAATAATAAATCAATATATACAAGCAGTGAGGTGTGTGTATATACATGTGTGGTGTGTGTGTATGGCCTAGCTTGTTGCTAGCTAAAACAAAGGAATCTAAGTAGAACAAAGGATTAGCTCTGTTGCTAATGTGTGCTTGTGTGTGTGTGGGAAGGACTTGACCATGTGTTTAGCCTCATGTAGCTAACTACACGTGGTGGAGGCCTAGATTAGCCTTGTGTTGCTAGTGTGTTTGTGAAATGCCCTATGGCCTAGCTAAAGTGTGTTTGTTAGGCCTGGTGAGGCCTACTGAGCACGTGTTGCTAAAGACAAAGGGAAGCTATCTAAAGTGTATCAGGCCTGGTCAGGCCTGTTGAGCACGTGTTTTCTCAGTAACAAAAAGATTCCACACTCATAACATTACCAAACTCACTGAAACCTTGATAAGGTCAAAATGTATGATAAGGAAATTAGTGTTAGTCAGAATAAGAGAGGGAGAAGGAGCATGCCAGCCTATCTATCAAACAATTGAGAGAACATAGAACCAAAATAAATCAACACGCTGCGTGTCTAACAGTGTAACAGATAAACCTGGGTTTAAATTCACACTATTTCAAATAAAAGCAAATTCCTAAGACTATCCTAATTATGCCCAAATGCCAAAATCTTACTTAATCCTGCCTTTAGCAAGATATGAAGAACTATTCGCCGGTGTAGTTTCGGGCCTCGCCGTGGGAGCACGTGAGCCGCTCGTGATGGAGGCGTAGAAAACTTTCGGGTCCAGCGGAGCACTTGGGTGGTTCCCGTGGAAAGCAGAGGATTCTTGGTCCGAACCTCAGCGTTCGTGAGGAAAAGTCTCTGATCAGAATAAGATGCACAGCGCTTTTGAGTTAAAAAGGATTCAATCGCTTCTTAACTTTTAACTGCCTGGCTGCAGTCGTGACGTCACTTCTAATACAAGTAAACTGGTTGTAACTCAGGTTGAGTTTAAAGATCGCGCGACTCTAGAGTTTACCTTTGCCAAGGGTAAGAAAGAAAATCGCGCTGAGTGATGGATCTTGCAAGAAAGAAGACGTCTTTTTGGGTGGAGAGCATCCCTTTGGTGCGTCTAGACTCGTTGAAATCCGGACGCGAGAGACAAAGATGGCGGCGCTTCCGCTTGGACTTATGCGCGCATGGTGGACTGACATAGATGATCCCGCCCACGTGTGACGTAGGTCACACGGAAGTTGCCTGGGAATTGTAGTTCTGACACAAGATGGCGGCATGATACCTACAACAGCCACCTGGTGACCACATGCCGCAGCAGGTTGCATTCCTCCATCTCCATAAACTCTCAAAACTCTTTCAGCTGTGCTGTTCTGCTTGCAGACATGCTGAAGTGGCTGTAAACTTTCAGCACCGCATTTTCAACATCCAGATCAAGGCTGCTTGTGGCATGTCTGGTGGCATTGTGTCGAACATGGGCCAAACAGTTGGCAGGGATTAAATCTGTGTTGGTCATCTTCAGCTTCTGAAAAACGCTGTTGTGTTTTCCATAGTTCACACTGGCATTGTCAGCTGCATATGCAGACATGTTTTTTTTCATCTAGGCCGGACATTTGAACTTTCTCCATCAGCTGGCCTGTTATGGCCTGTGAGGTTTCATTGTCCTCACTATAAAAATCTAGGAGGACATGTTGGATTCCTTGTTCGTGATGGAAATACCTCACCACAATGGGGAAACACTTTGTGGTTCCTTTATTGGAGGCATCGGTTGCCACAGAAAAAGGCAGGTTGTTGTCTGTCATATACTTGACATGAAGCTGGACGGAGTAGGGCGCAAGGACGTTCTCACATAAGGCCTTGGTCATCCCCTTAGCTGTGGGGGAGTCGCTAAAAATCTCCCTGTCAACTCTCACACCACAGTCTACACTCCTGTAGGACTGATGATGCTTCACAGCATGATATACTTTACACAGCTCAGCTGCTGTGATTTTATCATCCAGTGGTGACAAAGGGTCATGAAAAAAAGCCTTAAGTGAGCTACTACCTGCTGCTCTCTTGTTTAGCCTGTGTTTTTCTGTGTCCATATGTCTGTCAATGGCAGCTTTCCCCTTGGTGCTGACGTCCACATCACAACGACACAGTTTGCAGAATGCATGGAATGCATCTAGACTGCTCTTCCCTATGAATTCATGCTCCTTGCTCCATTCAGCATTGAAAGAGGTCTTGCGTTTTGGCATGATGCTAACTTTCTCGATTTCTGACAGCTATGGCGGAGCAGCGCGCGTTTTTTTTTTTTTTTTCCTCCCAATATTTTTGACGGTCCGTGCGCGGCTACCTCATAGCTGTCAGACATGTCAGTCAGCCTGGCAGAAAGTTGGCATCAAGCCAAAATGCAAAAGGGACTTGACTTGAATGTGTGTGTACGGCATATAAAACGCATGCATTCCATACATTTGGTTAACTGTGTCGATGTGACGGGGACGTCAACATGCAAGGGGAAAGCTAGGTTTCATGGTACGTTTGCGTACATGACAACGAGTTTGTTTCCCGGTCTGTTGTTGTTTTGGTAGGATAGCATGTATGGTGCTAACCTCACTTCTGGTAATACAATGACAAAGATAAAGAAGCCCCCAGCCTGGTCAGAGCTTACAAAAAAGAGATGTTTCCTTAGTTTTAATGAAAATGGACACCTTTAGTTGTTCGAGTAGGACTTAAATATTTTGCAACGACATTTCACGTTTAGCAGATGCAATACACAGCAATAGGGGGGAATAGTTTAAAAGCTATGCTACGCTAAAGGTAAAATCATGTTCAATCATATGAAAACATGCCACGTCGGGCTACTGTATGAACTTGGCTTACCTGAAAACTTTGTCTTGGCCACAGACAGAACACAACTCTTGATCAATACTTTTGACGTAGCCTGGCCAGTACAGTTGAATGTGTTAGCATTGCTGTTCGCCTCGGCATCATCAAAGTCGACTCGTCTGCTGACAGAACTGTCCGAAATAAATACAATCCTCTCCGTGTATCTGTTGTAGTAGATGTAGATATAGTAGATGTGCATTTGCACTGTCATCCATATCCTAACAAGTTAAGTTGTGAGCAGCTGGTCTACCGAACAGACTCGTGTTTCCAAGTCCCAGCCAGGGCCAGGGGGGCAGGGCACTAGGCACGCGCCAGGAAGATCATCAAAGGATAGAGCGCAACGCGTTCTAGAACGCAACGCCTCGCGGTGCGGAGTTCGCATTGCGTGCCAAAAAACATCGAGTCATAGACTCTTTATTGTAGATTACTAGTGTGCAGCACAGATCTGCAGTTTCCCTACAAAACGTTATTCTAGAACTCTGCTCTTCCAGTCTGGCAAGTCGATATTATATAATTCCGCTCATCATCTCTAAAAGGAGGACAAATGTGCGTCCGGCTTGATGCTGTGCCAGACGCTGGACAAGACATTGAAAAGACGGATGGTCCGGCCTAAAGCCGGACGTCTGGCCACCCTATTTGGGGACCTGGTGAATTTCAAAAGGGCTTGCAAAAGGCATGAAACGAGCAATGAGCATGTCACTTCATGTGCAAGACGTAGCTGTCTGGGGAGGGTCAGGGTGGAACATGCCATCGATGAAGGTGCTCGTATACAGTGTGCACCAGCTGGTATGACAGGGTCACAGACCATTTTCTGGAAAAGGAGCGGAGGGCAGAATTTATGTATAAATAGTGTGCATCATATAATGTTCATGAATCTGAAGTGTGTATATTGTTCAGTAATGTTAAGAGAATGGTGGGCTCTGTGTTATAGGTTATACCTGGGGCCACCCTTAAAAAAAATCTGTTTCCTGTCCACCGGGTGAGCAAAAAAATTTTCAGTCGGGAGGGAGGGATTTTTATTTTTATTTTTATTTTTTTTTATTATATATGGATGGATAAGAAATTGCAATGCTGTGTTTGCTTTTTCTTTCAGTACTTTTTTATTACAAAAGCAGACACATTTAATACAATATGACAGTTTAATCAACTGAAACTTGTACAAAAACTGTAAGTTAGCATTTTAAATGCTGACTGCAACATTTGCAAAACTTTTACAAAGGTACTTAAAATGTACGACACACGGACTTTTTGTAGTTCTAAATCGACCGTTAGGCCTAGTTCGGATGAAATTACACTATTAAAATGATCACTGAATGATTTGTTTTTCTGAATTTTTACTATTTTGTTGTTCGCTAGAATACCATTTTGCGATTTCACACTTAAGCAAATGTTTGAAAACTCCGGATCTCCTTCCTTCATGGTGGCTGCCATTTTTTTGTGCCGCACGGCGCATGCGCAGAACTGATTCGACAGGGCTTTCCACAAGCGCCGGCTGCGGCCACGCAATTAAGTCCAGCCGGCTACTTTAATGACTATTTTTGTAGTCCACAGGCTCTAAATATTAATTTTCGATTTTAATAAAATTAAATGTTTATCTAACGGACTGACAATAATGTCAAACTGAACCGCACTCATTTAAGTTGTGATTCGCGCTGTTTGTACCGATAATAACCACAAATTCCCCGCAGACTTCGTTGATCAGGGGAGAGTATCCGCGGCCCCGATATGCGGTGTGCGCGCACACTCAGCGGAGGCAGTAGTGTGCGCGCGCACTCGGCGGAGGCAGTATGAGCCTTAGCGGAAAGCCCTGGGAATGCGTAAATGTCAAGTTCGAGTTTAGATTTACGAGCCCGAAAAAAATGTCGAAAAACCGGCGTTAAAAAAAAATTTCACCCGCACAAACGGCACTCACCCGGCCGGTGGACCGGAAACAGAACATTTTTTAATAATGGCCTGGGTATAATATTCAAGGTTCTGTGTGTTGCATAGCCTACCTGGTTATGAATTTCCAGACTGTGTTGCAGATGATGTTCAAGGATGTGTTGCACAGCTGGGTCTTGTGTTAAAGACTCTGTGTTGCATATCAGGGAATGATGTTCAAGGCTCTTCGTTGAATAGCCAGTGATTTTTGGATGTTTTATATTTTTGATTAAGGATATGAGGCACTAGCCTAGCAAGCCAGACTATAACATGAAATGTACAAGCAAAAATACTTTCTGCCACTAGGTGGGGTTGTCTAGTCCACTATGCTAATGGGGCACACCTTTCTATGCTTTGATATCCGGCCTACAGGTTTTACGATGAATGCGTAAAATGGGCTTCCCCTGTTTTAAAAACCAGCAGCCGCCACTGATTTAGAGTTACTAATGCCGCTTTTCCACTACCAACGCGGCTGAGTTGGGCTGAGCCGTGCCGTGCTGAGTTGGGCTGAGTCGAGCTGAGTGGGGCTGTTGGGCTTGCATTTCGACTATAACCGCGCTGAACCGTGCTGGCTGGAAGTGGGTGGACACATTGGGTGGAGTTAGCAAAAGTGGGTGGACGTCACGTGATATCGTTAGGCGGCGCAAACAGTGACATCAGTGACCTTTTAAGCGGTAGTCTCATGACCCGGATAGTAAACAATAAACATGGAGGATATGGAGTCGTTAGTGTTGCTGGTCTTGGTGCTGTGGCTTGTTGTCACCGACAACGCCAACAGATACTGGCAAGAGCATATAGATGAGGCGAGGCGCATAAGGCTTCAGAAATTCTCGTAATTCGTAATTGTTCTTCTTCCGGGTTTATGGTGTTTACAGATCCCAGCGTGCTCGCGGGGCGTGTGTGGGCATGCGAGGACACTCCTCCTCACCAATCAGTGCACAGGGGAGTGTCTCCTCACGCCCCTAGCCCCACTCTGCTCGGTTTGGCTTGCTTCAGCCCCACTCCAAAACCGTGCGAGTTTTGGGGGCTGAGCAGGGCTGAAGCGAGCTGAGTCGTGCTGCTCTGAGGTAGTTGAAACGCGAGCCGTGTCGGGCTGAAGTGAGCTGAAAAAGGGTAGTGGAAAAGGGCCATAATCCACACCTGGCACAGAAACCCTACACAGCCGGGAAGACGAGTTCAGGATCGAACCAGATGGAGATGCTGGAGCTGTGAGGCAGTGACACAAATGCAGATTGAACAGGAATGAGACTGTGCATATGTCTGTGAAGGTTCTCAGTCATCCAGGTTATAGTAAAGCGTAAGTGTTAAAATTAGGCAACTGGACTTGCTGGAAATTTTTGAAGACATTTCACCTCTCATCCGAAAGGCTTCTTCAGTTCTGTCTGACTAGTGGGGAGTTCCAGGCATTTATCCTCTAGTTGATCAAAAGCAACCCTAAGGAGAGTCGTTAAGGTCACCTACTGTTATTGTAATACTACAGCTTACAATAAGTTGTTTTTTTTTTTTTTTTTTTTTCCCCGCGGTCCGATTTCCATCAAATCCTGTGCTCTGATTGGCTAGTGAGCACCCTGGTTACGGACCCCACATATGGACCTCTGGCAACTTGCTTGTTCACAGCAACAACAAACATGGTAGCAATTTTTGTCAACATTTATTTTTGGATTTCTCAGGAGAATAGCATTAATTTTACATCATGGATAGTGATAACAGTCTTCACAGTGAAGGCGAGTTTTACTACCCTGAGGAAGAAGAAATAAAAACATTTCAGTCGAAAGCAAAAATCCTGTAACTGTTGCTAACGCTGAGCAAAAACATGGCTGAATCCTGAATGACTCAATTTTGTATAAATGGGGGACTACATAGGTGGCAAAATGCAGTTGTGTTTTTTTTTTCTTTTTCCCTGCCATGGAAGTGGACTTGTATACCGAGGAGGAAGCCATGTGCATGACAGCTGTGAATGAGGATTCAAAATGGCAGCTCGCCTCGGCTCCCTTTTGGGTGCTCTCGTTTTCTGTTAGAATTTGTTAAAGAAAAAAATAAATATATTATTTACCAGCTTAAGGTCGGTCCGTATGGTGAAATACCGTGACCTTGGCCTTGAATACTGACCTCGGCCCAGAGGGCCTCGGTCACGGTATTTCACGATACAGACCTCTCAACTGGTAAATAACCTATATGTACAGTGGTGCATGAAAGTTTGTGAACCCTTTAGAATTTTCTATATTTCTGCATAAATATGACCTAAAATGTCATCAAATTTTCACACAAGTCCTAAAAGTAGATAAAGAAAACCCAGTTAAACAAATGAGACAAAAATATTATACTTGCTCATTTATTTATTGAGGAAAATTATCCAATATTATATATCTGTGAGTGGCAAAAGTATGTGAACCTCTAGGATTAGCAGTTAATTTGAAGGTGAAATTAGAGTCAGGTGTTTTCAGTCAATGGGATGACAATCAGGTGTGAGTGGGCACCGTTTTATTTAAAGAACAGGGATCTATCAAAGTCTGATCTTCACAACACATGTTTGTGGAAGTGTATCATGGCATGAACAAAGGAGATTTCTGAGGACCTCAGAAAAAGTGTTGTTGATGCTCATCAGGCTGGAAAAGGTTACAAAACCATCTCTAAAGAGTTTGGGCTCCACCAATCCACAGTTGGACAGATTGTGTACAAATTGAGGAAATTCAAGACCATTGTTACCCTCCCCAGGAGTGGTCTACCAACAAAGATCTCTCCAAGAGCAAGGCATGTAATAGTCGACGAGGTCACAAAGGACCCCAGGGTAACTTCTAAGCAACTGAAGGCCTCTCTCACATTGGCTAATGTTCATGAGTCCACGATCAGTAGAACACTGAACAACAATGGTGTGCATGGCAGGGTTGCAAGGAGAAAGCAACTGCTCTCTAAAAAGAGCATGGTGCTCGTCTGCAGTTTGCTAAAGATCATGTGGACAAGCCAGAAGGTAGAGGTCTGCGCGGGTCGGATTTTTCAGTCCCGCTCCCGCCCGCACCCGCATTATGCAGTCCCACTCCCATCCGCGCCCGCAAAGAATTATGATTTTCAGTCCCGCTCCCGGCCGCACCTGTCATATTTTGTCCCGCTCCCGCCCGCAAATCCCGCGTGATGCAGATGTTCGCGTTATTTCTCAGGAAAGTTCTTGTCTTGACACAGCGTGATGGTGCCCCGCCCCCTACTTTGAGTGGATTTCAGCATAAATATCTACAGCTCACGTTGTTATTATTTACCTTGTTTCGGAATTCAGCATGTACTGTCTCTATTATTATTATTATTATTATTATTATTATTATTAATTAGTGCTGTCAAACGATTAAAGTATTTAATCGCGAATCACACATTTTTATCATATGAGAAACCATTATAATTCTCTGATCAGCATAAAAAAGTGAATGGGCTTGCTTTGTACCAATGGTGTGGGTTTTGTTTTTTGTTTTTTTTAAATTGCAAAGCAGAGCTAGTAAGAGAAGTGAATTGATTTACTGCTTGAGTTAGTCTACAACTTTAGTTAGAGAGACAGGTTACACAGTGACGGTAGGCTTGACTCAATGCTATCCCAGAAATCCTTCCTGTAATATGCAAATTTGGCCACCTCTGATTGGACAGCCAAATTTGCATGTTACAGGAAGGATTTCTGGGATAGCATTGAGTCAAGCCTACTGTCACTGTGTAACATGTCTCTCTGACTAAAGTTGTAGACTAACGCAAGCCGTAAATCACTTCACTCGTGGTTCTCTTGCTAGCTGGGTGTGAACTGCGAGTCATTAGAGTGATCACTGGCAAATTTAAGATGCCATTCCTCTGGCAATCTAACTCTCTCTGCGAATTTAGGTATCTTAAAATGTTTTTATTAATGCCAAATAAAATATCCACCACAAATTATAGATGATAGACATAAATTAATAATTTATACATTTTATTTCAAACACATTTTTAGTTAGCGGGACTGCAGCTCATCACTGCTCCCGCCCGCCCGCGCATATGTGCACTTCCGGTCCCGCCCGCGCCCGCAATGAGCTTTCAAAATTTGTCCCGCGCCTCACTGCTTTGCGGCGGGTCCCGCTCCCGCAGGAGTGCAGGGCTCTACCAGAAGGCTATTGGAAAAATGTTTTGTGGACAGATGAGACCAAAATATAACTTTTTGGTTTAAATGAGAAGCGTTATGTTTGGAAAAAGGAAAACACTGCATTCCAGCATAAGAACCTTATCCCATCCATGAAACATGGTGGTGGTAGTATCATGGTTTGGGCCTGTTTTGCTGCATCTGGGCCAGGATGGCTTGCCATCATTGATGGAACAATGAATTCTGAATTATACCAGTGAATTCTAAAGGAAAATGTCAGGGCACCTGTCCATGAACTGAATCTCAAGAGAAGGTGGGTCATGCAGCAAGACAACGACCCTAAGCATACAAGTCATTCTACCAAAGAATGTTTAAAGAAGAATAAAGTTAATGTTTTGGAATGGCCAAGTCACAGTCCTGACCTTAATCCAATTGAAATGTTGTTGAAGGACCTGAAGCGAGCAGTTCATGTGAGGAAACCCACCAACATCCCAGAGTTGAAGCTGTTCTGTATGGAGGAATGAGCTAAAATTCTTCCCAGCCGGTGTGCAGGACTGATCAACAGTTACCGGAAATGTTTTAGTTGCAGTTATTGCTGCACAAGGGGGTCACACCAGATACTGAAAGCAAAGGTTCACATACTTTTGCCGCTCACAGATATGTAATATTGGATCATTTTCCTCAATAAATAAATAACCAAGTATAATTTTAGTCTCATTTGTTTAATTGGGTTCTCTTTATCTACTTTTAGGACTTGTGTGAAAATCTGATGATGTTTTAGGTCATTTATGCAGAAATATAGAAAATTCTAAAGAGTTCACAAACTTTCAAGCACCACTGTATGCCCTTTGAGGAAGAATGACACATGGGTGTGATGGTCAGGTGTCCACTTACTTTTAACTGTATAGTATCCAGTATATTTTAATGAGTCTATATCATTACTGCATTGTATAACCTAGCTACTGTAAAATGGTCCCATAAAAAGGATCACTGGCCTTTGTTCTTTGACCTGACTGCCGTAATAAATGTGATTATTAACTTTATGTGGTGCATGCTGGGTAATATGTTACCTCAGTGTCCTTAGAACGAGTGTGTAGAACTTAATTTTTTTTTAAAGATGGTTTAATCGTCCAGCCTACTGAAATTCCTAGTGATTTCCAGGACTGTATTCTGTTCTTCATTACTCTAAATACTTTGTGTGTGTGTGTGTGTGTGTGTGTGTGTGTGTGTGTGTGTGTGTGTGTTTTTGTTTTTTTTGTTTTAGGGGAACTGGGTTCCTCCTCTGATGGCTCACATAAGCCTGAGGTATGATGATGTTTTTGAGCGTTGGTGTGTTTAGGCATGTGCTGATAATCAGTTCTATGTTCTGTACCATATTGTATATGTTACTATTCAAAACCTACAATCATAAATTACTGCAATATTTTTATGTAGGAATATCACTCTGATACACTCTTCATTAGACATGTTTTCCTCCAAAATTTATCGTATCCAGAGCTAGTAGCTAACTAGCTAGCAAGGTGCATATACTGTACTGCTTGTACCTTAGCTAAATGTAAACATGGGGCCTCTTCAGTTCTGGTGTTCAGTGAACTCTAATATTACTGTTAATCAAAACAATAAAAATGTAGGAGGAAAGATGATATCTTTAGGCAGTAGTCCATATTCTAAACATTGCAGTTGAGGGTAGTACATATCTGGCTACATGTACTGTTGTGGGGTTGAATGTTGTTCATTTTTCTGTATTTGTTTTTTCAATGTTTCAGCTATTTGCTTGGATTGTTTATCCTAACTGTTCAAAGTCGATGTGTCACAAATGCTAAAGATGCCACCAAACCCAACTTCATACTCATGATGGTTGATGATCTAGGGATCGGGGATGTTGGTTGCTATGGGAACGATACGATCAGGTGAATAAACCACTCATGTTTTGAGGTTAATTTGAACTTGAATTTTTTAGCCAAGCTTGAAGTCTGATTTGATGTTAGAACCCCGAACATCGACAAGTTGGCGAAAGAAGGAGTGAAACTGACTCAGCACATTGCCGCTGCTCCTCTCTGTACACCAAGCAGAGCTGCATTCATGACGGGGCGTTACGCTTTGCGTTCAGGTACGTCTCTATCAACGAGTTCCCTCTTCTCTCTTACTTATGTACATGACTGACAGAATTTGTGATTTATTTTTGGCTTGGTTTTGCTTATATACAGTCAACTGCAGAAATTTTGGTACACTTTAAGAAAGAGCATAAATAACGTGCAGTTAGTAATGTTTTAAAATGAAACGTTGAAATACCATGTGGTTTAATTTCAACACAAAACTTGTGATTTAAAAAAAAAAAAAGCTTAGAAGAGAATAACCCTGGAGTCCATGTAATATCCGTGATGTTGGCGTGCACTTGTAGGTGAATCTTCTATGCAAATACACACTCACTGGCCACTTTAATAGGAACTTGTTGATTCTAAGATTCCTGTTTTTGGCCGCGGGAGTGGAACCCAACGTGGTCTTCTCCTGTTGCATGCTGAGATGCTTTTCTGCTCACCACGGTTGTAAAGAGTGATTATACGAGTTACTATATCCTTCCTGGCAGCTCAAACCTATGTGGCCATTTTCCTCTGACCTCTATCAGCAAGACGTTTTTCACCAACAGAACTGTCGCTCACTCAATGTATTTTATTTATTTATTTTTTTCCCCCCCACACCGTTCTGTGTAAACTCTAGAGACTGTTGTGTATGAAAACCCCAGGAGATAGCAGTTTCTGAAATACTCAAAGAGCAATTCCAGCGTTATGGACGTGACACTTGAACTCAAAATGGCAACAAATGACCCAGTGCATGTTTTATTGTCTCCCAGTATTTAAACAGGTGTTGCATATTTTAAGGCTGTACCATACTGGAGAAGTGATAGAACAAGAACAATTCCCATAGTACATCTAGGGCATGCCAGAAAATGCCAATAAAAGATGCGTTATGGATGTGACAGAAAAAGTATCACTTTTCTTGGGTGACTGTACATTTTTATCAAACTCTGTGAAATTGTAAACCTAATGTCGACATGGAGATATCCGTTTGATAGAGGGGTCCAAGGTGAATATTAAAAAAATCTTTGTTTAAAATATTTTGTATTTCATGCAGAGTTTCGGAAGGAAAAGTCAGCGTTATGGATGTGACAAAATTCCGTTATGGATGTGACGCGTCTGAAATAGACATGGCATATGTTTAGAAAATCAGCAATTTAACCACCATAACCCTTTGAAAACTCTCTAAATATCAGCTAAAACTATCAAAGTTCTTAAATAATATTTAGGATGGCTATTGTTTTGCTGTTTGGTGGATTTTAGCATACATTTTTGTGGCTTGTAGCAATAATATAGAATTGTACATGATCAAAGTTGATTTTAGCTTGGGGTTTACATTATCAGAAAGAAAGACTGACATATTAAGGCGAAGGGAACAATTGTTGTGACAAATTGGTTCAACTTATTCACATCTGTAAAATACAGGCCTAGGTGATATCTCTGGGAGTGGTTTTGATGTATTACATGTTGCTTTATTTTTGCATGGTGCGGTTGACATTTACATGGAATTGCCCCAAACTAGTCCTTCTGGCACCAACACCCATGACACAGTGAAAATCAGAGATCACAAATTTTCCTATTTTCATGTTTGAAGTGAACATTAACTGAAGTTCTTGATTTGTGTCTGAATGATTTTATGCATTGCGCTGCTGTCAATGGATTGACTGATTTAAAGAACTGCATCAAACAGCAGGTGGATGGGTGTTCCTAATAAAGTGGCCACTGAATGTATATTCTGAGGCATACATGTAAGGATGTTCCCCTTCATTTAGTATTATAGTATTGTAATGGAAATTTCTAATAAACACTTCAGAACGCTTAACAGTTGTCTTTTCAGTCATTTATTAAAGTAAATCATACAAAGGTATATAAGAAAGAAAGAAAGAAAATTAAAGCAAAACATCACCTCTAGTGATGTGAGAGTACGCGCGCGCTCTCTGAGTGAGTTGTGTTTTTGTGGCTGCTATCTATTATACTCTAAAGGCATTTGCTTACTGCTTGCATCTTCACGTGATTGGCTCAAGATTTTCTATGAAGCTTTGTTAGAGCGTGCACCTGGCGTGCGGGCGGATGGGTAGTTATGAGAACTCAGGCACCCTGCTTATCACCACCAAGGCCAGGAATGGTGGTTACATCATGAGAAGATGCAAGCTAGGATGAACTCAAGCACCCTGCTCATTACCACCAAGGCCACAGAAAAGCGATTACAACATAGGAAAAAACATCTTTCTCAGTATAGGCCACTTGAGCTCAACACACAGAAACACAGAGAATAATAATGTTCATCCATTAAAAATTCCCTCACAGTATGCACAAACAATAAGGCTGCTTTGATTAATAAATAAACATCATCAGCAACATGAGTCTGAAATGAATTAATTACTTCCCCCTTACTGCCTGGACCTTGTTTTAATATACCGCAATAACCAATATACCAGGTATTATAACTTGGAAATGGCTCTGGTCTTACACATAAACATGGGTATTAGCTGTGACTTGTTTTTTAGCCTATGGTGATGTATCATAATGATATGGTTGAGCTGGAATGACCGGTACCACATAATGATCCTGGAATTGGTGTCATTCATCCTGTCCCCAAAATGCTACGTTGTCATTCTTCAACGCAAATCTTTCTACAACAGCTTGCAGCTCAGGAATGCAGGGGTGGGAAATTTCTGTTGACAGATGGATTTCCGTCTTTTGAAAAAAGTCTAAAGTGTAAAAAATAAATAAACTTTAAAAAAAAAAAAACCTGAAAAGAAGATCTTTTGCCAATCAACGTGCAGGAATGTAATCACGTGATTCCCCCCCCCCCCCCGTCATGGCAGCGCCGGCGGAGCCAACAAGCCTTTCTGCGGGACACTAATATTGATTTGAAGTTGCTGACATGCTGTTTCGGGACACCTTTGTTTTGTGATCGAAGGGAGACCGACAGATTGTATATGGAGTGGACCGTTCATTAATTACAGTTTTGGGGATTTTTCCATGTCATAATTTGAATGACAAGAAGACCGAGGAGGATTGTGTCTTGTGATGTAGCGGCTGTGTAAAAGGGAAAAAAAAAAGTGGTGTTGAAAGCTCCAGTTGCCAGGTCGGGCTTTCTGTGTTCTTATACCATAAACCAATGGGGGGAAAAATCATTTCATAAACTTGCAGAGAGGATGCCAACCACAAAAGCATCTTTGCTGCGCAGGCTCACACTCAAACTCTCCTGGGTGATGAAGTGTGAGTAATTCTGTGACTGGTTGTAACTGTCAATTCCAGGTAAACAGTAAATGGTGTTTTATCATGTTTATAGCTGATGGCTTTCAGAAGCTTACGTATTGTGATAATAGCCTAGTCATATGACATGGGTACAGTCAAGCTGGAAAGTCTGCACACCCTGTTCACCTTCTCCAAGTCTTATTACATTGTAGACTTATTCTACAATAGATTGAGTTCATTTTTTGTCACAAAATTCTACACAAAATGGCCCATAATGACAAAGTGAAAGCAGGTTTTTAGACATTTGTGCTAACTTATTAAAAATCAAAATGTAAAATATTATATGTACACAAGTGTGCACACCCTTTGACACCCAAAAGTGAGCTGAGGTGCATTTTGTTTCCACTGATATTACTTGAGATGTTTCTACAACTTAATTGCAGTCCACCTGTGGTAAATTCAATTGATTGGACATGATTGGGGATTGCCAACACCTGCCTATATAAGGTCCCACAGTTGACCGTGGATGTCAGAGCAAACTCCAAGCCATGGGGTCAAAGGAATTTTCTGTAGATCTCAGGAACAGGATTGTGTCAAGGCATAGAACTGGAGAAGGGGACAGAAAAACTGCTGCAGATTTACAGGTCCCAAAGAGCACAGTGGCCACCGTCATTTGTAAATGGAAGAAGTTTGGAACCACCAAGGATCTTCCTAGACCTGGCCGCCAGGCCAAACTGAGCAATTGGAGAAGATGGGCCTTGGCCAGGGAAGTGAGCAGAAACCTGAGGGTCACTCTGACAGAGCTCCAGCATATCCTTGTGGAGATGAGAGAACCTTTCAGAAGATCAACCATCCAGGCAGCACTCCACAAATCCGGTCTTTATGGTAGACTGGCCAGACGGAAGCCACTCCTTAGTAAAAGGCACATGACCGCTCGCTTGGAGTTTGCCAAAAGGCACCTAGAGGACTCTCAAACCATGAGAAACAAGATTCTCTGGTCTGATGAAACCAAAATTGAACTTTTTGGCCTGAATACCAAGCGTCACATCTGGAGGAAACCAGGCACCGCTCATCACCTGGCTAATGCCATCCCTACAGTGAAGCATGGCGGTGGCAGCATCATGATGTGGGGATGTTTTTCAGCAGTGGGAACAGAGCGACTAGTCCTGATAGAGGGAAAGATGAATGCAGCTAAGAACCTGCTCCAGAGCACTCTGGACCTCAGACTGGGGCGAAGGTTTACCTTCCAACATGACGACGACCCGAAGCACACAGCCAAGAGAACAAAGGAGTGCCTTCGGAGAAAGTCTGTGAATGTCCTTGAGTGGCTCAGCTAGAGCCCAGACCTGAATCCAATTGAACATCTGTGAAAGGAGCTGAAAATGTCTGTGTACCGATGCTCCCCATCCAACCTGACGGATATGCCAAAAGGAATGGGCAAAAATGTCCAGAAACAAGTGTGCCAAGCTCGTAGCTTCTTTCCCAAGACATCCTGAAGCTGTAATTGCTGCCAAAGGTGCATCAACCAAGTATTAGGTTAAGGGTGTATACAGATATGTAACCCTTAAATAACCTATTTTTGTCAGTAAAATAAAGTTGCATATTTTCTGAAACCCTGCTTTCACTTTGTCATTATGGGCTATTTTTGTGACACAAAAATGAACTCAATCTATTGTAGAATGAGTCTCTAACATAAAATGTGAAGAAGGTGAAAGGGGTGTGCACACTTTCCAGCTTGACTATAGATCTAGTAGAATACATCTGCATCTTCACAGGACTCAGGAGCTGTTGCAAAAAAAACTATACACTCAGGCTTTCTTACAGCAATTCTTTTCTCCTCATGATGCTCATTAATATTCACTAACTCACTAAAATGTATAAATGTGCATGATTATGCCAGCTGCATCAACCCAACAGTTGTGTATCACCACCTGGGACTTGTTCAACCTTTTGTGGTACAAATGTTGTATTCTCTTTCAAAATTTGGTGGACTTTTAAATGTTGCTAGTATTAAAGAATAAGTTCAGAATATGGTTAATGGACTTGAATGTTGCCAGTATTAACAGATTAAGAAAGGAGGCAAGAATGTGTTTAACGGACTTTAAAGTCAGTAAGAAGTTCAACTCAGGTTAATTTGTTTATTAATTATTTAAATTGCTCAAATACCAAGATGTTGTGTTTTCTTTCCAAACTCTTAGGTTCAGTAGTGAGGTTTAATAGTGCTCTCTGGTGCATTCTCTTGCTATTTCAGCCAAATTGTGATACCTTCCAAGCAGTAAAATTTTGGTAGAGAGCACCTAGAAATGCAAAATTTTCTGGGGGAGGGAGATCCCCCAGACCCCCCCCCCCCACCCCCCCCAAGCAGAAGGGGATTAAACCCACACTTTCCCCCACTTCACGGGTACAGTGCCACTCCACAGCACTTGTTGAAGGCACAAAGTTTCAGTCTTGTGATTCCCCCCCCCCCCCACACACACACACACGTGCGCTCTCGCGTGCTCTCTCTCTCTCCTACCCCTGGAAATGTGACAGGCAGTCTTTCTCAGTTCACCTCCTTCACCCGGACTGCTTTCAGGCTCACTACTGAAGCATTGGTCTCTAGGGTTACTGGAAGTCTGGATTCACCAAATCTGGTTGCCTGCACAATGGTCTCTTACTTGAGATCCTGGGAATCTTCCAGGCACTGCTCTTTGCAGACATTTCTGTTGGATGTTGAAGCTATTTGTGAGCTCTGTGAGGAGGAGAAACTGGGTATGAAAACTTCTATACCATCCCATAATCTCCAGAACTTTTCCACCTGCAGCTGAGTCACTCCAACATGGGTGTTGAAACCCAGGTAGCTGTCCTTGACCTGTTGCCACCATAAACAACTTCTTGAGATTGACCTGCTTCCTTGATTGTCCAAAAGACCAGCCTGAGATGCTCCATCAACCAGGTATACAGCAGCAAACCTGTTCTTTCCCCGAGGAACTTGAATGAGAAGATTGCTGGTGGTCCTTACATACCAAAAGGCATCACTAAAGGTGGTCCTAAAGGCTGTGATCTACTACAACCTATGGCCCAAGGAGACCTGCCAGTTACCCTTTCACAGGTTCAACAACTCCAAGAACTCATCAGCCTAGAACACTGAATATGGGTCAACCATGAGAGTGCATATCGCTCAAGTCAATAGGAAACTTTTGGACTATGGGGCCACATGATTGCTAGTGGCCATCTCATTAGCATGCCCAATTTAGGCACCAAGCAGATGCCCAAGAGGTGCATCCTCCTTCAGATGAATTTGATGTTCTTTAAGCTTTCAAGGTATTTGCAGGATGAAAGTTGTCAGGGAACATTCCTGAAAGTATGACAGACAAAATATCTTCAAGTGAACTTTCTTTTATTGTTAACTGCCATGAGAAGAGCAGTCAACAGCTCAAAAAATGCAGTATTTCACTCGCCAGCAGTCTTCTCTAACAGTCACTTTTTATCCACAAATATGCTAAGATCTTCCACTGTCATACAGGACAGAGTTATTTGAAGATGTTTTTTTTTGGAGGGGGATCTCTGAGCCTCAGGAAGAAGGGTGTTTTATTCAAAGAATTGTTTTCTCAGTATCAGCATAATGAACATCTGGTTCTCCTTATCGAGGAATTAGATGTTGAGCAGCGTTTCTTCAGCAAAGCATAAAATGAAAACAAAACACAATGTACACTTTCTGTACTTCATTACCATAATTCAGCCAAACTACAACATTCCTTTCTGCATTAAGTTTTATCCAAAGTGTATGTAAAATATAAACATGATCATTTTCATGAACGTAAACCTATTACTTAGTTTGTTCCACCTTCTGGATAATATTTAAGGTCTTGGGAGTACTGGAAGAGTGCAGGTGATCCTTTTCCTTGGTGCTTCAGGAGGACTTCCTCCTAACGAAACCACGTTTGCCAAACTCCTCCAAAAGCAGGGTTACACCACAGGAATTGTGGGTAAGAAAATTCATATCTATCAATTCTTTTATTCTTAATCAGATATGTCTGTGAGATCTGGGGTCTTAATCCATGTGCTCTTCTGTGCATTTTGAAACACTGGTGTGGGAATGATAAATACTGTAGAAGGCAATGAAACCATTATGTAAATAACTGATGATATACTGACGGCCACTTCATTTCCCAGAGTGCCATAATTAACCAAATTTTCTAAACAGTGGTTCACTTTTAGACCAGCTAAGTCTCATCTCATTCTCATCTCATTATCTCTAGCCGCTTTATCCTGTTCTACAGGGTCGCAGGCAAGCTGGAGCCTATCCCAGCTGACTACGGGCGAAAGGCGGGGTACACCCTGGACAAGTCGCCAGGTCATCACAAGGCTGACACATAGACACAGACAACCATTCACACTCGCACCTACAGTCAATTTAGAGTCACCAGTTAACCAAACCTGCATGTCTTTGGACTGTGGGGGAAACCGGAGCACCCGGAGGAAACCCACGCGGACACGGGGAGAAGATGCAAACTCCACACAGAAAGGCCCTCGCCGGCCCCGGGGCTCGAACCCAGGACCTTCTTGCTGTGAGGCGACAGCGCTAACCACTACGCCACCATGCCGCCTAGACCAGCTAAGTAGTACAAATAATGAAGAATGTTAAACCTAATGCTATGCAGAGCTTTACAGGGTGTCAAAGTACTGGAAAATGATTTGTTGTGACTGGAAAACTATCCAAGAATGTCAGCAGTTAATAATACCATTAATACATAATACTAGTAATGAAGCATGTTAAATACAATACTAACCATGCTAAATGCTTAGCTACGAATGTACAATGTTCAGGGATGAGAATTTTCTGCGGATCTGTGGAATTCTGAGTTTTTCCCGCTGAAAATGTCATTTTTGTGAAACGTTTAAATCCGTTGGGAAAATTTCGGGGGGGTGGGGGTCGGCGCGAGGCGAGGCTTGTGGTGGCACAAGCAGGCAGGACCGACCGACCGCCCGCCAGCATCTTTCGGCAACGCTCATCGCAAAATTAGTTGCAGCTGTGATAACGGAAATCGTCATTGCTTTCTTCAATATTTATGCTAACGACAACTCACGACGATTTCCGGCAATGTTTTGACGCTAGTTTCATCTCACATCTACAATTCATGGAGAAACAAGCTATACATACACGGTTTTGATCACTTCTTAAGTTCTAGATATTTTGGTTAGTTTTCAAAGTTACTTTGCCAATATAGCGAAAGTTTTGGACTGCAAAAATGAGGATCGTGCCAGGGAAATCGATAAATCGAACGGGATAAAGAACTGTCTTCGATGGGCATGGCTCGATAGTAGCGTTACCGTGCAGATAGGGACACAAACTGTGACGACGTGCCTGACGGAACATATCTGAAAAGTGGACGTGCCGGGAGAGGTTCTGTGTATTCTGTGCTCAGATATGATCAATTATGGAAACAGAGGAGCTAGAAACATCCAGGAGCACATCAAAACAAAAAAGCACAAAGGTACGTTTTACTTAAATTGTCAGAGTCAGGAGGAATCTAATATATCGTTACGGTTACCTCCATTATTGCTCACGATGTGTGTGTATATGTCACGGAGTGAGCTCGCGCAAGCGCACAGCGCATAGGCAGCAATCTGCTGGCAACGTTCAAACATCTTGGCTGACCTGTTGCTGTGAGTTGCACTTGATTTCCATTACTGTTTTCTGTATGGACATTACTGGTTTTCAAGCATTTCATACTCCACCGTTTGCCATATTTTCTAATG